>NC_043748.1:954068-1328137 GCF_902148845.1 Salarias fasciatus
TTTGACATAGTTGGGCAGGCCCGCCGACAGTGGGGGGAAACAGGTCTGTTGTCCAGGGCCCAGGGTTGGGGGGGGGCAGAATTAAAGGTGGGGGGGGGGGGGCCCATCCAGCACCCCACTCATGGCTCCCGACACAGCATGCAGGCACCGCACCGCTCCGCACTGCTCCACGCCTCCCCACCCCCCCCCGGTCCAACACCTCATGCAGGCACCGTGCCGCTCCTTGCGCTGCACGCCGCACCGCTCCACGCCCCGCAGCGCTCCGCTCCAATCACCGATCGCTGTGGCGGAGGTCTGCGCTCTCTGAGTGCCAAATTCTAGTATTATTGTTGAAATTAGGATTTATTTCATATCTCTTGGTTTGTTTAAATTTAAAGTTCAAGCCAAGGACAGCTGAACACAAACAACCACAGAGGAAGCAGTATCACACACAGCCTGGTGAGAGACTGCGAGCGAATATGAGAATGGAGATGAAGGTGCACCAATCACAGCTGGATTTGAGTATGAAAATAAGATGCTCAGGTGCCTTGTCCTTCTCTCTTGAGTGTTGTTTTGTCTAAATCCTGTATAGGTGCCTGTCCTGCCAATGCAAAACATGTACTGTGGTGTCAATGCCCAAATGTCCTTCTTATACATAGGTACCAACACACACACACACACACACACACACACACACACACACACACACACAAAAGATTAGAGTTACTAAAGCTATTGATCCCTATTTTCATATGATGGCGCCTCTACTATCTCCAAAGGACGACTATCAGAGGGTCAACAGGGCTTCGCAGTCCTGATGGAACTGAATCAGAGGCTGCAGGCTGAATTCATTGCGGGCCAGTATTTCCCCCACATCACTGCGGCTTTGACCACGGGGTGTGACGCTGATCATCTCAGTGAAATAGTTTCCAAGTGCCAAACTTTAAGAACAAATTACTGTTGAAATTCAAGTTGATTTTGTCTGTATCTCTTAACAACAGGAGGGATTATGGGATATTTTGACTTCAGTGTGTTTTGACTTCCTGAGGTGCTGTGGAAAGGCCACACTGCTCTGACATTGAAAGAGGTTGAGAGGAGTCATACACTCTGATCTGAATAACAGATGCTATTCTGGTGACGATTGTCGATTGACGATTGTTAATGCACACAGTGTTGACTGAAACCATGGGAGAGGTGGTTTGAGTTCTGCCTTAGCCTTACTCTCACTCAGCTGACTAGTCAGTATTCTTTGCAGTCCTAAAATAAAACCTCCTTGTGCAGTGTGGAAACCTTGACTCCCCTTTTTTTTTTTTCTCTCACAAAATTCCACAACAGCACTTCCTAAAATGAGCCCTGCTGCACGGTCAGAGTCTTGATGTGAAAGCAAAGCTGTTACATGACGGCTGAGTGAAAGACGTCTTACCTTTGGAAAGGTACTGAACAGATCTGTTGTCACTTCAATGGTCTTCTTTTTTGAGTTCCCGACATAAACAATCTGCGACCCCACTGGAGTGTTGTTCTGGGTGACAATGGCATTTTCAGCCCCGTGGCAGTTACTGTTCAGCTGAGAGCTGGATACAAACACAGAGATGAATTGAACACAGGCATTTATCATGAAGGTGTGCTGTTTCCATGTTACATTAAGCAAATCTTCTCAACTTCTACAGAAAACACAGGGGTATTTAAAGGTCTTGTGGCTTTCAGTCTGTTTTACTTGAAACTCACATGAACTTATAAATGATGTTATATTTAGACCATGGATGTAAGTTCCTACGGCTGACTTCTCTTCAAATGTATGCAAAATATACAAACCCAAATGGTCAGTTATGTTTTAAAGGTGCAGTAATTAAAAAAAAAAAAGATATAAATCATTAACATCATTCCTATTTTTCATCTGTCATCAAAGACACGTCAATTTCCTGGTCATGTTACTTTTTTTTTTTTTTAAACAGAGTTACGTCCACAACAACTTTGGTGGGCGGGGCTAGCCATCACTATTTCCGGGTTCCAATCATTTGTGAGCTCCAGAGCTAGCCAGACAAATCCCCTCTAAACGGTCTGAACTCACCTCATCTCCCCAAATCTGGCAACCTGCGCGGCACTCTCCGAGGAGGTAGGTATATTATGTGAAATAATATTTACACCTTTAAAACTCTGAAACTGCCACAGATGAGATTCAACATTGTGCAAAGGTGATGTGGTGAGAAAACACACACTAAAGATGCAGATGAGACTGATTCTGTGTTTGCTGCATATTCTGTGATCACATATTGAAACCCTCCCAGAATTCCTACAGTTGGGGGCTATCTAAGTCCCTCCTAAAAAAAAAAAAAAAAAAAAAAAAATTACATTACCCAGTGTTCACTAATATTTAATGTTTATTAAATACATTATTACATTACATTACAATTTAATGTAATATTTATTATTTATGTCTGTTATCAGGATTTATGGCCCTTTAGAGTCAACAATCCATTTTCACTATGTGACATGGTCGTGTGTTCAATCCAAATTTTTCCTGTACCCTTTTTTGAAAAACATTTCATGGGCACACAATCATATTGTGAAACATGTAATATATAGTTTCTTTGACACGTGAGTTACACACACATTTGATAGTTTTAGAGTCCTTCACAACTGGCTTATAGTAAAGAAATGAATGTTTAATTCATGGACAACCGCTCTGGTGGACATTCCTGCAGTCAGCATGCTAATTGCACGCGCCCTCAAAGTTTGTGACACCACTGACGTGGAGCCGTGATGAAACTGCACATTTTAGTGCCTTTTTATTGCGGTCAAACAAAGGCACGCTTGTGCAATAGTTCTGCTGTCAAATCAGGATCTTGAGCTACAACAGCTGTGAGGTGGAGGGATTGTCTCGGCATTGCACATAAAGGTTTAGACACATCTCTGAACAATATTTGAGAGAAATAGGTCTTTTATGGACATAGAAAAAGTATTTAATCCTTCAATTCAGCTCATGAAACACGGGAGCAAAAACAAAAGTGTAACATTAATATTTTTGTTCAGTGTCGTTGTGGTTAAGAAACTGAATAACCAGAGACTCATTTCTCAACACACAGCACATGATAGACCAGCATCACGAAACCAGAATGACAGAAGATCCGTTGGATTAATGCTGTGTGTAAAAGTGAAATGTGTTTGATTGCGTGTCTCAGGCTCCAGAATGAACTTCATGTTGTAACATTTTTCAGCAGTCTGGTTAATGTGCGTATTTGAGGCGGTCTCACCTGAACTTCTCATAATTTCTCTTCTGCCTCTTCCAGGGTTCGGCATAACATTTTGCTATGCTGGTGATGATTTCCCTGTTTAACAGACACATTAACAGACACAGTCAGGTTTATAATCTCCGAGGTTCTCACAGGATTTAGTTTGATAAATAAGTTAGGCTGTGATGATCATGCTTGCTCTCACCTGCAGTTGGTACAACTGTAAGACTCCACGCTGTGGCATCATGGAACAGATCAGAGTAGTGAAAGGCAAATAAAATAAACTGTTCAGTGATAATGACTGATATGAATGTTTCTAATTTGTTATTTCCACCTTAGTATTAAAGCAAAACACATTACAGGTTTCAGAAAGAGAATTAATCCTGTGATGCATTCATATATCTGCAGTAATGATTCATTCTAACTATAAAAATGTGACATTATATTTGAAGACATTGCACATTAAACTGAGGGTGTAAAAGAATAAGGACAGTGAAAACCTTTACCACATGTCTGCAGGAGCCTCAGGTCTCTCAGTGCTTTCATTGACCGTTGTCGGTTCCACTTCCTTTCTTTGATGGTGCCACGAATCACTAAAAAAAACAGACAAAAAAAACAGACACTTAATATGAATGAACGGCCATCAGATAGTTATGGTGTTATGATATGTGTTATCTGTGGGATGACATGCTGCAGTTTTTGTAGTTACAAGTGATTCAGTTTGAGGTGTGTGTTGGGAGATTTGTTCCTCCTCAGTTTGAACATCCTCTCATGTTTCACTTTGTCTGAAAAAAAAAAAGATTTTGTCTAAAAAAATAGACTGTTCTACTTTGATATTTACAAATTAAACTGAAAGAAAGCATGAGTCACACCACGGAAAGAAGTTATCTCAGTCACTGATTGAGAATCATTAAATAACTGTTTGCTCAATGTGTCTGTTTACGGTGTGTCAGAGCTGACATGACAGTATTCCAGGCAATAATCACCAAGTCAATGAAGCAAAAGATTCATATTGATGTTGATATTTCTTCTACAACTTGTGGTTTTTGTCAAAAATGATGTGGTTTAGACAAGTATGAAAACAGGCTACAAATACACAGCTTTCAGTGCTCAGAATTCAGAACTTTCTCAGGCGTGTGCGTGTGTGTGTTTGTGTGTATGTATGTGTATGTGTGTGTGTGTGTGTGTGTGTGTGGTAATATACTTACTGCTTGTTGATCTTGTGCCAAGTAAAACTGGACAGCAGACTTCCCAAGATGAAGACGACGGCCAGAGAGAGGAGCAGCTTTCGGATCTGTACCTTCATGTCTTTGTCCCGTCTTTCTAACACTGCCTCATTATCTGCTGTCTGCTTTCTCATGCACTCCACCACCTCCTCCTTTAACTGCCTTCTCTGGCAGTAACTCACACTCATTCAAGGGTGTGAATCCTTGCCTCTTCCCTTTCTTCAGTTTCCTGTAAACCCTTCTCTTCCTCCTCCTCTTCCTCGAAGTTTCTCCTCCTCTCCCTCTATGTAAGTGAGTTCAAGCCTCCTTAGTCACAGTTTATCTTCCTGTCAGGACAAGTCTTGCTCTGCTGTTTACCTCCACCGTTGAGCTGAAGAGGCATCTGCTGAAGTGGAAGCTGACACCTTGTTGCACCACATACTGCTTCACTCCTTCTAGTGTCTTTTTAGACCAATCATCATCCTCACTGTATGATATTTATTAATTAGATATTAATTAAATAATTCAGAATTAAAATAATCTCCTGTTCATGGGAATAATAATTCCGAATTGATGTTTAAATGGAAAACATGTTCAGTCAACTTAATTCAATTCTTGACTCAAGTTCAACTCTTGTTTCGGGTGGCCATCCTCGAATATATCAGCGTGACATGACAGTCTTACACACCCTAATGAAGAACAACCCTGATCAAAGGTCATTCTTAACGGTGCATAAAGGAGTTTTTCAACTTTAAAAAAACGTATTTTCCACCATAAATATTAGGGATGTCCCGATCCGATCACGTGATCGGAAATCGGCCCCGATCACGTGATTACGGACTCGCTAGGGATCGGAAGTTTTCTCCCGATTTGGACTCAGTTGGACACATATGTTTATTTTTTTCTTTAATTTCCTTTTTAACCCATTGAAGCCGGGATGCATTTACGGTAGTGGCGTTGTTGCGCAATTCTATCATTAAACCCGGAAGCGCTGTTGCACAGTTCTACCATTGACGCCGGGTCTTTTTTTCTTCTTCTTTGCGCTAATCAGCTGTTTCTTGGGCAATGAAATGCATCAAACTCCCGCATATGCATAACTGATCCTGTTTCTGGGTACAGATCGTGTTGCTGCACTGCCTCGTAACTTTGTATTGAATGTTTCTGGCCACTGCTGCACACTGAAGCATGTTTCAGCGGTAATGCATGCCTGGCTTTAATGGGTTAAATGAGATGTACTTAGGTTTTCCGTGCTACAGAAAGATGCAATTACAGAGAAAATGTACTTATTTTCTGATTGTTATTTTTAGTCACAGAAATGCACTGTTCTAAGTGTTGTTTTGAATTAACTTTAAGAAAATAAAAAAGGGAACTTTTCATAAGTTTTTTATTTTTTTTTTTTATAGATAATGTACATATTTTACTATATTAGAAAAGAATCGGATCAGGACTTGGAATCGGCAGATACTCAAAATGATAGGACTCAGACTCGGACTCGGTGGAAAAAAAACCTGATCGGGACATCCCTAATAAATATGTTACAAATATTCAATGATGTGTATAATGTGCCCTGATATATTCATTGTAAGTACCTCTAACAGCACTAAATTGTCACTTGAAAGTCGCAGTGCCGGTCCGGCACGAGAATTTTTTTTGGGGAGAATTTGAGATGATGTGACATAATGCGCGCTCCCGCTGGCCTGATATCCTTAGGTTTTGTTTTGTTCACCATTACTCTGCCAGATGCTTAGCAGCAACAACTGAGCAGTATTCAGGATGGATCTTCCAGAAAGTAAGAAAAGACCGGCTTCTAGCACTGCCACAACTCCAGCACAGAAGCCACAGGCACGAGTGTTTCACTAAGCTGCAGTTACGCCCAAGGCCTGCAGGGGCCGTTGTTTCGCATGAAATGTGCAAACTCCTTAATGCACCTTTAAGCATAGACACCAACATATACACACACACTTATACTGGTTTGGGCAGTTTATAGGGACATTTTTTGGAAACCAGATCAAACAGGGTTTGTAGGGACTCAGCTTTCCTTTTGTCCTAGAGATACATGGGGACCAGAAAACTACTCCAGAGGAAATTAGGAACATTTCAGTCTACTTAGGATTACAACATTGCTATCCAGTGTTGTGAAATAATAACTTCACATGGCGTTTCCAGTCACAGAGGTGACTTATGAGGACACTGTGTTTAGTCAGACATTACCCATACACATGCACAAACTTGGCAAAATCCTTTGTTATGAGGACCATGCTGGTTTCATTGGACATTATCAATATCTAGTGTTAACTGGTAATCCATGAAGTACCACAATGCAAGAGTTTCAAGAAAGGTAAAACACTGAATATTTTGAAAGGGTAAATCAATTAAAGGTCAAGAAGTCAGTCTTTATTATCTTCCTCACATCTGGAACGTGATGGCTGCATGGAGAAAATAACATTCTTTGATTTCTTTTACGCATTCAACAACTTCCGGCTAAATACTGCTGAGAACGTTGTGTCAGGTGAGCTGGGAGACTCACTCACAGATGACTACTGGTCAGGGGCCAAAAGTATAATCTGTTTTTCTGACCAAACCAACAAACGAAAAAGGAAAAAACGGCTCAATTTTCCTTTTTTCGTTTTCGAACAAAAACGAAAAAACGTTTTTTTCTTTCTCAATTCAAAACCAAAAATGAAACAAACACAAGCAAATTACGGCCGAATTTTGTTTTTTGGATTCAATTTTTAATTTTTTCGTTTCAGGTCTCAAAACCAAAAAACGGAACCACGTGACCCCTGACCGTCACGGGTCAAATGGACTCCCTACCAAAATAAAACCCTTACTAATAAATGGGTAATAAAAGATAAATTACGTTAAATAGTGTTTTTATTTTTGCACAGCATTTATTGCATACACTACTAGGCTTGTAATAATGTTAGAAAATAATAATAATAACTATTATACGAATTCCAGCCTGCAGCGCCCCAGTCTTTTCAATGGCGATTGCTCCTACAGACCTCAAATTTGACCACTATATACCAGCAGGCCTTGCTGATGAACCTTCTAACACACTAAATGTTAAAAATGTGGCCATGGAGACCTCACTGGTGTTTTCTGTTCACCGTTAATTAGGAAGTGCTGTTTAACTTTCATGTGCCCGCACCAATTTGCTTCAAACTTTACATGTTGTAATCAAGCGCCAACCTCCGCTCATAAAACATGAAGATAATGCGGAAGTGCAAAAAAACGGTTAATTCCGGAGAAATTCCAGCAGGGGGCGATGATGCTGGTTTCAAAAAGAGCCCCGGTCTCATTGGAACCCATTCAAAAATGGCGATTTTCCGAGTGCAAACAAACATATAAAGCGCGTGGTTTCAGAACATGTTTTGGCCTCTATCACTAGTTTTTATAACCGTGTTGGCTTCACCAGACTCTGATTTTCACATAAATCATCAGTTGATTTTATTTTATGAGTTGAAGTTCAGTATAAATCGCCCTATCACAGCGCCTCCTCTGTCCACATGATGCACTCACATGACGGGCTGGACCAATCACATTTACATCCGGTTTCAAATAATCAATGTGGAGACGTCCTGCTGGACTCACTGAAGTCTTCAGGATGGCGGTTGGGAACGCAATGGGTGACGTCAAAAAACGTCTATCCATTTGTTTACAATCTATGGTTGGAATGGTTATCGGAATATGGATTTGATCAAGGCATCCATCTAATCACAGTCAGTGTCACCTGGTGTAACATTACACACAGATGTAGCATTGTAAGAAGGCTGATTGTATCCATATCAAATTTGTTGACATTTTTATCAAAAGGTGTGTCGGTCAGTATGCATGTCTGTGGAAGTGTGTGTGCAAGGACTAGTTCATCACTGCTTGCAGCTTTTTTTCTAGCAGTGTTGGTTCCTTTTTGTAAAACTTCTCTCCTGCTCACCTTGAAGATTTCTGTTATTGTCGCAGTGAAAATAAATGCTGACATTGTGGACCGTAATGGTTGTGGCCCTGGTTTCCTTGGGAGCGGGGAAGGGGGAGAGTCCCTTTTATATTATGTCTCAACCAGATCCTAGACTGGGGTGTAGCATCTTGTTGATGTATTTTATATGTCCCTACTTTTCTATGGTTATGAAAGAATGGGACCAGCTTTGACAAATGCAGTTTTCCCTTAAATAAAGCATTTCTAATGTTATTGCATTAAATGACGATATCATAAATAAATGTAGCATAAATGTAACAGTTCCATTATTAAACTCTGAACAAATGTGCCAAAAAAATAGGCAAAAAATACAAATCTCAATCTTACATGAAAATACAATCACAATGTCTGGTGTTGTTTTTGTTAAGTACGTACTTCTAAAATCAATAAATAAAAACACAATAGCAAAGACTAACAGCACTCTAAAATAAAAGAACAGTGTGCTGCTTCCGTTGTCTGTGCTCCAGAGAGTACAATGTGTTCAAAATTGTAATTTTGGCCTTTTGTCTGGCAGCCCTGTCCAGCCTATTCAGCATCTGCCTCACTTTCAGGGTCGTATTGTCAGTGCTGCTCCTGCAGCATTGTCAAGAGTCTGTCTCCAAGGCCGGACTGTCATGGGGCCCGTCTTCTTGCGGTCGCAGCTGGAGCCGTCAGTGTTGCTGCTGCTGCTGCTGTTGCTGTTTCAGCCCAGGTTGTTTGCATTGCTGCACCCCGCTCTCTTGGGCTTCGGGAACATGAAGGCCTTTCAGCAGCAGATGAGGAGAGGGATACAGAGGAAGCAGGGATTGGAGTTGAGCATTCCCTGCTTCCTTCGGTGTTCACCAGAGATGCCAGCCTCTCTTCTCTGTCTGTGTATGTGGCATGACATCTAGATTAATTCGAGAACTGGAAAACAAATAAATATATTGATAAATGATTTCAAGATAATACACATACTTAACTACATATTCAATGTAATTTTCATCCCTTCTGGACTGGATGCAAGGGATTAAAAATTACATAATTTTTTTGATATTTGTGCTCCTTCACAGAGCCAGCTTCTGCCCCACTTGGTGATCTGGAAATGTGTTGTCTGATTTTTACATAGCCATTTCTTAGACTCCTTCATTTCGCTTTGCACTGCTTGACTGAGAAAAAGTAAACAAATCTATAAATTATTATTATTATTATTTTTTTTTTTTCCAACAGGGGCGTCGGGAAATTCATTTGTAAGTCTGGCTTTCAGTTATCGGCTTGGACAAACAACTGGAGGCCCTGCGATTTGTGGAAAAACTCGAGAAAATCCTTTCTCGTGGCCCAGGCCGCCTGAGATGCTCGGAGTCTGAGTCCCTTCAGCTGTCTTCTCCTCTCTCCAGGCTGCAACTCGCCAGAAGCAACTGTGGAGTTGAGCAAGTTTGGTGGGATGTATCTGGCGGCCGCTGGATTTGCAGCATCTGTACAGGCGAGGTAAATATGGAGTGCAACGCAGGCCTTCACCGTGTCTCCGACCTTCATCAAAAGATTCCGATCTAGAAAGGTATAAACGGTACGTGTGGGTTAATTCATACTTATATCCTAAATCAAAACAAAGTGCTGTACAGATCAGGTCTACATTGGAATGTGCATATTTACACAAATTTAGGAGAAATAATTTAAATGAATATTGAAAAAATAATGTAAGGATGAGAAGTAATAATGGACCAACATACTTTATAATGTTGCATGTTAATTTGGAGTGGCAATATTTTTCAGCTTTTTTAGCAAGTGTGGCTCCCTCTGTCCACTAAAATCCTTTGGACAATAGTGAATAATGGTCAGTTTGAGATCAAAATATTAAATATGCGAATATTGCTACAATCAAGATTTAAAAAAGTAATCTGAACTAAGATCAATTCTGCATCAGTCTGATATATTTGCTAGCTAGCAACCGGCCTTGCTTGTAGCCATAAAAAGTAAATAAGTCATTTACAGATGTCAGAGTAACAATGGGGAACCCCAACGTCCCTTTTTAGTTTCTTTACTTATTTATCTGTACTTCACATAGATTTATATTTTACAAGAGACTAATGGGCAACATACCTGAATAAGAACGTACAAGTTTTGTGTGAAGGGGGCAAAGCTGGGTATCGCACAAACACATGAGGAGCCTGCTTGCCGTAGGCCCCGATATCCACCACAGTGAAGCGGTACCTGGCATCACACACAGCCATCAGGACAATGGAGTGCTGGCCTTTATAGTTAAAAAAGTCACTTGTAGCTCTGGGTGGTGCTCTGATAGTGACGTGTTCTCTATTGATAGCACCAACACAGTTGGGGAAGTTCCACAGTCTCCAGAAATCCCGTGTGATGTCCACCATCTGTGCCAGTGATGGGAAGGAGACAAACTCATCCTCCAGAGCTCCCCAGAAGGCATCAGTCACTTCGAAGACAATGGAGCACACAGTCGAAAGTACCACTTTATAGCTCGCCGCCACAATGTTCTGAGAGCTCCCAGGAGCTAAAATGCGAAGTGTGATGGCCAGCCTCTCCTGGATGTAGATGGGACTGCGGTGTGTCTGCACAGGTTGGATGAACGGTGTGATCCGTTGAACGAGGTCGTCGAATCGAGCTGCCGACACCCTGAAATAGAAGTGTCTCTCCTCGTCCATGTCATGCATCTGCTTCACCAGGTGACTGTATTCTCCCTGCTTAGCTCTGGTGGTGTTGAGCGGTCGCACATTCCACCTCAAATGCAGCACTGAGATCTGACAGGACAAGAATAGAGATGCATGTTCTCAATATATGTGTTTCATATAACAATGTTATGGATGCTTAATAATAATTTTGCTGCTGTTGCTCTTTTAAAAAACATAATATTTGACTGCAGGTCAATTGCTTCAAAAACATAAATATCTAGAAACATATATTTGATATGAAAAATTTATGGGACTTTTTGGGCTAATAATTTTTAAAAATGTTTTGAAATGTTAACATCTTGCATTGTTAAATGATATGTTTTAAATGGCATGTGGATTAAAAAGAACAGACTACATCAAAAACTACATGGGTTAAGTTTAGTTGGTGGTCTTTCTATATGGAGTTTGCATGTTCTGCCTGTATGTGTGCAGCTGTCGTAGCCTGGTTCATGTGCCTATGGGATGTTCATATTGCTTTGAAGCATTGTTCTCACCTGAAATTCTGACGATTTCCCTCCTACCAGGGCTCAGCATAATGTTTTGTTATGTTGGCGATGATTTCTGTGTTTAACAGACACATTAACACACATGGTTAATGTCTGTTCTTGTAAGTTCTCAAAGAATTGACTTTGATAAGTGCGGGAGGCTGTGATGATCATGTTTGCTCTCACCTGCAGTTGTTAAACAGCTCTGAAGACACTGGGGCACTTCTCTTGAGAGGAGGTTGTCGGTGAGATTCCACACTGGGGCATCATGGAACTGATCAGATTAGTGACAGGCAGATAAAATAAACTATTAGTGATTAGTGATAAACTAGTGATAGTGACTTAGTGATAACTCAGAAGTGTCACGTGATGTTGTCTGGTCGGCTGATTTATACAGGTTTTGGCGCCAGCTTCCTACTGGGTGCAGTAGGATGACAGCGCCATCTGCAGTCCGACTTCTTCAGTACTGTGTCCCAGGTATGGGAAAGTTGATACGCCCCCTCTGCCCGGTTCACAGTCTGGGGGGCGCGTTTCCGGATCTCGATGGCCTCCCTGATCCAGCAGTGGTACTTGTTGCTTTCCGTGCCGATGATCTGGGCATGATCCCAGTCCATGAGGTGGTTTTCCCTCTTGCAGTGTTCGGAAATGGCAGACTTTAGCTGTTCCTGCTCTGCCTGTCGTTTGGAGGAGCGTGTGCACGCTTTAGATGTTTCTTTTTCGCATTCAGTGCGATGTTCTTTTGTCCTGATGTTGAAGGCTCTGCCAGTCTCCCCGACGTAGGATTTGTAGGATTCGACGTAGGAAGCTGGCGCCAAAACCTGTATAAATCAGCCGACCAGACAACATCACGTGACACTTCTGAGGAAGGCTGCAGCTTGGCAGCCGAAACAAGTCAAGGTAGGCAAAATAACCTCTGGCCTGTGTATATGAATCCAAACCATGAATACAAAAAAAAGGCCTAATGAACCTTATCGGACTATCGCTAAAGCACTTTTGTCACATATAAACTGACACTCAACAAAAATATAAGCCTGGCACTTTTATTTTGGTCCCACGTTTCATGAGCTGAACTCAAAGATCAAATACTTTTTCTATGTACACAAATGACTTATTTCTTTCAAGTATTGTTCACATATTTGTCTAAATCTTTATTAGTGAGGACTTCTGCCATGCCGCCATAATCCATCCACCTCACAGGTGTGCTGAATGAAGATCCTGGTGCAGTCGGATTAGACAGCCGATCAGTGCCGGATTGGTGTGACCATCATGTGACTCACACAGCGTAACATCGATAGGGATGAGCAGGTTTTAAAGTAGTGCAACAACAGGCACACTGACTGCTGACATGCAACCTGTGTCACTGTGCTACGTGATGAACTAAACATTCCACTCGCCCCAAAATGAAGACGATGGCCAGAGAGAGGACCAGCTTTTGGGTCTGTAGTGTCATGACTTTCTGTCTCCTCTTGACAACACTGACTCTCAATATCTGGTATCTCCCTTCTCATACACTCCACCGCCCTCCTCAAACTGATTTCCCTGACAGTACGTCACACTCTCTGACGAGCGTTCAGCCTCTTCCTTTCTTCAATTTACTGGAAGCCCTCTCCTCCTCCTCCTCACCCTCCTCCACCACTTGCCTGTCTGGTTTTACTCAAATTTCTCTTCCTCTAAAGAAGTGAGTTCAAACCTCTGTAGTCACAGTTTATCTTCCATTCCAGACAAGTTTTCTCTCTGCTGTGTCTTTCATTGGCCAAGGTTGCATGATGTTTTCTCATTCGAAATTAATTATTCAGAAATAAATCATTCAGAATGAAAAGATTCTCCTTTGCGTTCACGTAGTACTTCTGAATTGAGTTTTACATGGAAAACATGTTTAATCACCTTTATTCAGTTCTGTCTAACATCTGAGGGTTGAGAAGAGTTCTGATTGGACAGAGCATTCAGACTCAGTTTGAGCACAGCTTTCAGAGACCAGCAAGCGCTTTCTGAGAAGCTGTTGACCCCCAAAAACATGACTGTGGACCATGATTAGCAGGTCCAGGTCATAGAAACCTCAGCTGTAGCGCTACAGCCATAAAATGAATGGCCACTCCACACATCGCTGTTGACAAACAAGCTGCACGCATGCACATGTACAGTTTAACCAGCGCTCTCAGGCTCTGGCGCATGTGCGATCAACGCATGCAGTCCCAAAAATTGGGCTGCAGGTGGTCAACCATGGAGGGAGGGATCCACGTCGTAGACCCTCGTGGACAGGGGGTGGACCAAAGCGTACTGAGCAGTCACGTGAACATGGAAATTATAAACAGTATGCTAAGATCATCAGTGATCCCAGAATGTCAGGAGAAATGAAAGCCGACCAGATTTGTTTGAAATTCGACAAGCCAGTGGCCATTGACAGAGGGCATTTATTCAGATAGCTCAGGGGTCTCCAACCCTGTTCCTGGAGAGCCCTTTTCCAGCATGTTTTAGTTCTCCCCTTGCTTAAGTAGCAGATAATGCTATACTCCCTTCAATCCTGCCAATTGCCATCCTGTCAGTGCGTCTCTCAGCCTCCCAGCCCAGCTTCTGGGCTCTGATAATATTGGCCTGGGTAAAGGAATGTGGCGAATCCCTTCAATAGTGCTTTGTGGGATCAGTACGCCTGTACTCAACCTCAGGAGGTGCTTTGGCCATCAGGACTGTCAGGATACTCTCTGCCCCTTCTATTCCCCCTGTGTGTTTTCAGCTCCTCCTGTTGTCCGTCCATCCTGTCTCCCTCACCTGAAATCTCCAGTCTTTCAATTGTCCTGTTGTCATTTTTCGTCTTCTCCTCCCTGGGTATATAGTCCTCCCCTGTCTGTTCTTCTTGGCCAGATGATCGTTCATATTCATTTCAACATCCAATAATTCCTGTTATCTCTTTCTTGTGTTTTTGGACACCCCCGGGTCTTTCAGGTGAGTGGTGAAAATGATTAAGTTACAGTGCACTGTAATGGCAGTATGTGTACTTGTGAGAGAGAAAGTCATTGAGTGAAATACCAGCAGTAACCATTGTACATAAAAGTGCAATAATGACTCAGGACAGAATAGCCCATGTGTGAATTTCTGGAATGTGCATGAGCATGTGTTCATTCCACAAAAACAATTCTGTCATCAAGCAAAGATTGTCCCAAACTACGACTTTTTAAAAGTCCAATCAGATTTCTCTGTACAAGATGAGTATTTGATGATTCACTTCATATTTTTGCACTTTTAGATGACAAAACAACAACTAACAACATTTCTTGCAAATGCATTTCAACATTTTATTAAAACTGAAAAATAATCATCACCTTTTGACACAGTTACTTAACGGTCTTAGTACTCCTCAAAGAAACATTTTCATGACAGAAAAAAACTTCTCAAGTGGTTTCTTGAGGAAATGCAGAAAAAAAAACTCTAGTTTTACTCTCGACCTTCAACTACAAATGTTATGCCTACAAGTTACACTTCGGTAGTTTTTTAAAGCGGGGCACACACAAAGATTACTGGGCTGCTTTTGTCTCGACCAAGGACGGCGAACTCCAGATTGTGTTTTGTCCTATAAGATCATCCTGTGGTCTGGGTTGTGTTGAGTGTGAATCTGTCCCCGTAACTGAAACAGTTCAGGCCTGACAGTCACATCAAGAAGAGAGCTTTTCAGGTCAAACATGGATACAGAATCACATTTTCAGTTTTTTTGTTCAGGATTTTCCCATTATAAATAGCCCCAAGACAGTACTGGCCCTGACTTGCTATGCAGCAGGGAGGGGGGTAGTTGGAGTTAACGGCACCGCCGCACCTCGTGTCCCACACTACATTTGAATGCACTATCCTTCCATACTTTGTTGCACCCACCAGGGGGCACAGGATAATGACTGTCAAAAAAAGATTTGGGACTGCAATTCGGCACCCCTCCCCCACACATGGCGCCCTAGGCGGCTCCTTAGGTCGTCTATGCCCAGGGCTGGCCCTGCTCCAAGACAACCATCACTACGTCCTCTTACGCCCTCTCTCATGATGCCCGTTGTGCTTTCCCATCGTTGTTTTTTCTTCTTCATTTTTGTTTGATCGTGCAACACTTCTGGCTTGAGCGGTGGTGTGTGTGTTGTGAAACACAACACGATGAAAACTGTTCAACTATTTTTTTTAAAATGTTCATGTCTGAGGTCTGTAAATGACAAAATATCTGTTAAGATTAAGAAAATCTTTATGTGTACCCCGCTTAATAAAGAGACCCTTTCTAATTTATTTACTCAAAATAAACTCTTACACAGTAAGCAACATTTCTACCTGTCAGACAGGTTGTTTTGTTCTGCAGTTAAATCTGTGGCCACCAGAGGGCGACCTCCTTGCATCAAAAACGTTTTGTGTCATAGAGTGATTCAAGAAAAAAACTTTTGGATGAAAAAGATAGTCAGTTTTAAAAGGCACAACCTTGGTACAACCCTCACAGAAATACTGATATATAAATGCTACTGAAATACAGCAGGTATTTCATGACGCTATACATTTCATTTCATTAACTGCCTTTACTCAGAGTTGGTTCATGGGAAAAAATGTAAAAATTAGAAAACCCCTTCAACAAATTGTCCATATTGGAATTAACATAGAAATAACCAGCTACACATTCAAGAGTCACTTCAGAGTTACACGTCTTTGGATCATGGGAGGTAGACAGAGAACCTGAGAAAACTCACACAGAAACAGGGAAAACATGCAAACTTCACACAAACCAGAGACCTTCCTCTAGAGGGACAACAGTGCTCACTTTTGGTGCCCCTCTGGCATATCTAGCAATAATCAAACAGCAACCACTGAAAAAGACAAATCCTCCAGAAAGCACCAAGTAATCTTTTTTCTCTATTCCAAGTAAAAAAGAAACTGATGTGAAAGTGCTCGCAAAACTACAGTAAAACACCTTGACTGCTGGAAGGTGAAGTCAGTAAGGCACTCTTGGGGTTTTTTTCTTTTTTTTTTTGCAGACCCATCCTTCACTGCTCACATTCTCCCAGGTGAAGCCTGAGGATGCCCTGACTGTGCAACTTCAGCAGGTGGTCGAACTCGGCTGGCATGGAGTGAAATCTCTTTCGAGGCGGTCTGTTATCGTAGTAGTGGTTCGTCAGGGGATGGAAGTCTTGAGGGTGGACACTGAAAGGCCAGAATCCGTACAGATCCACGCTGTTGCACAGTTCTAGTGCCAGACTAACCATTATAAAGCCAGTGCTGAGCCGAGCTTCCTTCAGGCCCTGGGAGCGCCAGTAGATGGACAGATTCCTCATGTATTCAGGGTTAAAAGAGACAGGTCTGATGGGACTTTCAAAGTCTTCGATGGCATAGACAGCTCGGAGACACATCTGAGTGTTGTAGCCAAAGGAGAAAGTTGGCATGAGCAGCGTGGCGTCTCCGAAGCGGCGCAGACTCTCCACAAATGGACGGCGGTGATTGTTCAGAGCATGAAACCTGGGGAATAAAAAAACAGCTGTTGTGATGAAATGAGACAAAGTGTTTTACTGAAGGAGACAAAGAGTCACTCTCCAACCTACTTCTCCATGAAGATGCTCGGGTTTGCTGTCACAAGGTTAGTCTTCTTACCAACGTCTTTCTGCAATTCACTGTCCAAAGGTGGGAGGTTGCACCTGAACAAGCAGAGAAGACCCACAAATCCTTACATGAACTTTTCAGAGAAAGTAGTTCAGTTCAGTTGATGTCCATCCTCAGTCGCTGAATCTCTCACCTGATCACAAAGTCAGCCGAATCGATTTGTTTTCCACATTTGCTGTTGACCAGGATCCCGCCGTTACCCACCACAGAGCAGGAGTCCCATTTCTTATTGGGAAGAGGATGGTCCTGGAATCAAAGACATTAGCAACATTTACACAGTGTGTAAAACGTCTTAAGCTTCATGCTGTGATGATGATGCTTCAACAGATGATTCTTGTCAAGGTGTTACTTTTTTTAATCACTAGAGGAGCTCACTAACTTTCCATTTTACTTCCATTTTAGTTCATTCTACCAAAATCCAATAAATCCATCTCTTTCTCCATCACCACAGGTGTGCTTCAGGCTTCTGTCCTTGGGTCACTTCTCTTCATCATCCTTCCATCGATCATCATCCTCCTTCTCCTTGGCAATATCTTCCACAAATACAACTTTAATTTCCACTGCTACACTGCTGTCACTGATTGCATTGCCAAAATAAAAATTTGGTCCACCCTAAACTTCCTTAAACAGTAATGAAACTGAGGATTTTCTCATTGGAACCAAGTCCCTTTGATCCCACACCACTTTTACATCAACACTGATAACTTCTCCATTTCACCCTCACCCCAGGTTAAGGATCTGGGTCTCATCCTCAACAGCACTCTGTCTTTTCAATCTCAAATCAATCACATGAGCAGAACCCTGCGATCAGGAAAAAAAATCAAAGAGGCAAAGAAAATGAATGAATGAATAACTTTTTTTTTTGTGCACACAATTGTTTTCATCTTGGAATTCCATACACTGACATTTTTTGCTAAAAACCTCACTGGCATTCACTGCAGTGTCTCCAGAATCACTGCAGCCTTCACTTGTCACCTGCTGATCATCCCAGCTACACAAATAAAGTCTGGGAAAACAATGTCCCATAATCCTTTGCATCCCACTCCAACCCAAACCCCCCACTCCCTACACACTCTGACTCCCTGCTCTGCACTCTCAGACCAAAAATGCCAAATTCAAATCTTTCACAGATGTACAACAGGAAAAAATACATATAAACAAACGTATTGTGATGATTGTAAACTTCTGGGACAGACAAAACAGACAAGGAGGACTGAAGGAAAAAATGAAGAACATGCTGTCAGTCATTTTCTTTTTTTAAATTTTGAGTCATAATTTATTTTTTTACATAGGCCTAGATAAAACAAGAATGGGTGACCAATCTTCTTCTTTTGTTGAACTTAAACTTGTTTTTGGGTAAGAGAAATATATTGGGGCTGCCTCTCTTTTTCTTATGTTGTGAGCTATTTATGTTTGCATCACAAAATATTCCTTCAAACCATATTAAATAAATGTACTGTATATAAATCTGCTTTGTTGTCTTTGAATGTCTTTGGGTGTTTTTGTGGTATCTCCAAGAGACCAAGTAGGGTCTCTTCTTTTTAGGCGTTCACAATATGGTCACTCAACAAAAACTGCTTCAGACACCATTGATGGAAATGTCTCCTCAAATTACAAATATTTATTTCAGACTGAACAGAAAGCTGGAAGTAAAATAAGTAAGATAAAATTAAAAATTAAAATTACAGGCATTCTGTTCCACAGGGGCTGTAGTGGGTAATGGTAGCCTCAGTGTAGGTCTTGGTTCTGGCTTTTGGGACGCACAGTAGGTCACTGCCAGAGGACCTCAGGGCCCCAAGGGTCCAGATGGTAAATCAAATCAGCTAAATAAGAAGGTGCAAGGCTGTTAAGATATTTAAAAACTAATCAGAGAACCATAAAATTGATCCTGAAGCAGACAGGGAATCAATTCAGCGACTTTAAAAAGGGTGTAATGTGGCCTCACCCCCTGGTCCTTCTCAGCACACTTGCGGCTGATTGTTATAATAATTGGAGATTTTAGATGCTTTTTTTGGGAAGACCAGAGAGCAAGGCATTACATAATCTAACCAAAAAGTGATAAAAGCTGCAATAGCACCTTTGTACTGGCCTGAGAGAGAAATGGACAGACTCTGGCTATTTTCTTAAGATGATGAAAATGTACGTCGCTTTAGACAAAAGTAGTTTGGATGAAATTTTCTCTCTCTGACCTTCAGGACTGATAACTAAAACCTCAGGTTTGTGCTGTTGAGCTGTAGAAAAATCACTACTATCCATGACTTGCCTGAGATACAGTTTAAAATTGTTTCTATTGGCCCTGAGTGGGCAGGACACACGGTGATGTACAGCTGAGTATCATCAGCATAACTATAGAAACTGATGCACAGCTGAGTATCATCAGCGTAGTTATGGAAACTAATGCGTGCCTTCAGATGACGTCCCCAAGAGGAAGCATGTATCGTAGACGTTAAAAAGAATGGGACATAAAAGTGAGCCTTGGGTTCTTGAGGAACATGTCTTTACTTACATAAAAACATTGGTCTATGAGATAAAAACTGAACCAGTTAAGAACAGTACCAGAGAGTCCCACCAGGTGTCTCAGTCTATTTATCAAAATGTGATGGTCTACTGTGTCAAAAGCGCACTCAGGTCCAGTAGAACCAACGCTGTAAGTTTTATTTTTGTGCAAATTCATCCTGTGTAATTTAAAATCTTTAGAAGGGATGTCTCGGCACTGTGGTTCACTCTGCAACCAAACTGATGTCTTTCAAAAATATTGTTTTTGATTAAGAAGTGATTGACTTGTTTAAGAACCAGTCTTTCTAAAACTTTACTTAAAAACGTTAAGTTGTATACAGGCCTGTAGATAATAAGAACAATTGGGTGTAAATTGCTCTTCTTCAGAAAGGGCTTCACCGCCGCGTTTTATAAGCAGCACAGAAGACACCCCTTTGAAGAGAGCTATTCATGATCTTTAGAAAGTCTTCCTCGAAGAAAACATAAAACCAATTGAAATAAACTCCGTATTGAATGAGAAACTCAGACGAACATGTCTGCTAGCTGACTTGTTTGCTTTTGATTGGCCTCATTAACACTTTGCATTTTAGTAATCTGAGGTTTGCATACTGATATTTTCCTCTGCCAGCTTATCGTTAACGATAGTCACTGTTGCCCTGCCAATGCAGCAGCAGTGTAATTCAGGTCCAGACATCTCGACCCTGACTTGTTATGACCCCTTTCTAAAATAAACCTGACTGCACGGTCATAGTTTACCCACTGATACTGTGACTCTTGTTTCATGATGTGAAAGCAAAGCAGTTAAATGATCACTGAGTGAAGATGTCTTACCTTCGGAAAAGTACTGAACAAATTTGTTGTCACTTCAATGGCCTTCCGTTTTGCTTCTCCGCTGTAAACAATCTGCGATCCCAGTGGAGTGTTGTTCTGGGTAACAATGGCATACTCAGCCCCGTGGCACTTGCTGCTCAGCAGAGAGCTGGATAAAAACACAAACATGAATTTAATACCGCAACTAGTGTGTTGTTTGCAAGTTGCATAATTATATCTTCTCAACTTCTACAGAAAAGAAAATGGTATTCAAAGGTCTTGTGGCTTTCAGTCCGTTTTACTATAACTCACGTGAACTTATGACATGTTATATTTAGACTGGGGCTCTAAGTTCCTCTGCCCTACTTCTCTTCCTTTGTCTGTAGCTGTGCTTCTTTAATCCAGTATGCAAAATAAACAAACCCAGGTGCTTCATGATGATATTCAACTCACTCTGACTGTGAACTATATGTGGAGATTGTCATAAGAGTGACACTTTTTTTTTTTTATTATTCTGCTATATCAGTCAAAACAGTCAATGTTTTTGTGAAAATGAGTCCAGGTTATCATATCAAATGTAAGTGGATGTAAGTGTTTTATTTGATAAGTTTCACTATCTTTTATGCTGTGTGTTTTTAAGCTTAACAGTAATTGTGCTCCTGCTCCTCCCTACTGTTCAGCGTATTTGACTGCAGTGAGGTCAACTGCTTTGAAAACATAAACATCTAGAGACATCTGTAACATCTATATATTCTAAATGAATACTTTATGGGGCTCTGTGTGCTGACAAATTTGTAGCCATGTTTTGAAATGTTGAAATCATTCATGCATATTGACCTACAAGATGTATTATATAGCCTGTAAATAAAAAAAAAAGAACAGGCTACATCAAATTATATATATGTATTCAGTTAGGGGCCTTTCAGCGTGGTGTTTGCATGTTCTGCCTATGTGTGTTCAGATTTTCTTAAAGTACTGTTTGAGTTGACCTTGAAACAATTATTGGGATTGTCCTTGCACTGCCCGAGTTTTATCTGTGAGCTCGACTTGTATCTCACATTCCAAGGACACACTTCGTGGGTTAATCAGAAGTCTGAAAATTTTTAGGGCCAGTTTCACCTACTAACACCACCATTCAGGACACATTTAACATTTGAGAACATGCGGAGACCATGGAGGAGGATTATCGGTTGGACTCGAAGAAATTCTGACGAACCATCAGCCTACAAGGTTTGTCACTGTTTAAAGTGGAGGTGGGGAGCTGCAGGCCTCAACTGGGTGGTTTCAGATCAGATGGTGGAAGGAATACTTTGAGGACCTCCTCAATCCTATCACCACATCTTACCTGGGCAAAGCAGAGGCTGAAGACTGAGAGGTGAACTCATCCATCACCCAAGTTGAAGTCACCGAGGTGGTTGGTAAGTAAGTAAGTAAGTAAGTAAGTAAAGTTTATTTATATAGCACCTTTCACAGACACAAAGCCACAAGGTGCTTCACAGCATACATAAATAAGACAACAATTAAATACACATACATAAATAAGCAGCACTAAAAATGTGATCAAAAACAGGCCCGAAAAACTAAGCAAATGCTTGAGAGAATAAAAAAGTTTTAAGTTGTGACTTAAAAGTGTCAACAGTCACAACTGATCGAAGAGAGAGCGGGAGATCGTTCCAGAGCCTGGGAGCAACGGCCTGGAATGATCGGGCTCCTCTGGTCTTGAAGCGGGTACGCGGCACCTTTAAGAGATTCTGGTCCGCAGACCTTAAAGCCCTCACAGGGGAGTAAGGCTGGAGCAGATCGCGAATATAAGAGGGAGCTTGGTCGTGCAAGGCCCGAAAGGTTAAAACCAAAATCTTAAAGTTAACTCTGTAAGAGACTGGCAGCCAATGAAGCTCCTTCAAAATGGGAGAAATGCGGGTCCATCTGTTTGTGCGGGTCAAGATTCTTGCTGCAGAGTTTTGCACAAGTTGCAGCCTCGAAAGCTCCTTCTTATTCAGGCATGAGAACAAGCTGTTGCAGTAGTCTAAGCGCGAAGAGACAAAAGCATGAATGATGAGCTCTAAATCATTGAATGAGACCATTTTCCTAAGTTTAGAGATTTTTCTCAATTGAAAGAAACAGTTTCTCGTCAGCTGCTTGCAGTGCTCCTCCAGAGACATGTCTTTATCAAAGAAAACACCCAGGTTTCTAAGACTGGATTTGGCAGACTGCCCGAGGTCACCAAGGTACTGTTTGATCCCTGGAATTGAGACATCAGGGGCGAAGATGAGTGTTTCAGTTTTGTCTGCGTTAAGTTGGAGAGAATTTTCGCTGAGCCATTGTTTTATTTCTGCCAAGCAGTGGAAAAAGGAATCCAGGAAGGTAAGCTCCTTGGTGGCAAGGCACCGTGGGTGGATGAGATTTAACCTATATACTTCAAGTCTCTGGATGTGCAGGGACTGTCTAGGTTAACACGTCTCTACAAAATTGTGCGTCAGTTGGGGACAGTGCCTCTAGATTTGCAGAGTGGTGTGGTGGTCCTTTTTTTATTATTTTATAAAAAAGAGGACCGAAGTATGTGCTCCAACTATAGGGGGCTCACACTCCTCAGCCTCCCTTGGAAAGCCTATTCCAGGGCACTGGAATGGAGGATTTGACCAATAATCAAACTTTGGATCCAGGAAGAACAATGTGGTTTTCGTCCTGGTTGTGGAACACTGACCAGCTCTACACTCTCCATTGGTGCTTGAGGGTTCGTGGGAGTTCGCCCAACCAGTCCACTTTTGTTTTGTGGATTTGGAGATGTTCGACCATATCCCTTGTGGTATCTTATGGGGAGGTGCTTCGGAAGTCTGGGGCCCCTTGCTAAAGGCCATCTGATCTTTGTATGACCAAAGTAGGAGTCTGGTCCGCATGGCCAGCAGAATGCTGGACCTGGTCCCTGTGTATGTTGGACTCTGGTAGGGCTGAACTTTGTCATTGGTTCTGATCGTAATTTATATGGACAGAGTATCAAAGTACAGCCAGGGGTCGGATGTGTCTGGTTCAGGCACCACAGGATTTCATCCGATTGTCACAGATGACGTAGTCCTGTTGGCTTCATTGAGCCTGGACCTACAGCATGCAATGGCGTGGTTTGCAGTAGAGAGAAGCAAAGGGGATGAGGAGCAGCACCTCCAAATGTGAGGACATAGTTCTCAACCGGAAGAAGGTGGTCTGCCCTCTCCAGGTCGGTGGAGAGACCCTTCCCCAAATGGAGGAGTTTAGGTATCTTCGGGTTTTGTTCACTAGTTGGGGAAGGATTGAGTATGAGATCGACAGGCAGATCAGTGGAGCATCTGCAGTGATGCAGTTGTATCGGTCCATTGTGACAAAGAGAGAGCTGAGCCAAAAGGGGAAGCTCTCAATTTACCGGTCAATCTACATCGCTACCCTCATCTCTGGTCATCATCTCTGGGTTCTGACTGAAAAGATCCCCGATACAAGCAACGGAAATGAGCTTCTTTCGTAGGGTGGCTGTGAGCTCGCTTTGGGGTAGGGTGAAGAGTTCAACCAGGGAAGAGCTCACAGTGGAGCCCCCACTCCTCCACATCCAGAGGAGCCAGCTGAGGAGACTCGGGCATCTGTTCAGGAAACCCCCAGGACGTCTCCCTGGGGAGGTGTTCCAGGCATGTCCCATTGGGAGGAGGCCCTGGAAAAGATCTAGGACACTCTGGAGATACTATGTCTCCCAGCTGGCCTGGAAAAGGCTCAGGATCCTAGAGGAAGAGCTGGAGGAAGGGTCTGGGGACAGAGAAATCTGGGAATCCTAGCTCATACCGCTGAGCATGTGACCCGGCCCCAGATGAAGCAGCAGAAGACGGATAGATGGAACATTTGAAATGAGAACATCTTGAAGGGCTATAATTAAGAGCTGCTGGGATTCTGTTCCTGTGATTCAGCTGTTTGTAGCTTTTTTCTTTTAACACACACACACACACACACAAGTAAAAAAAGAATGACAGAAGATCCTTGGTATGAATAGAGTGTGTGTGTGTGTGTGTGTGTGTGTGTGTGTGCGTGCAGGGTGAACCTCATATATAAATTTTTGTCAGCAGTAACAGCAGTCTGGTTAATGTGTCTATAAGATGTACTGTTTTCTTTCACCGTTCTCACCTCAACTTCTGGCACCATATAAGCCATAGAGAACGAATGGACTGAGATTCAGTTACTTTCTTGTGACTGTTTGTCCATTTTTTTTCCTTTACAATGATGTCTTTCTGAACAAACACAGACATGTAAAACAACATCTTTTCTGCCAAAGAGATTTGTTGAAACAATTTTTAAGAGTCCCATTTCAAGAAAAAAAAAAAAAGTGACAAGAAAGCAAAGAATGACAGAAGATCCTTGGGATAAATAGTGTGTACAACTGAAGTGTGTGTGTGTGTGTGTGTGTGTGTGTGTGTGTGTGTGTGTGTGTGTGTGTGTGTGTGTGTGTGTGTGTGTGTGTGTGTTCTTGTATTTCTATCCTTGTCGGGGCCAAATGTCTCCAAAAGGATAGCAAAACGTGGAACGACGTGCCTTGTGGGACCTTTTTCCGGTCCTAAGTAGGAGAAACAGTGTTTTCTTGACCATGTTGTTGTTACTGAAAAAAGTAAAAGTGCAAAAACATTTCTTTAGGGTTAGGCTGTGTTGTGGTGTGGGTTAGGGTTAGGGTAAGGGTCAGGGTTAGGGGCTAGACATGAATGGGAGTCAATGGAAGGTCCCCACAAGGATAGAAATACAAGACTGTGTGTGTGTGTGTGTGTGTGTGTGTGTGTGTAGGTCCAGGGTGAGCAGGGTGAGGGACAGCAGTAACAGCAGTCTGGTTAATGTGTCTATTAGATGTACAGATTTGAGGCATTTTTCTCACCTGAACTTCTGGTAATTTCCATCCTGCCTCTTCCAGGGTTCAGCATAACGTTTTGCTATGTTAGCAATGATTTCCCTGTTTAGTAGACACATTCACACACAGTGAGGCGTTTAATCCCCAAGATTCTCAAAAAATGTACTCAGTTACAGGAAGGAGGCTGTGATGGTCATGTTTGCTCTCACCTGCAATTTTTACACTGCTCTGAAGACACTGGGACACTTTTCTTGTGAGGAGGTTGTCGGTGAGATTCCACACTGTGGCATCATGAAACAGCTCAGATTAGAAGCAGGCAGAGAAAATAAACTGTTCAGAGATAAACACAGTTCCCTTGTTTTATTTGGGCTGTTCTCAATCAACCTCTGCTCAGGATAAAAATGTGATGGGATTCGGGTTGAGCAGGGCTCCAATGGGTGATGTGACACTGCAGTGCATGCTGGGACTTGTGGGCAGCTGAAACGTTTACACTCGTCACCAGTACAACGCTCTCCTTCTCTGCTATTTGTTAGTTTTAAAAAGTTAAAGACACGGTGCAGACGTTTTTACACTTTGTGGAAAAAAAGCACAATAGACATGGCATTTTTTTTGCAGATAACAACAGATATCAGTGGAGGAGAAGGAGGCCGGCTACACCTGCTTTGAGACTGGCACTGAGAAAACATCAAAACTAAAAGCACAAGCAACCTAGTCCCATCACAAGCTGAAACACACTCTTAAACACCTGATCGCCATCACCCAACAGGAGTCAATCTCTTTCACTGCTGAGGAGTGGACAGGGAGCGTAAGCAACAAGCGTCTGACTGAGCGGTGTGACATCCTCTAGAAACCATCACCTGGAGATCTGACTTTGGCAGACTGTGGATATAACCTCAGGGATCAAATTGGACTAATGTGTGCTGAGGTGAAAACCCCAGGCCAGCCTTCATAAGTTTATATTCATGTCACATGTGCTTGTTTTTCTAAACATGAATTTGTCACGGGGCAGGGTGAACCCAAACGCAGGGCAACATATTTAATCAAGGTTCCAAACAGATCAGTTTCATTCATGTGCATCATAACTCTTAACCAGAATTGTGCAAAAGTACAAAGAAATGATCATAATTCATCTGTGTGTGTGGCAGAGCAGCACGTCACTCACGGCAAAAACAGAGGAAAGAAAAAGTATTTTACCTATAAACTTCCACTGAACAATAATATAAGCACAGAACTTTCATTGTGTTCCCAGCTTTCATGAGAAGAACTCAAAGATCCAAGACTTTTTCTCTGTGCACAAAAGGCTTTTTTCTCTCAAATACTGTTCACAAATTTGTACCTTATGTTGCATCCCTCTTTGAAAACCACGCAGCCAGCATGCCAGTTGCACACTACCTCTAAACTTGCGAAGTTTGTGGCATTGCGCTGCGTGATAAAACCACCATTCCAAAAACCTGATCATCTCTGCAGAAGGAGATATGTTGCACTGCGTGACGCAAACCATGGTCACGACAGACACATTAAAATCGCATATTTTAGAGTGGCCTTTCATTGTGGTCAGTCGAAGAAAACAACAATCCTGCTCTCTTATGGGCATCTTGATCTGCCACACAGATTTAGATACATTTGTGAGCAGTATTTGAGAGAAACATCCCTTTTGTGTACATAGAAAAAATATTAGAAATTGGAGTCCCGAGCATGAAAAATGGGCGAACATACAAAAGTTTTGAGTCTTAGTTCAGTGTAAAAACTTTTAAGCATTTTTAAAAATGTAACTGCAATAAAAGTTGAACCGCTTCTATTTTTGATGCTATAAAATAAAGTAGTTAAGAAGCATTTAAATAGTATCTTCAATAATTCTTAAAAAAAAAGTTTGCTTCACTGCTTGAATAAAGTTATTTGAAAAATGATATTTTGCAATGTATTTCTTTGTCCTTCACCTATGAAAATATTTCAAGTTTCGATGCTGAAACAATATGTATATAAAATTCCTCAATGGCAATCATTTTTGGATGCAAACAGAGACATTAGTGTGGGAGTTTCTGTTAAAACCATAAACTTACTTGGTATACAAATGAGTCAAAAGGTCTGACATATACATCACATATATATAGAGTACTCCCCGGTACTTTCTGTTTTAAAGTGAAGTAGTGTCACTCAAACATCCATCTTACAGTACTGTGTAATCATGTGTAAGTGTACTGTACACTTACAGTAATGTAAGCATTTATTAATTTCCTATTTCGACCTTTGCATTAAACCAAATATGCTACATATTTTATAAAGAGAGTTAATCCAATGATGCGTTCATATATCAGCAGTAATGATTTCTTCAAACTATTCAAATGTGACTCTGTGTTTATGACATTGGACATTGATCAGGTGGTATAAATGAGTAAGAAGAGTGAAAAGTTTAACCACATGTCTGCAGGAGCCTCGTGTCTCTCAGTCTTCGGCGCCAGTTTTCTGTTCTAGGCTACTTCCTTCTTTTTATGTTGCCATAAATCACAAAAAACCCGACACTGAGATCTTAATCTGCATGAGCGTCCATCAGACAGCTATGGTGTTGTGATGTGTGTTATCTGCGGGATGACATGCTGCAGTTTCTGCAGTTACAAGTGATTCAGCCTGACGTGTGTGTTGGGAGAATTGCTCCTCTTCAGTTTAAACATCCTCTCTGTTTCTCTTTGTCTGAAACAAGGGCTTGTCTCAAAAAAAAAAAAAAAAAAAAAAAAAAATCACTGATCTGCTTTGATTTCAACCCTCAATAGGAGCATTACGGTTTCATTTTACCGTCTTTTATAAATCTCACCATCATCATCATCATCATCATCATCATCATCAAAAAGTGTTTTCTAAGTTACTGAATGTGAATCATTTAAGAACTATTTATACAAGTTTATTATGTCTGTTTTCTTTTACTGTGCCAGAACTGACATGACAGTTAAAAGGAAGGATAAGATTTGTATTACTGTGAAATTTTATTCTGCAACTTGTGTTTTTTTTTGTCAGAGATGATGTGGTTTCAACAAAACTACTGTACAAAAAAACAAAGGTCAAAGATGTGTGTAGTGTAGCGACAGACTTACTTGCTGTTCAACATGTACCAGATGAGGGTGGAGAGCAGACCCCCCAAGAAGAAGATGGTGAGCAGAGAGAAGAGCAGCTTTAGGATCTGTAGTCTCATGTCTTTCTGTCTCCTCTTGTTAAAACTGATTCATTATCTGGTATCTGCTTTCTCAGACACTCCACCACCTCCTCCTTGAACGCCTTTCCCTGGCAGTACCTCGCACTCATTCAAGAGTGTCAGTGTTCGCCTCTTGCTTTTCTTCAGTTTCCTGGAAGCCCTCTAGTCCTCCTCCTCCTCCTCCTCCTCCTCCTCCTCCCCCTCCTCTTCCTCCTCTGCCTGTTGCCCGTCTGCTTTGACTCAAGTTTCTTCTCCTCTATGGAAGCGAGTTCAAGCCTCCTCAGTCACAGTTTGTCTTCTTGTCCAGGCAAGTCTTCTGCTCCTCTGCTGTATTCCTCCACGTCTGCGCTACAGAGGCTCCGCTGAGGTGGAAGTGGGAAGGTGGGTTTTGTTTCGCCACATCTTGTTTCACTCCATCTTCTGTCTTTTTGATCCAGCCGTCTCCTTCATTCTTCCTCTCTTTCGGCCTCCTTTGTTGTCATGTGCTCACAGAGTCAAACTCCCAGTCCTACTTTCCACACTACTCCTACAACTGGAGAGCTTTCTGCTCTCCGCCCCCATCTCAGAGCCCCAGCCTTCCTCCTGTTTGTCTTCCCCTCCCTCCACCCGGCTGCTCTCCGCCCACTCAGCCGGAGCCCCCCCCACCCCTGCACTAAAAGGAGGCAGTAACATGAGTGCCAGCGACTGAATTAGTCCACATGGTTTGGCTCCTGACTTGTGTCTTGAATCTGTGTGTGTGTGTGTGTGTGTGTGTGTATGTGTGTGTGTGTGTGTGTGTGTGTGTGTGTGTGTGTGTGTGTACGTGTGCGAGTGTGATCATCCAATCAGAGGGGTTTCATAAGACCCCCTCCCTTCCTGCAAGTATAACCAGCACACACACACACACACACACACACACACACACACATGGACACAGTTCTTTTATTCCACTGCTCAACTTTCTCTTCTCTTTTCCTCTCACTTTTATAGTGTTGCTCCCTGCTAGATGAATGGGAACCAACTAAGAGGGAACTTTACTATAATAGTTCTACATTTGATTTGGAGGAGCCTTTCAGGTCACCCAAGGTCGCTGCACAAGGTAACACAAGATAAAATACAGGCAGGGCAAAAAGAAAAAAACAATGTACAATAGCAAATCGGAAGAGGGGCAGTGCAGCAGGAGGCAGGAGGTGAGGGATGGGGGGCAGAGAGTGGAACTGAGTAGGCAAGAGAGAGAGAGTCATCGGCGTAGCAGTGCTCGGAGATACTGGATTAATGGGAGATAGGGCTGAGGGAGAGGCGATCGGTAATGAAAATGAGGGGCCCCAGGGCATAGCCCTGAGGCACACCTGTGGTGACTGTAGATGAGCTGGATGTAAAGTACTTGAGCTGGATGAACTGAGTTTGACTTGTGAAACCACTGGAATGAGGTGTGAGTGATGCCGACGGAGGAAAGGAGGATGTTATGGGGGATAGTGTCAAAAGCCACACTCAGGTCAAACAATGGAGAGCGAACCAGTGTCAGCTGTGAGGAGACCGCTGGTTCTTTTGATGAGAGCAGTGTCAGTGAGAAACCAGATTGAAAGGGTTCGTAGAGGCAGCTGTGGGAGAGATGGGCGTAGAGTTGGGAGGAGACTACTTTTCCCAGAATTCTGAAGATGACAGATAAATTGAAGATAGGATAGAAGTTATTGCAGTTGTTGGGGTCTGAATCGGGGTTTTTCATCTTTAAAAAGTGAAGGGGAAACACCAGAGGATAGTGAAAAAAGGATGACGGCAGAAACGAGAGAAAGCAGGGAAGGAAGGCAGGATTTGACCAGAGATGTGGGGAGAGGATCCAGTTGGCAGGTGGAGCAGTTGAAAGTAGGAGAAGGGCCGACTATACAGGAAGGACTCAGCGGTGGAAAGAACAGGAGGGTGAGAGCAGAGGACCTGGTGAACGTTGTTGATCTTGTCATTGAAAATTACCATCAGAGAATTTCAGGTGTCGTTTGAGTAGAGCTGGTGTTGGTGGTGGTGGGGGTCCCGGGTGAGGAGGCTGGAGGATGTTACTGAGAAGTGAGAGTAGTGATTTGGTGTTTCCATCGGTGGAGACGATGAGACCGGAGTAGTAAGCAGTTATCCAGTGTGCAGTGGAGTCATTGTAATGGAGCACGTGTTTTCTGTACAAATCTTTGTGAACAGAGACTCCAGTGTTTTGGTATAGAGTTACTTGAGGTGAGAACTGTTTGTCCTCACAGTCTGAAGATCAGGGGTGTACCAGTCTGTTTTTTCAGCGGGGCCAGGGAGTCGAGGATGCTGTGTCGCCCATTGTTCAGTGCTGCTGTAAGGTCATCAGGGTTGTAGAGGGAGTCTAGAATTGAGATAACCTCAGTTTTGGAGAAGAGACTCAGTAGTGTCATCAATGTGTATTTTGACATCTCCCAGCAGCATTATGTCAGTAGAGTGGAAAGCTGGGTGAGAAGAGTGGCAACGTCAGTTAACAAGTCAATGCGGGGCTTTGGGGGTTGGTACAAAGTGGCAACAATAGTGTGAATGGGTCCAGGCGCCTTGAATATAGTGCTCTCAAACAGGCTGAATGCAGGGGCTGGCCCTTCTGGGCCACCGTACTTTGCCGATTTGTGAGCAGCCACAAAATGCAGCCGCAGGTCCTCAGTGAACTCCACAGTGTTAGAGATGACCGTCCACAAAGCAACGGCAGGAAGCTGCTGCTTTTCATGTGTGTTGACTAAAACAACTGTCCCCAACTAATCAGGATATTCAGGATGCTTTAGAACAGCTTGGAATGTCTTAGAACTTTGGATTTTCAAAAGACTGGGACTGTTGTCAAATGGTATGAATAATTCTAGGCATGCCACTTTTTAGTTCCAATGTAAATAAAAGTTGAAATTGTATTATTTCTTTTTTTTTTTTTTTTTTTTGCTGTTTTCAGTGTTACTTGTTTATGTCTTTTTCTCTGTTTTTATTGCTTGCACCAAACAACCAGAAAAAAAGTCCTCATATTGAGAAAACTATAGATGGCAATAAATGTGGTTCTCATTCTGATACAGACAGTGACATTTCCATCCAAAAACCCAATTAGCAGTTTAAACCACATGAAAGACTAAATTGGGAATTCTCAAGATGACATTCAGAATCTTGCTGGGTTTTCCTGCATTCTGCTGCTTTCATGACTGTGGGAAGCCCTCGCACGTTTATTTAGCATAAAGTAATGACCTCAGATTATAATTTTCAAAATGGACAAAAAAAAAAATCTTGTTCTGAAAGATTGAAATTATTTTTAAATGGGAAAATGTGAGTACTCGGAAGAATTGGGATGATGCCCTTCCTTTAGACTTAGGAACCAGGGAGAGACATTTAAAACAGGCTGTGTTATTCAGTCAATTGTACATGCATAATGACAGGAAGTCTGCAAGCAGCATACTTCAGGCTAGCGAACAGTGTATGCATGCAGAGAGGCAAAGGGAAAGCGAAGCGCTTCCTCTTTGAGGGTGCACCATGTGATTTCACAAAAAAACCACCGAGACAAAAGTGCTGTTGTCACCAAACATCACAAATAAAACTGGTATCTCTGACAACTTCTCCCCTCATAAAGACGCAGCTGCTGCAGTTCTGTGCTGTGGATGTCCTACAATAACAACGTTTTAGGAGACAGGAAATCCTCAATGTGCCGGGGGGGTTCCCCCAAAGTGCAGACAGCTTGACATCAGACTGGACGCTAAAAATACCAACAGACTGAAACACAATACTTCCTGTCATTGTCAATACTTTAATTTGAGTACTTTACCGAAGCTTCCTCAACAGGAAAACAGTAGATAACTGTGGCTGTTTACATTCAAATAAGCAGTGAGAAAAAAAATATTTTACATTTATGACAGAGGAGGGGGAAAAAAAACTCCTGCTACCAGGAAGTAATACCAGCTGGGTGGAAAATTTTAAAGCCATCTATAACCTAAATGTAATAGAAAATGTCTTAAGAGGAAAATTTTCACCGTTTTTGATTAAATGTGGCCTATTTTGATTGAAGAACTTGGTAGTTGGTCTGAAGATGCTGAATGAGGGCCACTCATGCAGACTCTGACACAAGAGGCTCACGGACAGCCTCTTCGATGGAAGCCCGGTTTTTCATTTATTTTCCTACTTTCCTTTCTGTTCACCGTTGCAGCCATTCTGTGCTGAATGTTCAGACGTTGTTCTAAATATTGGCAGGAGACTCGTTTAACAAATGAGGAGCATGAAAAGAAAAAAAAAAAAAAAGAGGTTTGGACACATTTACTACTTGTCATTTAAAACAAGACACAAACCAGGGGGTAGATATTCTGATGCCCAGTTCTATTCATTTTGAGCTTTCATCAAAAACCAAAGATAAAGAGGGCAGGTTCATCATGGCGAAGGTCAAATTAGATAATAAAGAAGTGACCTTACTTAATATTTATGCACCTCCGGGTTGAAACAGAGTGCACATAAAAAAATGCTCAAGTTTGTTTAATGTCAAACTGGTGACTTCAGTACAATGTTTAACCTGAAGATGGACACCTCTTATCAAAAACGAAAAATCACAAACAGCAAAAAATAGTTTCACAGAAGAATCCAGGATCGCGGCCCGATCAATGTCTGGAGAGATTTTCACAACTAGGTCAGACAATCCACGTTCCACTCAAATCGATATAATGCCTTTTCAAGGATTGATTATTTATCTATAATTCTGAAAAACATAGGCTAAAAGAATGTGAAATAAGTCAGAGAGATATAACAGATCACTTGAAATTACACTTTGATAGTGGTTATAATAAAACAACAATATGGAGATTAAATACTTGCTGCTAAACAGCCCTGGGTTTAGAGAAAAAATGAAGAATGAACTCAAAGCGTATTGAGAGATCATTGATGATGGAAATGTGAATCCAGCGAACTGCGGGACACTTCAGAGGCAGTTATACAGAAGAAGATAATATCAGCCTACGTGAAAAGGTTAAAACCTCAGAGACTCTTATGCCCTTTAAACACAGGATGCGGAACAGATCTGGAGCAGATCCGGAGTGGAACCATCACGTCACGCAGCAGTCGCCACAAGCATTAACTCCCATTGTGATAAACGGCTGTATTTCAACTGGACGCTTTTTACTTGCAGCTGCAACAGAGTTACAACAGCGGATCTGTTTTCTCCGAATATCTCTGTCAGTCAATCATGCAAATGAAATATTTTACATTTTCTTCTTTTCTGGTCTGTTCCTCTGTTTTTTTTTTCTTTATCTAAAATTTGAAAATGTAAATATGGAGGTCAAACCACCTTGAGGATGCCCGATCCCGTCAGATCCTGGAAGCTGAGCGGGTCGATGGCGCTCTCAGTCATCTGTGTGACTCTGTGTTTGGGTTTTGATTAGTTTGTGACAAATGCATGCAGTAATGTTGGACGGTCTTTCCTCCATCTGCTGTTGTGCTCCTTTATACAAGAGTAAGCCCACTTTAACCCACTTTTCTATACTTACTTCATATCAGGACACAGGATTATCATATGAGCTTGAAACGTATTAGTCACTTACTGTGATTTATGCGAAGCTCATTAACATACCACCCACAAAAAGCAAAGAAAAGAAAAAAAACTAGTGCCTCACTAACACCAGCATGAAATCAAATGAAATGGGAGAGACACTTGTGAACCTGTGGACTTGCTCAGCCAGTTCTGCTGAATATAAATGTGTCACTTTAGAAAACCTGTTTTTAATGATCAGTTAAGTTCTGTATTTTATCAACATGTTTTATCTTGTAATAGTGAGACACAGCACTCATTTTAAATATGGCCTTTGAGCACTTCCTTTTTGTTTTTTTGGAGGGGGGGGGGTGATTAGTTTGCTCAAGTTTTACAATGAAGCACAATTACCAAAGTTTGCTTAAGATGCTGTCTGCTTATAGACTACTACAACAGACAATTTTAAAAAAAGGCTTCCTAGATGTTACTCACCATAATTTATAATGCTGAAAGTAACCTCTCTGTTACTATCAAGACAGCAAAAAAATTATGATAGAAAAAAATTCTTCCTAGTAATTAGTTACTTTTAAAATATTGTAACTCTCACAATAATAAAAAAGATACAACAAAATAATGGTACCTCTAGTTAACTCCCAGACATTATCAGAGTACAAATACGACTTACGTTATACATAAAAAATATTTCAGTTTGAACATTTGATACAAAACACTGCCAGCCTATGCAAAGTTATGCACTTTTTTCAACCTATGGAGAATGCACATAAACATACACACACACACACACACACACACACACTCGTGATTAACCTTCAAGGCATATAGATTAACCTCCATGTGCAAAATATCTAAAACTGCTGTTTGCAACAACCACAGCGTTCTTCATGTTCAAAGACGGCGAACGTCCCACTCAGAGGAGGCGACAGTCCCGTGAGCCTCTGTCTGTCTATGATGGACCTCATGAACATTTTGATTCACTTAAAAGCTGAAAAGCTCCTTTCACCTGATTCCATGATACAGGAAGAGTCAGGACTGGACACATGGATTCTTCATGAAGTTTCATGTCTTGCCAATGGCATACCTGGCTGACTGGCTATTGTCAGAGACTAGTTGGGGGGGCCCCCTTGTGGCGTATTCGCAATGGCATCGTTGCACTTTCCTGCATTTACCATCACAGAATTTCAAGTGGTGTTCACACAGTTTGGTGTTGCACTCAAATCATAACCAATCATTATCTAACGAGGGAGCGAGGAGAAACCTATGCACCTCTTTTCAAAAGAAGACTGAGGAGGGGAGGCGTGAGCAGGCAACACACTACAACCAGAGACACCGTAACAGACCACTTCTGTTTCCACTTTAGTTTCTGTTTAGTTTAGTTTAGTTTAGTTTAAGTACTGCGTTGTCCTTTTCTGAGTCATCCCTCCTGACCGCCAGAAGAGGTGCTGAAAGTACAGAATGTTCCCTTTGTGTGCGTCATTAATCCAAGATGGTGGCAGCTCACCTGTGTTTACGCTGAAAGACATCTCCCTGTTGAAGTATCATTCCATGATGCATCATTCGACAGCTCATAAGATGCAGAATGTCAACAAACTTTATTTAAATTCCCAAGCTTAACGACAACCCACCTAGATGGCCACAAGAGGCAGCAAATCAAAAGATGGCGCATGACGCCATTTTAATATTACAGAGGAAAACACTGTGGATTTTGGTCAGAGAATAGCGTGGGGGCACTGGAAATGACCACAAAACGGTAAGAAAATAAAGTATATTGCCTTTAGTGTTAGCAGTTTTAGAATACAGTGACGTTGTATGTGAGAAACATGCAATCTGTAGTGCTGGCTGTGTAATGTGAAGATCTGCTTTCTGTTTGTTATGAGACTAGTGTGGTGGTTGCCTTGAAAATGTTTTGCTTGGTTTCATCTGAAAGTGCACCTTTTCTAGTTTCATATGAGACACACAGTGTTGAGATGGAGCAAATGGATCTGTTGCGTTTTGTTCCGGATGTTGTTGATGTTGGTGGCTCAGTTATTTTTTTCATATGTATTTAAAGTTGTTATAGAATAAATTCTTTAATGTCACTGTGAATTTGGAATGATCAATTGGTGGCATTAGTGGCTTTTTGTTCAATCTTTTTGTTTGAGTGTGACATGACCTCTGAGAAGAGCAGAAGCAGGTCATAGAAGCCCTCGAGACCCAGAGGCCCAGATCCTCCCAGGAACTGACCACCCAGGACGGACGATCTCTTCTCCTCAGAGCACTTGACCCATTGTCCATTTTGGTTCTACCTGAGAGAATCCACCAGCCCCCAAGGCCAGAACATGTTGGCACACTCTTGGCCAAAGGGCCTCCTGCCTTTCTGCCACTCCCTCTGATTTGGCCAACACGCCAGAGAGTTCTTCAGGAGGGCCAGGAGATGGTGCAAGTGTCACTCTTGGACCGAACCCTGCCTTTCTCGTGTTGTGCTGCTGTCCAGTTAAAATTCTAATCAGCCGATAAGGCTTGCACAATATGATCCTCCATCAAGCATTCCCCAAGACAAGAGCGAACTTTTGTAGGCTTTACAGAGTGAACGTCGCCACATCCCAACCACTGGATGTGGTCCTTGGCTCTGCAGAACCTCCTCAGTGAGGTTGCTCTCTGGGATTCCTTGTTACTAAGCTGGGATTAGCCGTTCAGTGCTTTCAGCACCGCCCTCTGGTGGTCATCTGGGACACACCGAATTGTATTTACATTCATAACTTTCATTTTATTTATTCTTCCAGTATGGTGAGCCAGATCCTTCTGTGTTTGCCTGCTTATCCAGTTTTGAAGTTTGTTATGGACACTCGACCCCTGCTTTAGATTATTCTTGTCTGGTTTGGTTGCCTGAAATAAACCTGTTTTGACCCTGATCCAGCTCTGCTCTACAGTTGGGTTCGCCCCGGTCCGTGGCACACGGGTTATTACAAGATCTGGTCAAGTGGGGAGACCTCCTGATAGAATGGATTTGAGAAACAGTGGACACATGGTCGTTTAAATGATGAAAAGAAGGCTTAAAATGTAATTCATGCAGTCATTTGAAACAGTGTTAATTTGTACATGTTGTAAACAAAGAGAAACAGAAACTTTACAATGTTGAGGTTGAAATGAGTATGCAGGATGCTAATGTTCACATAAGCTGTCAGATATGTTGTTGCTGTCTACTTGAAGAATGACTTCAGTGAAAAATAGGACTATAGGACTACACATCCCATAATACTTTTCACCTACAGATTGCAGGCCAAGCAAGTTCCTGGTTTGACACAAGTTGTTCTGACATAAGCCCACCATGTCCCGTTTCCTTATTTTACAGTGGTATAGACAGTAACAAAGACAAATATCCATAATTATCTGCACTGCTTGCAAAGTCTAATAGTGTTGCCATCATTGCAAAGTTTCTTATTTTTATCACAAAGTAACACAGCGTGAAAAGCACATCTTCATAGAACAATTCTTTCACTGAGCAAGGACTGTAATCCAACTGTGACTTTCATCAGTCAAAGAAGATCTGGCTGTTCAAGATGAATACTTGGAAATTCTCTTCTTATTTTCATACTTGTAGATGATAAAACAGCAGCTAACAGAATTTATTACAATTTCATTTTAACATTTTATTACTGAAAAACAGTCATCACCTTTTGACTTAACAGTTAACAGTCTTAGTACTCTTTGAGGAAAGATTTTCATTACAAAAAAAAAATCTCAAGCGGCAGCTTGTAGAAATGTAGAAAAGACTTCTACTGTAGATCTTCAACTACAAATCTTATGTCTACAACTTACACTTATTCCTACTTACAGAGAAGGAAAACACCTGCCAGACAGGTTGCGCTGTTCTGTAGTTAAATCCGTGGCCACCAGAGGGCGACCTCCTTAAAAAATTCCTAGAGTTCAAAACAGGAAAAAATATTTTCTGTAATGAAGGAATTCAAGGACAAAAAATAAAATAACATAAAATAAAATAAAAAAAGACGCACGGGTTTCCTTTTTTTGTCTGTGAGAGATGAAGACTGAGTAAAAACATCTTCCTCTGAATATTTACTAATTAAAAACACATTGCAGTTTGAAAAGGCACAGTGGCTGACTTGGAACAAACCCACTGAAGAACTGATAAATGAATGTTATTGAAACACAACAGGTGTTTTATGATGCTATCCCATCAACAAATTGTTCATATCAGATTGAATAAATAAACAATCATCCAGACATTCATGATTCACTTTAGAGTCACATGTCTTCGAATCATGGGAGGTAGACAGAGAACCTGAGGAAACGTAACACAGAAACAGGGAAAATATGTTACCTCCACAAACTGGATTAGTTTGTTTTTTTTTAATTGGTTTAATCAAACAGAAATCAATGAAAAAGGCAAACAGATGATGGAGATCCTCAAGAAAGCACCAAGTAACATTTTTCCAGGTTCCAGCTGAAAATGTGTGAATGTGAATAAATAGATATACAATAGAACTTTTCATAACATTTGCCACTCAGTTCACAGTGCAAACATTTCATCTGTTGAAAGGTGGAGTCAGTAAGGCAATCAGTGCTTTCTTTTCTTTGTTTTTTTTGCAGGCATATCCTTCTCTGCTTCACAATCTCCCAGGTGAATCCTGAGGATGCCCTGACTATGCATCTTCAGCAGATATTTGAACTCGGCTGGCATGGAGTGATATCTCTTTGAAGATGGTTTGTTATCGTAGTAGTGGTTAGTCAGGGGGTGGCAGTCATGAGGGTGGACACTGAAAGGCCAGAATCCGTACAGATCCACGCTGTTGCACAGTTCCAGTGCCAGACTAACCATTATAAAGCCAGTGCTGAGCCGAGCTTCCTTCAGGCCTTCGGAGCGCCAGTAGATGGACAGATTTCTTATGTATTCAGGGTTAAAGGAGACAGGTCTAATGGCACTATCAAAGTCTTCAATGGCATAGACGGCCCGCTGACACAGTTGAGTGTTAAAGTCAAAGGCGAAGGTTGGCAGGAGCAGCACCGCGTCTTCAAAGCGGTGCAGACTCTCCACAAATGGATGACGATGGTTGTTCAGAGAGGAGAACCTGCAGACAAAACAGCTGATGTGAAGAAACAAGACTGAAAGTGTTTTACTGACAAGACAAAGATTCACTCTCCAACTCACTTCTTTTCGAGGATACTCGGGTTTGCTGTCACAAGGTTAGTCTTCTTGCCAACGTCTTTCTCCAATTCACTGTCCAAAGGTGGGATGTTGCACCTGAACAAGCAGAGAGAAGACCCACAAATCCTTACATGAACTTTTCAGAGAAAGAAGTTCAGTTCAGTTGATATCCATCCTCAGTCCTTAAATCTCTCACCTGATTACAAACTGAGCCGAATCGATTTGTTTTCCACATTTGCTGTTGATCAGGATCCCACCGTTCCCCACCACGGAGCAAGTGTCCCATTTCTTTTTGGGGAGAGGATGGTCCTGGATTCAAAGACATTAGCAAGAGTTTCAGTGTGTTCATCTCAAGTTTCAAATTGTGATTATGTTGCCTCAACACACATCTACATTGGGTTTGGTTATATAGAACTTTTAGTTTTAATCAATCTTCAATCTTTATTTATTATCAGTAAATAAATACAGAGATAATGAGATCATTCTTGTCATCAAAGTTTTTGTTTTTAGTCACAACAGGAGCTCAGGACAGTAACGTTCCATTTTACCGTTGTAATGGCCTTTGCTACCATCTGGCTGATCACCCTCCTGAACAGACTATCCTCCATTGGCATCACCCAGACTACGAGACTGGTTCACGTCTTGCCTATTTGGATGCATTAAGGTCGCAAAACTCAAATCCATTGAATCCATCCCTTTCTTCATCAACACAAGTGAGCTCCATGTCTCTGTCCTGGGGTGTGTCATCTTCATCATTGGCCTCCTTCCCCTTGGCAATATCTTCCACAAATGTAACTTTAATTTCCACTACTACAGTGTCGTCACTGATTGCATTGCTGAAATGAAAACCTGGTCCCCCTAAACTTCCTTAAACAGTAATAAAACTGAGGCTTTTCTCATTGTAACCAAGTCCCTTTATGGGAGGAGAGAGAGGGGCTACGCAGAAGAGGGAAGCGGTGGCATGGGAGGGTGAGGTGGATGGTGGGGGGATGTGGCCTGGAGGGAGGGAAGTTGTGATTCTCTGGCTCTTGGGCTATGCGGTTGGAGCACTGGGGGGTTTCACACTGGTCCATGCTGGGTAGCCGTTTGTGAGGGCCATTTCTCCTGGGTATGGTCATGGCCTTCTACCTGAGTGGGTGGGGTTGGTTCTTGGGCTCTTGGGGCCCTGAGCCCTCTGCTCTGTCTGCCCCGGGTGTCCGGTGCCTGGCGGGGTTAGCGTGTGCCTGTCTTGGTCCCATGGGGCCTGGGCCCCCTGGCTGCCGGGGATTCTGACTAACGCCCTCCTCTGACCCTTCTGGACCAGTGCATCAACGTCTTCCTGGGTTGGTGGCTGGGATTTGTGCTCTGGGGCTGCTGACGATTGCCTGGGTCTTGAGGACCGCACTGATCTGCTTCTGATCTTCCCAGAGTTCAGAGGTTATATTTCATGATCAGTCATATTTACATGATCACACTGATCTTTCATCACTCTGCACTATACTCTGCATGTGGACTCAACATGTTGTCTTGTGTGGTGTTAGACTAATGACTATCTGTGTTAGGTCTCTCCTGTTGCTCCGGCTTGTAATTTCATACCTGGATCCTCAGCTCTCCCTCTCCCTTGGTTTCAGGGGAGGCGTGGAGCGAGAGAGGAAGACATAATTTTAAAAAAAACCCTGTGGGCTCTTGTAACAGCTGCACATTGTGTCTTGTGAGATTCCCTCCCAAGCCCCCTGCCCGCTCCGACAGTATGAGTGGACACTGCCTTTCAGTCATGACCTACAGTTCATGACCATAGGTGAGGGTGGGAACGTAGATTGACTGGTAAATCGAGAGCTTCGCCTTTCGGCTCAGCTCCTTCTTCACCATGACGGACCAATGCAATGACTGCATTACTGCAGCCGCTGCACCGATCTGCCTGTCAATCTCACGCTCCATCCGTCCTCCACTTGGGAACAAGACCCCAAGATACTCCTCCACTTGGGCCAGAGTCTCTCCATCGACCTGGAAGGGGCAAGCCACCTTCTTCCGGTCGAGAACCATGGCCTCAGATTTGGAGGTGCTGATCCTTATCCCTGTCGCTTCGCACTCGGCTGCGAACCGCCCCAGTGCATGATGGTCCAGGTTCGATGGAGTCAACAGGACAAACTCATCTGCAAAAAGCAGAGATTAAATCCTGTGGTTCCCGAACCGGACCCCCTCCGGCCCCTGGCTGCACCTAGAAATTCTGTCCATAAAGATTATGAACAGAACCGGTGACAAAGTTCAGCCCTGCTGGAGTCCAACATGCACTGGGAACAGGTTCGACTTACTGCCGGCAATGCGAACCAGACTCCTACTCCGGTCATACAGAGACCAGACGGGCCTTAACAAGGGGCCCCGGACAACTTATGAATGTTACTCAGTAATGAGCAAATGTAAGCTTCACATAGCATCCATAGTTTTAACAGGGTTCAGACACTTTTTCATTGATGTTTTTCAATGACTTTTTGATGACTTCTTCACTGATTATTTTTTTTAGTTTTCAAACATTACATGCTGAGGAGAGCTCCTCAGAGCTATTCCACTGTTCGTCTGATGTCTCCACCATTCGCCTTATCATCTTCACAACTCTCTTTCTTTCCTTGGCAGCATCTCTTCTGGCTGCCTTCAGCCTTCTTTGTAACACAGTCCATCTCTTCTTTGCAAGGACACAAAAAGAAAGAATATGATGCCCGCAACATCCTCCATGTTTGCCAGTGCGTAATGGTGTCACATCCTGCGTCATTACACGGCCATTCTTCACCCCACCAACATTCCAACCATAATCATAAACGCCACACTGATTTTGTTCTAGTCACGCTATTGCCGACAGAACCTGACCCAAACCGGTACCAGCTGCACAGTGGAAACGTGGCTAGAGACTGCAGACTTGGAACTTGGGAGACTCAGAGACTGCAGAGTAGAAACTGAGAGACTGAGGACAAGTGTTTAGAAATGACTATGTTGTAATTGCCACTTCATAAATAAAGCTGAATTTAATTGAAATTGAAGTTTGCATGTCAATGTTTGCCTCTTCCTGATTATCATTAACATTAGTCAATGTTGCTCTGCCAGTGTGGCAGCATGTGATTCAGGTCCAGACGTCTCGACCCTGACTTGTTATGACCCCTTCCGAAAATAAACCTGACTGCACGGTCATAGTTTGCCTACTAACATTGTGATTCGTGTTACAGTGTGTGAAAGCTAAGCTGTTAAGTGAGTGAAAGATGTCTTACCTTTGGAAAAGTACTGAACAAATTAGTTGTCACTTGAATGGTCTTGTTTGGGTCTCCACTGTAAACAATCACCGATCCCAGTGGAGTGTTGTTCTGGGTAACAATGGCATTTTCAGCCCCGTGGCAATTGCTGCTCAGCAGAGAACTAGTTACAAACACAATAATGAATTCAATCCAGGCATATTCAATACAGTGTTGTTTGCAGGTTAAATCAATCATATCTTCTCAACTTCCACAGAAAAGACAATGGTATTCAAAAGTCTTGTAGCTTCCAGTATGTTTTATTATAACTCACATGAACTTATGACATGTTATGTTTAGACTGTGGCTATAACTTCCTCTCCTCCTCTCTTTCTCTATCTGTAGCTGTTCTTTTTTAACCCAACATACAAAATAAACAAACACAACTGCAACAGTTCATGATGAAAGTCAACTCACGTGGACTGCAAACTATAAGTGAAGCTTTTCATAAGAGTAACACGTTTTTTCAAGTAGTCTTCTACGCCAATTAAAACTGTAAATGTCTTTGTGAAAATGAGTCCAGGTTGTTTCAAATATGTTCTGGATGCAAGAGGGTTTTTTTTTTTTTTTTTTTTTTTTTGTAACAGGTTTTATGATCCTTTAAGCTGTGTTTGTTGGATGTTTAATGGCAATGCTGCTGTTGCTCTTTTAAAAAATACCATACTTGACTGTTGTGAGGTCAACTGCTTTAAAAACATAAACATCTAGAGACATCTATATATTATGAATGAAAAATTTCATGGGGCATTATGGGCTGAGAAATTTGGACCCATGTTTTGAAATGTTGACATCATGAATGTCAGATATAGGATGTTTTATATAGTCTGTAGATTAAAAAAAAAAAAAAAAAAACGGGCTACATCAAATTCTATATATTTTAAATTCAGTTGTTGGTCTTTTGATGTGGATATTGGATTTTCTACCTGTGTGTGTTTGGATTTTCTTCATGTCCTTTTTTTTTTGTCCAAAAATCAATCTCTCGAAACTAGTGGTGGACAGTCAGGGATGCCATATGCAAAGATGGGTAGGACAATCAGTTGGGGTTGAAGAAATTCGGACCGAGGGGGGTTTAAATCATGAATCATGTCTCCACTAACACTGTTTACAGTAGCGGTGGGGAGCTGCAGACCATGGCTGGGGATGTTATCGGATGCTTGAAGGAATCCTTCAAGGATCTCCTCAATCCTGCCGTCATGTCTTCTGTGGAGGAAGCAGAGGCTTAGGTCTCAAGGGTGTTTGGTAAGCTCCTTGGTGGCAAGGCACCAGAGTGGATGAGATTTGCCCTGAGGGCCTGAAGTACATGGATTTACAGTGACTATCTTGGCTGACAGGCTTCTGCAAAATTGTGTGGTGGTCAAGGACAGTACCGTTGGATTGGCAAACCAGGGTGGTGACCTGCTTTTTTAAAAAGGGGAACCAGAGGATGTGCGCCAACTACAGGGAGATCACACACTTCAACCTCCCTGGGAAACTCCAGAGTGCTGAAGAGGAGGATTCCACCAATAGTCACACCTTGGATCCAGGAGGAACAATGTGGTTTTCATCATGGCTGTGGAACACTACACCAGCTCCACATTCCATTGGTGCTTAAGGGTTTGTGGGAGTTCACAAACCAATCCACATATGTTTTGTGGATTTGGAGAAGGTGTCTGACCGCATCCCTCGTGGTATCTTGTTGGAGGTTTTGAGGTTTTTTCCTGTATGACTCTCTGTACGACCGATGTAGGAGTCTGGTCCGTATTTCTGACAGTAAGTCAGACCTGTTCCCAGTGCATGTTGGACTTCAGCAGTCCTGCTCGTTGTTCCCAGTTCTGTTGCAACCAGGATGAGGATCAGCACCTTCAAATCCAAAGCCATGGTGAAGGATTTCAAGTATCTTGGGGTCTTGATCAAGAGTGGGGGAAGGATGGAGTGTGAAGTGGACTCAACCTTGAAGGTGTTGTTGTTCCCGGTCGCTCACAAGTACAAACCAGCAAGATATCTTGCAAGAAATTGTCAAAGGTATGGAGAAAGAAAATTTTTTTTCAAGGTGCGATTGAGGAATCAGAGGCCGTGTGGCATCTGACGTTAAACATCTGTCTCTGTGCTCTTTGGCAGGGGTTAATTTGGCGAGTATGAGACTTGCTGACAGCACACTGGCTGGATGCCATGTTTGTGCAAAAGGCAGCATCTGTAGAGATGCGACCGTTGTGTAAGTCTGTCGTGGTGATAAGGGAGCTGAGCCAAAAGGTAAAGCTCTTGATTGACAGGTCAATCTACATTCCTACCCTCATTTCTGGTCATGAGCTTTGAATCATGACCGAAAGGAAAAGATCGCCTGATACAAGCAGCTAAAATGAGCTTCCTCCGAAGGGTGGTCGGGCACTCCCTTAGAGATAGGGTGAGAAGATACATCATCAGGGAGGACTTCAGAGTGGAGTCGCTCCTCCTCCACATCCAGAGGGGTCAGCTGAGGTGGCTCGGGCCTCTGGTTTGTAGCCTCCCTGTGGAGATGTTCAAGGCATGTCCCTCTAGGAGGAGAATGGGAGCGTGTCCTAGGGAAAGACCTAGGACACGCTGGATAGACTATGCCTCTGGCCTGGCCTTTGAATGGCTTCAGATCCTCCAGGAAGAGCTGGAGGAAGAGTCTTGGGACAGGAAAGTCTTGGCATTCCTACGTAGTCTGTTGCCCCCACAACCCGGCCCCACATAAGCAGTAGAGAATGAATGGATGGTGGAGATTCTGTTACTTTCTTGTTGCTTTTTTTTTTTACTTTTTTTCACAGATGGATTTTTCAGCAAATATCACAGGCAGGTAGGGATGGGTACCTTTCACATCTGAATCGATACGATACCGATACTCGGTACCTGCGAATCGATACCAATATTTTTCGGTACCTGTTTTCGATACTTTTTTTTTTTTTTTTGGGGGGGGGGGGGGGGGGGGGGGGGGGGGGAATATGCATTTGGTAATTAAAGTTATTTTGTATATTTAAAAAAATAGTCAAAACTTCGGAATTTTCAACATTTATGCTTCAATAACATCAACTGAAATAACTCCAATATAGAACTTGAGAAAAATGTGTGTGGGGATAAAGTAAAAAATTTAAATAAATAACAATAATAAATAACATAATAAAAATAGACTCAAATAAATAGCTGTATGAAATGTTTCACATTAGCAGCACCAGGCACCTCTACAGTAAACAAACACTCAAAGGTATGGACTCTATGCACAACTTCAGGAGGCTCCTTGTTTCCTGTCTTTCATGACAGGACGAGCTGATTAATGCAGGTGTGTCTGACCTCTGGAACAGCTTCAGACACACCTGCATTAATCAGCTCATCCTATCATGAAAGACAGGAAACAAGGAGCGTCCTGAAGTTCAGGAAGTGGCTGAGTTGTGCATAGAGCCTATACTGGAGGATCAGAATTGTATGGTTCCAACTCGTGATTGGGCAGTCATAATGCCAATCAAACGCCACGTGGGACCGCTTTTGCGTGATGACATATCATGTCGAGTCGCCGCCTCGATGCGCGCTCTTGTTTCGAGCCGCGCATGCGCAGAGCATTGTTTAGGAAGTGACATGCAGCGGGAGCGACAATCGCAGAAGCAGAAGCGGCTTGTCCCTCCCGCAAACAACTCAGAACAGGGGCGGGGTGGTCATCGGGAGGTTTCCCGAACGGCCGGTGTGTGTGTGTCCCCCCCCCCCCGCCTGCTCTCACGGCCCGTGTGCGTGTCCGCTCTCCCGGTATATTATATATTTGCTCCCGGTCTGCGAGTCAAAACACTCCGAAGATTTTGGACCCACGTAACCGCGTCCTCCACTCTTGCCGATGTATAAAGTCAAGGTGCGTTCAGGGTCAAAAAAAAAAAAAAAAGGTGCGTTCAGGTACCGAAATGTGGTACCGACGGATTTCCCGTGAATCGATACTCGGTACTTCAGCGGGAATTCGGTCGGTACCAAAAAATTACCGAAATTCGGTACCCATCCCTACAGGCAGGGAAACCAACTTCTTTACAGTCAAACAGATTTGTTGGAACAATTTATAAGAGTCCCAAAAAAAGTGACAAGAAAGCAAAGAATGACAGAAGATCCTTGGGATAAATAGTGTGTACAAGTGAAGTGTGCGTGCATCGCTCAAACTCCAAGGACCTTGTATTTTAAATTTTTCCAGCAGTAACAGCAGTCTGGTGTGTATCAGATGCACAAATTTGAGTCATTTTTCTCACCTAAACTTCTGGTAATTTTCATCCTTCTTCTTCCAGGGCTCAGCATAACATTTTGCTATGTTGTTGATGGTTTTACTGTTTAAAACACACATTCACACACATAGTTGAAAAGTTTCATCCCTTTATTTTGTTGAAGGAGGGAGACTGGAGGATGATCATGTTTACTCTCACCTGCAGTTTTTACGTTCGTCTGAAGACACTGGGAACCTTTTCTTCTGAGGAGGTTGTCGAGATTCCACACTGTGGCATCATGACACAGTTCAGATTAGTAACAGGCAGATAAAATAAACTGTTCAGTTGTAAACACACAGTTTCCTTGTTTCATTTCCAATGATCTGTCAACTAACGTCAACTCAGAATGAAAATGTGATGGTTTTGGAGTTCAGTAAGGCTCGAAAAGGTGACGTCAGACCACAGTGCATGCTGGGGTTTGCTGGTGGTACCACCGCACCTCGCGTTCCCCATGACATTGAATCCACTATTGTTCCACACCCCCACCAGGGGGGCACAGGATAATGACTGTCCACCTGCCAAAAAAAATCATTTGGGAGGGCAGTTTGGCGCCCCTCCCCATACACAAGGCCCTGCCCACGATGCACTGCGAAATCATGTGATCTTTTCAGCCTTACACACAAAGCTAGAGCCCACAAGTTACTTAAGTTGGTCTCATGTTTTGTTACGGATAAATTTACAAGGGACAAAAATATAAGCACAGCACTTTCATTTTGCTCCTAGCTTTCATGAGAAGTACTCAAAGATCTAAGACTTTTTCTCAGGAAACGAAAGGCTTTTTCTCTAAAACAATGTTCACAAATTCATCTAAATCTTTTTTAGCGGCCACTTCTCGTGGCTGAGATAAATCATCCCCCCTTCAAGTATTAAAGATCAACATGCTGATGTGATCGGGTCAGTCACTCAGTATCTGGTGTTACCATCATTTGCCTCATGCAGTGATTCTAATCTCGATAGAGATCATCGGATCTGTGTGTTTTCTCAAGCAGCAATGCGTGTCCAGTGGACCAGTCAACCATGACCATCACCTCATGTTACATCCCTCTTTGATTTCGTCATTGTTGCAATCAGGATGCCAGTTGCATGCTATCTGTAAGCTTGCAAACTCTGTGGCATTGTGCTGTCTGATAAAACCAACATTCCAGAGAACTGATCATCTCTCCTGAAGGAGACATGTTGCACTGCTTGACACAAATCATGGTCACAACAGACACATTAAAACTGCATATTTTAGAGTGGCCTTTCATTGTGGTCAGTCTAAGAAACAACAATCCGGCTCTCTTATATTCATCTTGATTTGTGAGCAGTATTTGAGAGGAATCAGAGATTAGTTGAATTTAGTTAAATTCTTGAAATTTGTGCACCAGAACTTCCTGTTTGGACAGATGAATCTGCCTTTAAATGCAAAACATGATTAATCACGATAAACTATGGAAATGCTGCGATTACTCGTGATCAGTTATTCGTAGTAATGATTCATTCTCACTATCAAAATACGACTTCGTATCTGAAGACATTGCACATTGAACAGAGGGTATAAATGCATAAGAAGAGTAAAAACTTTAACTACATGTGTGCAGGAGCCTTGTGTCTCGCAGAGTCTTCGGTGCCAGTTTTCTGTTCCACTTCCTTTTTTTGATGGTGCCACGAATCACTAAAAAACAGACACTGAGATCTTAATATGCATGAACAGCCATCAGACAGTTGTGGTGTTATGATGTGTGTTATCTGTGGGATGTAATGCTGCAGTTTCTGCAGTTGCAAGTGATTCAGTTTGACGTGTGTGTTGGGAAAATTGTTCCTGTTCAGTTTGAACATCCTCTCATGTTTCACTTTACCTGGAAAAAAAAAGGTTTTGTCTCAAAAAATAAATAAAAAATATTTTTGTGCTTTGATTTCTTTCTCTAAAATCTAAACTTTCAATGGCAGCATCACGGTTTCACTTTACCATTTTTTATCAGTCGTACCCTCATCATCATCATCATCATCATCATCATCATCATCATCATGCTCTTAACCCGTATGAGGGCTTCCAGTACATCATTGTCATCAAAGAAAAGTTAGTTAGTTACTGACTGTGCATCATTTAATAACTATTGACAGAATTTCGATATGTTATTTACTGTGTGATGACTGACATGATATTATTCCAGACAATAATCACCAAATGAATGAAGTGACGGGCACAGAAAGCAACATATTTTGCATTGATGTTAATATTTTGTCTGTAACTTAGGCTTTTTGTCAAAGATGATGTGGATTAGAAAAAAATGTGTCAAATTGTCCTTCTTTGTCACATCAACAGGTTACAATACCCAGTTCTTCATATCCTTACACAGTTTTCAGTGGTCAGAATTCAAAGGCTTTCTCAGGTGTGTGTAGTGTAGCGACAGACTTACTGGCTGTGGAACTTGTACCAGGTAACACTGGTCAGCAGACTCCCCAGGAGGAAGATGGTGACCAGAGAGAAGAGCGGCTTTCGGATGTGTAGCCTCATGTCTTTCTGTCCCGTCTTTCTAACACTGACTCATTATCTGGTATCTGCTTTCTCAGACACTCCACCACCTCCTCCTAAAACAGCTTTGCCTGGCAGTACCTCACACTCATTCAAGAGTGTGAGTCTCTGCCTCTTGCCTTTCTTCAGTATCCTGAAAGCTCTCTAGTCCTCCTCCTCCTCCTCCTCCTCTTCCTCCTGCTCCTCCTCCACCTTGCCTGAAGTTTCTCCTCCTCTACGGGAGTGAGTTCAAGCCTCCTCAGTCACAGTTTATCTGTCCAGGCAAGTCTTCCTCTGCCGTATTCCTCCACCTTGGTGCTACGGACTCTCCGCTGAGGTGGAAGCTGATATCTTCTTGCTCCAGATTTGACTGCACTCTTTCTTCTGACTTCTTAATCCAACCATCTTCTTCATTCTCTCTCTTTCAGCCTATTTTGTTGTAAAGTTCTCAGTCCCTAAATTCCCAGTACTACTTTCCACACTACCTACCCAGCCTCACAGCAGTTTGTGATTTGAGTCAGGAAACTTAATCTGCATCCAGGAATATGCTTTGCACACATTTTTTCGTGTCCCAAACAGTGACATTCAAACTGATACATTTCAATTGGAATCATCTTCCATCTATTGGTGGCTCCCATTTCCCGATTAAACAATGCATATGTTGTGATATTATTGTCTCTTTTTTTCAGAAAGTCAGGTATTAACCGATTTTACTGTTATGGCTCTGTCCGCACTGAAGATAACTTTAAAGTTGTGTTCACCCACGCTGCTGAACGTTAACATTCTGGAAACATTCCAGCTTTTCGTGATCCAGAGCCATTCAAATATAGACTGCAGTTCTACGTGGTTACATTCTCGGCTGAAATAGTTTCAAAGGTTATTAAAGCCACATATGGAAAGCAGGCCAAACTGAACAGGTAAGGTTTGAGTTTGCACTTGAAGATGGGCAGAGTGGCTGAGTGATGGAGATCAGGTGACAGTGAGTTCCAGAGGAGCTGAAAGCTCTGCTCAGTACCATTTCCACCCAAAAACCCCAGAAGTATTCTAACCACATGAAAGATTGGGCAGAGATTTTTCAAGAGACTTTCATCGTCTTGCATTGTGCTGCTTTCTTGACTGTGAGAAGCTGTCACATTTACTGAGCACAGAAGAATGATCTCAAATAACTGATGGTTGTGTTTTTCAAACCAAGTTGTTTGAGATTAATCAACCACAAAGCAGCGAGAGTGGCCAACAAAATGCTTCTGTCTGTCTAAATATTATAATTTTCTGAGTCATCTTAAAGCGAAACAACAGCCCCTGCAGGCCTTGGGTGTAACTGCAGCTTAGTGAAACACTCGTGCCTGTGGCTTGCGTCCATGTACGTGCACTGAAGAGAGGAACTCCTTCCTCGCTCTTTTAGCAGCGCTCGAGTAAAATTTAAGTTTCTTCTGCCTGGTGGGGTCTGTGCTGGAGTTGTGGCAGTGCTAGAAGCCGGTCTTTCCTTACTTTCTGGAAGCTCCATCCTCAATACTGCTCAGTTGTTGCTCGCTAAGCATCTGGCGGAGTAATGGCGGACAAAACGAAACCTAAGGAAATCAGGTCTGTGGGAGCTCGCATTACGTCACATCATCTCAAATTCTCTCCAAAAAAACTCTGGTGCCGGACCGGCACTGCAACTTTCAAGTGACAATTTAGCGCTGTTAGAGGTACTTACAATGAATATGTCAGGGCACATTGTACACATTATTGAATATTTGTAACATATTTATGGTGGAAAATAAGTATTTTTAAAGTTGAAAAACTCCTTAATGCACCTTAAAAAAAAATATAGGCATTCTTGCATTGAAAAATTTTAATTTAGACAATAAGTTAAAGGATAAGTTCAATTTAAACAGTTTTCACGTTGTTTATAGAAAGATGTAGAACAATATACTCACTCAGAAGGGTTTTCTCTTCCAAAAAGTGGTCCGGGAGAAATTTAGATCCATAGTCGATCTATAAAACCGCAACAGCATGTATTTTGCGGCACCGGGCTGGGGTGGAGGAGAGGCGTGAGCGGACCATGAGGAAATATTGGTGAAACTAATGAGTTTTTGGACGATTAAAGCCGTTTTGGGAGCCGGCGCCACACATGCCCCATTGGCTAACAGTATACGGAGGTCTGCAGCTTGACTATTGATCTAAATTTCTCCCGGACCACTTTTTGGATCAGAAAACCCTTCTGAGTGAGTATATTGTTCTACATCTTTCTATAAACAATGTGAAAACTGTTTAAACCGAACTTAACCTTTAAGTGACAGAATGGGGGTACGGGGATAATGGGATGTTCCTGTTGAAGGAGATGGACACAGGTCCTCTCATGTGCTCTGTTCAGCACTGCTCGACTTAACGCAGTAGTTCTCTATTAGCTCAAGAACAGACTTTTTTTTTCAGATACTTCTGAGAAATCATTATGAAACTGCAACTGTGATTTCCGCGTTCCGCATTTATATCAGCATGCCGTTACATTTACCAACCGAGATAACAGCTAAAGACAAAGATAAAAACTGCTTTTAAATATCTTACATTCTTCATCTGCCGTTGACTTTATGGAAAATAAATTCACATGGGTTAGCAAAGCAACAGCCGGACTTGCATAATTCCAGTAGTTGTAGTCACTGTCGTGGGGATTAAACAGCCTCCCTGCTGATTGCCATCATGTGTGTTTTTGTGGTTGTTGACTTTCTGGTCATGATGTTTTGGTGTTGCGGTATGTGGGCTGTTCAGACAGAGAGAGGTGCAGCAGGCTGGCGTCCTTGCTGCAGAGCCCCGTCTGAACCAGCACCTAGAAACACTGAGGATTGTTATTGTCGCCTCATTAATTACATTATCATTTCATGGAGCTGTGTGATTACCAACGGGAGATATAAAATGGTTATCATTTTGGTGAGAGCACTTGATTATTATTGTTATTATTATAATTATGCATATGTAGAAAACCACCATCAGAATGGTGGACAGGGAGTCCTGCAGCAGTCCAGCAGCTCAGCAGAGCAGAACGTGTCCAGGTTTGTCATATGAAGACAATAAAGTTTGACTTTTTTTTTTGTTTTGTTTTGTTTTAACAGATCCTTTTCAGCACTTTTTAACAAAGACATCACAGAGGAAAAGAGACAAAGTAAACCTTGTCAATATAGAAATGGAACAAAGCAGCAGATGAACCACAACTTTTACCGCCATGGGTGGGTCATTGTAACAGATACTGATCATTCATGCTAGGGTTGGCAATCTGAATTAGATAAATGTTTTTAAATACTGGTTAAAATGATCTTTATGACCCGATGGGAAGCAATTCATAGCGGGATCTTAAAGTAGAGCGAAAAATATCCGCTATCTACAGCAGGAGTAAAACAGGAAAAACAGCAACCAATAGTCTTGCCAGGACACCTTGGTTGTAAACCAATCAAATCCCTCCGCCGTTCGACCTGCCCCCTGCGCGTACATTTCAATGGTGTGCACTGACCCTGGTTCAGTGCGCGCGTTGCCAAACTGAGAAGGACGGAGCGTCGTTGCAGAATGGCGGAGAAGAATGTTTCGGGGTTTACTTACCGTTGAGGGCGCCATAACTTGGCGTAGTGCAAATAAAGGAAAACGAAGAACCGAAGCGCTGAGGACAGGTTAGTACTGTAACAGCGGTGCTTGTGCATGCAAGCAGGTGCATCCAATCTCCAATGGGGTGGGAGCTGGGCAGAGCCTTGGGGAGATGCTACATTCGTGCTACATGCTAGTTTTCCAAGATTGCCAACCCTAGCTTTAAGGGGGGTTGTATTCAGTTTAATTGCTTAATTTATTTGATAAAAATAAAGAACTGCCTTCTTCTGTTGTCAGCGGTGATGGGAGAGGATGGAGAGTGCCCCGGTGGTGAACAGGGGCAGGAGAGCCGAGGCGTCAGTGCAGGAGCAAGCAGAAGTGTGGAGGTGGATGAAGGTGTAGGGAAGGGTGGGCAAGGATGGGGGTCATGACCCCCAAATTCCACATCCTCTGTGTCCGCTCCAGTCCGACCCCCGCAGCAAATACATTGCGATAGCTGTTCCATATCCTCCATTCCGCCATGTTCGGCTCCGTCTGGGTCCGCCTCGTCCACTCTGTTCCGCTCCGTCGGTCCAAAAATAGAGCCAAGGTCTATTTTTCTCTCTGGTCCGGTCCGTCCAGGTCCCCGCACGCATAAATTTCCACAATTAAGATCGCACCAAACAGGTAAGAGAACTCCAACAACCTCCGACTTTATACAAGATAAAATCATTTTGTCTTTATTAAAAACTTTAAACTGATTGAAGACGTTTTATTTGTCCTCACATTAATTTTCAGATATATCACGAATAGACATACCATGCTGATTAAAATATACACTTTAAAAAGTGGTACAAACAAAAATCAAAACATACTTTCAAGTTTTATATGACAAATTTCTATTTAGCCTGTAATCAAGCTATTGTCGAACGTTTCGGAATGTTTCCACAGCTGCATATATGGCCCATTTGTGGGCTATTGTCCATAAATGTCGTGTTTTCTGCAAAATACATATTCAGGACCATGTATGCATTTTATTCTGAATGGCCTGAATGTGCTCCTCGCGCATGCACTTCTCTGCTTGTCCGGCCGGCGGAACGGAGGTGCAGTGGAGCAGTCCAGAGCAATGCACGCACTGTGGGTTTTGAAAATACGGAGCGCAGCGAAGTGGAACGGACCGGAACGTGGTGGGGCGGAACGGAGTAGACATTGAGGTTGTGGAATTACGTGGGCAGAGTCTCTGCTGTTCAACTTGCTGAAAAACAGGTTCAGCCGATTGGCCTCATGTAGGTGAAATGTTCTTCATCTGGTCCATGACCAGTGGTGGTTCTCATCCCACTCCACTCGTCCCTCAAGTTGCTTGCTGGAGCTTGCTCTGCAGCTTCCGCCTCTCACGGCCTCCTCTGGTGATCACAGTTTGCTGTTGGATTGCAGGAATGGAGATTAGCTTTAAGTAGTCCAGGTTATGATCCGCTTCGCCGAGCGGAGGGAGTGCTGTGGCGTTGTATGCTTCCTTGACATTAGCATACAGTAGGTCTGTTGCCTTATTGTCTCTTGTCTTGCAGTCTATGAACTGGTTGAAATGGGCAGGGATGATGAGAGGTTGACATGATTAAACTCCTCAGAGATGCCTATGGACGCACTGGGGTGCAGAGTCTGCAGCCTGGCCGCTGCCACGTTGATGGCGTCACTGGCCCGCTAAGCATCTGCTGCCAGTCAGACAAAAACAAGGAGGATTATGGCATGGGAGAACTGTCTGGGAAAGTAATAAGGATGTGTGCAGCCCATTACCAATCTGGGCTTGTACACTTTGGGTTCCTCTGAGGGTGGAGAGGGATGATGTCTCAGACGCGTGTCCGCACGGCGAGTCAATCAATAAATTCCACTTTCCGACTATGGGTGTGGCGACCCATTTATTCTCTTTGGCGTATATAATTCCACTGTTTACAGGTAAAAGCTGGAGCAGGAAAGCTCCCATTTCCACCGGACAAACACAATCCCACACACCGCTCAGACACGATCCTACCTGCCAAACGAACACGGTAAAAAGACTGTAAGCTGTCTTTCTCTACACACCTGCAGCTAATCTCCTGGGCGCTCCTAATTTACATTCCCCATCCTGCTCCCCCTAGTGGTTAAAATAAAGAAATGGTAAATGGCTCCTACACAATGGATACTCACTGCCGGCAGTTCAATGTCCCAGTTACACACGTGTCCGGTGTTGCACCACTGGTTCACACAGACAGCCACTCCTCCTCTCTTATTTGTGCCACTGTTGATACAGTTCTGGTCCCCTTACACACACTAAATGCCAGATAAACTTACAACAGAGTCCAGCTTGTTGTCATGAAGCCATGAAGCACACAGTCTCTCCTCACGAGTATTGTCAGCTCTTTAATTTTATCTGTCAGTGATCTTACATTCTCCCCCACCATGGGAGGAAGATATGGCCGGTATCTTCTCCTCCATCTCTTCCCAGCTCTGCAGCCCCTGTAGTTCTGCCGCAGTTCTTTGGGTCGTATCATGTCTCTCACTATGCGGGCCACTGTGATGGCATTCAGCCATCCATGACAGTGCTGGAAATGAAAGATTTATAATCATAATTGTTGGTCCAAGGACATACCGGTCCAAGGACATCTTGTCTTAATGCCACACCTCTTCCCTACTCTGCAAAGGAGTTTGAAAAAAATGCCAAAAAGCAACATGCCGTACTTGTTCAGTGAACCAGTTTTGTTCCAGGTGGCATCTTGTGAAGGACAGGAATTCTCAGACATCAAGTGTTACTTCATTTATTTATTTATTTGATAGGGACAATTGCAGACAGACATAGTTACAAAACAATGTTTGCAGCTGATGTGGTGCATAAGAGTTTATAGCCAAAGCTTATTTGCAACTCCCATCCCTAGCTGGGCTTTTCTACACAAAATAACACTAATCATATAATCAAACTACCCTCAGACAGGCAGATCTAAAAGATGCTTAAAAACTCACAATTATACACATACACATACACCCCCTCCACACACAAGCCTACTATATACAACACTGAAAAACATCAACGCACTCACACTCATTTTCAAAACTTCAAGTTTTTCTACTTCCTCTGACTAATTTGTTCCATCTACAGCCTACAGACCAAGCGACAACCTCCGCTGGTAAAATCTGAAGATAATACAGAAGTGAAGAAAAGCTGTAATACCAGGAAACTTCCAGTAGGGTGCGATGATGTTGGTTTCAAAAAGACCCTGGGTCTCATTGGAACCCATTAAAAAAATGCTGATTTTCAGAGTGCAAATAAACATATAAAGCGCCCGGTTTCAGAACACGTTCTGGTCTCTGTCACTACAACCGTGTTGGCTTTACCAGCCTCTGATTTTCACATCAATCATCTGTTGATTTTATTTTACGGTTTGTGGTAGGTGTCCACTCTTCGCAGTGTAGCAGATACTGACACAGTGGCTAATGCTAATGTGATCACGGGTAAAGTGCTGGTGGCTCGAGTCCTCTCTCCCTCCCTCTTCTTGGGCGTGCATGGGTGTATCCACTCCAGTCTCAGGTATGTATGTTTATTGTCGCAGATAATAATATTAATATTTTCTTTGATCCAGGTGCTGCTGCAATCGGCTCGCTGAGTCACTGCTGCTTTGTCTTCAGCTGCTTTGTCTCAAGCATTTCTTTCCACCACCTGAAATCCAATCTGCATAACGCTATCGGTGATCCGGCGACTGCACCACATCCACGACACAGAGCAAATCCCTGGTTGCTTTGTGCAGCCCTTGTGATGGCCACATGCTCCAGGCCTGGGAGTGGTCTTGAACTGGGGCTCTGTCCCCTCTTCAGTGTGAATGATTGAATGAGTGTGTGAAAGTGTTGGTTGTGTAGGTGACAGTATTGATATGTGTTTACATGTATCTTTTTTGTTAATTTTGGTTTGTTCTTTTGATTGCAGAACCTGTTAAGTGTTTTATTTCTTTCCCTTCATAGTGGCTGGAGGCCAGTGGTGGCGGTGCTTGCGACCTGGTGGTGGCATCCCTCTGTCTTGTGTGCTGTGTTTCCGGTGGTGGGGGTATTTTCTTGTGTGTGTTTGCCACAGGTTTGGTGATTTAAGTTGATTTATTTTTATTTTGGAGGGTCCCTCCTCTGCACTAGCTCGGTCCCATCCACTAGGCCTCAGCCAGAGTAAATATCCCCTTTTCCCCTGACTGAGTTTTAGTGCATGGATGTCATTTCCTGGACCGGTACCGTCCTGCAGGATGTCTGGATCGACAGACTCCTGGACTAGACCCGACCCGATAAGATTTGTTCACACTACCAACTCATGACCGCATAGTACATCCGTTTACTTCTGAATGTAGAGAATATTTATTAAAATATTTATTGTTATTGTTTCTGTACTTTTATACAGCAAAACGAAGCGCAGTTGAAACGCCGATCCAATGGAGCATTCGGAAGTGCAGCACCTGGAGCAGGCAGGGCAGGAGGAGCTCATGTCGGTGTTACTGGGAAACGTCCAGTTAATGGACAACATGAACAGAATGCTGATGGAGAGCTCGGCCCAAAAATGAAAATGCTTTTCCATTATTTATCATTGTTTATCTTTGGTGTGTCTTTGCAGTGTGGTGTGAATAAAAGTCGCTGTAATAACAGATGCATGTTTTGTGCCATATAATAATAATAATAATAATAATAATAATAATAATAATAATGCATTGGTTATATATAGCGCTTTTCAGGACACTCAAAGACATATGTTTGTGTTAACATTGCACCAGGCAGGTAAAAATAAACTACAGTTGCAAAGTACTGTGATTACATGATATGTCTACATGCGCTACTTACAGAAAAGTAATTCAGTCTTTGAGAGAAGTTTATGACAAATGTGGAAATTTAATCACATCATGACAGCAGGGAGTTTAAGAACAAGCACACAGTTGTGATTTCCTCATTTCAATGTCTTTAATGAAACAATGTTAACAGTGGTGGCTACATAACGATGACCTTCGTAATGTAAACAGAAAGCAGAGTCCCTTCAGTCACCCTCGCAACATCAGTCATCAGAAAGAGTAAAGTCCTTCATCAGATCACAGATGTATTGAAAAAAGTCCCACCACACACGGAAGTTTAGCACAAATTGCTACTCGCTGAAATCTGTCCACCGGTAGAGTGGCGGTGGGTGGCACCAGGCAGCAGGCGATCTGCAGCTCACAGTCCTGATGATCATCTAGAACAGGGGTCAGCAACCTTTTTGTCATGGAGTGCCAGTTTAAAATTTTCTCATCAATGTATGTGCCATTATTAACTAAAACGCAAGTTAACACAAAATACAAAAAGATTTCTAACATACCTGGAAATTTACTCCATTCAGATAAAGTGCATAAAATCATATCTTTAAAGATATTTTTTCTGTTATTGCCTCCAAAAAGTGCTTTCAGAAACTTTGTGCTTTGTGCTCCGCATGCCGATGTTTCGAATTAACTGGTGCCCGTGTTAACTTGTGACCAATAGATGACTGAGACTTGTCGTTCTAGCGAACATCGGTTATCTACAGTTAAAGTGAATGTGTAAGTTTAAAGTCTTTTGTGAATCTTACTTTAACAACTGCTGTTATCAGCATGTATTTACACAGAATTCCGCCGTCACTCGTTAACATGGGAACCAGTTAATCCATAACACCAGCTGGACGATCGCTCCTATTCTGCTATGGAGCTCTTTGAACAACTCACTGTTGCGCGATTTGTTTCGATCTCGCCTCTCCAGTGTTTTTTCTCTCGGGGTTTTTATTAAAAAAGTGATTTTCAATTACCGTCGTGTTCCTCTGCTTGTTTTTGGACTGTTCTGCTTCCTGTTTAAGGCCTCAGTATGCTTCTCCGTTGCAGCGACGTCGTTCATACGCCGGCAACCCTACGCTGCCACTGAACATATCTTGCTTCTGCGTCAAGGGAACGCCCTCCTCTGCAATTTCAACGCCAAGCCGCTAAGCGAGTGTGGCGGTGTCTTTGTTTTGCAGTCGGCAGTCACAACAACAATGTGGCTTCCGTAGCTCCGACTTTACCTAAACATAGATCTATACACATAGATATTTAGACACAGATATCTAGACACGCGTGCACTTATCCAACATATGTCTGCATATATGACATATCTGGCGACACCAGGCTGTCGTGGAGGAGAGGCTGCGCAGACCACGATGAAATATTGGTGAAACTAATGAGTTTTTGGATGATTAAAGCCGTTTTAGGAGCAACTATACACATAGCCCCGTCTGCTAACAGTATAGGGATATGCGCTGCTCAATTTTGGATCTAAATTTCTCCCGAAGCACTGTTCGGATCAGAAAAGCATTCGGGGTGAGTTCTACTTCATTCTATAAACAACGCGAAAGTGGACCAATCACAGCCCTCGACGTTCATGTCACCATGCGTCGCCTCGACGCGAAGTCATGATGTTTGGGAGGTGCGCGTCAAGCCTTAGCGTAGCCCGACGTAGGGCTACGGCGTGGATGTCGTAGGAATGACGTCGCGGCAACGGGGAAGCATACTGAGGCCTTTACTGCGCACGTCATCACGTCACTACGTATGAGGGAACGCGTGCGCGGAACAAATGATCCCCCGTTTTTTTTCCGATCCGCTGTCAGGCACGGAGGGGATTATCGATCGGTGTACACCACCTCGTACAATCGGCTCTGAAATACAATCCGCTCCAAGTGAAACGGATCCACAGAGTACGGCTGCTTCTGCGGCCCTGTGCAGAGGTGTCATGGTGGGTGACATCTGCCAGGCTGCTTCCTGGGCGTCCGTGTCCACCTTTGTGCAGGAGTTGACAAGACACACCAAGGGAACAGGACTTAAATAGGGGCAGACAGGGGTGTGGCACGTTAGGCGGTAACGAGGCGGGAGCAGACAGAAACAGGTGGGGCAGGGCCAGCACAAGGGACAAACAAAACCAAAACCGGCCCAGAGCGCCCCCACATGGCCGCAGGGGCATGGGGCGTGACACACAATCACTGTTAAGTAATAAAACATCTTTGATTTTTGTCGTTTTTCTCAAACACCGTCGCTGGTGAGACGAGGGCGGCCAGTCGCAGTTTGATGGTGCTTTGATAGCTCGCCATGACAAATACACAGCCAAAGACACTTTATGAGAGTCTTCCATTATTGTTTTAGTTTGTACGTGAGCGACTATGTCCACAGTGACGTGCTGACATTTTACGGTGAAGCAATGACGTGGCTCCAACTGGCCTCCTTGTCAGTGGAAAAGCAAACTGTTTTTGTGGGGACACAAGATTTGAACCAATTCGGGCCCCATACCAAACCAGCACCAGGTTAGTTATGGAGGAAAAGGGACAAAAGAGCGACTTTGAAAAATACACCTTGAAGGAGGTTTTAGAAAGAGGCCTATGGAGTGAAATTATAGCAGTCATTTTCTTTACATCCAGTCTTTTCACCAGCAAATGATCAAGTTATAAGAATTTTATTGTTTCAAAAAGATTAACTTTAATTGTTGTCATATTAACATCATTCAGATTACTGTGCTTTGCTCTAACTGCAGTAGTAATAGTGTGTTGTTTTTGTTTGTTTTTGTTTGTTTGTTGTATAGATTTTTAGTTAGTCTTGAACAGGGTGGACCACCACCAAAACTTTTTAATGCGATTGTGTTACAGCCACATACTGTATCCACTGGAGAACTTGAGCTGCATCAGTAACGGAAAAGGGCTTTGCGGACCTTGAATCATTTCCTGTTTAGGTTTTGGATACAGTTGTCATTATTACTTATGTACTTTTCAAAGATTTGGCAGCCGACAGTGAAATCCTGATAGGAGCGCATGGACAGGATGCTGTCTATCCAAAGAAGTCATTGTGTGGCCGGACATTTCCCTCGGTCTAGGTTTAACTTCTAGAACTGTGGGTTTTTGTTTTTTTGTGTTTTTTTTTTTTTTCAAATATTATATTTTGTTACAGCTCTGTGGTCCTCGGAAATTAAACTGTATGACCTCCTCAGCAAGAAGAGGACATCTTACACATAGCTCTTTGTTCCAGGATCTTTCCGCAAGGTAAATAATTAATCATTTTCCTTGAAAAAAGAATCTGCATTGAATCGTTTTTAAAACGTAAGAACATAAACTGTCATGACTTTCTTCATTTTTTTTGTAAACTTCTGTAGAAATTTTGGTCACTTCACCTTAAAAAAATGACTAATTACAATTTTCTATAAGTGTAGAAGATTCTAAATTACAGGAGATAAAGCAATTAATTTTGGAGGCTACATATATACATTATACTGAAATACTTCAATCATCACTTGATTTGGTAATCCTCAATTTATCAAGGTTTTATTTTAGCAGTGTAATCTTAACACTTCATGTTTCTTCATCCAAAAAAGAAACGTTTTGATTGAAAAATCTTCACTGACAAGTAACAATACAGAAAATTAATCTGGCAAATTTTTTTATTTTTTTTTTATATCACTTTTTCAGAAGAGGATGGAAACAACAGAGACCATGACAGAAGACGTTGGCAAGGTAGAAAAACAAAAAACTAGATGCATATCACTGCTGGCAGGTTCTGACGGTGGCTGAGTCATATCACATTTTCATATCCCATTAAGTCATGCCGAACGTGGAGGTTTCAGAAATAGTTCTGGAATTCAACAACGACTGCCCAGTTCCTTACGGTACAAATGATACCATCTCATATCTACATTCCCGCTCAGTCACATTCCCTGTTGCACACCTAAGACAACATAAAGAGTTCAGAGCTGCTCTCTTCCAGGAAATTGCCCTGTGTTTACCTGGTGTTGAGACGTTTGTGTCTACAGACGTTTCACATGTTCATGGCCGACAGTGTTGATTATCGAAGTTTAGGTCAGTGGGATCAGTTGAAGTTTGGAGTTCATTCATCTGCTCAGTCAGAAGGCGTCGTATTCAGGTACAGCAAGGCCAGATTCCCACATCTGTATCAAACTCTAGTTTCCTGAGGTGCAGAGTGAAGGGTGGCTCCAGCCTTCAGTAAAGATCTCCATGTCTTTTTTCATTCTTCTAAGAAATGCGGCATGGACAAAGATTACGTGTTCTGTAGTTGAGATGTCCAGGATGTCATTTACTTCAAGAGAGTGTAGAAGACTGTAACATTTTCATTATACAAATATCCACACATCTTGCCATAACCACTCTACCTGATGGAGGGTCACAACAACAACAGAAAATTGCATTTCCATAAAGGAAAGTATATTGCGTTAATTTTAAGACAGAGTAGTCGTAGCTTTAATTGTGAACACATTTTTTCCCGGAATGAAACTTACCTAATTGTTACCACGGACGGTGAACATGTCCCAGACAATGTCCTCGTTCTGTACTCCCTGGTATGAAGTTAGCTATAATGGATCAATCGTGAAGATCAGCATACAGCTCATTCTCTTTCATTGTCCTTCTTGACATACCCATCAGTGAGCTCGGGAAGGCACAGGGAGCTGCACATCAAGCATTTCCTTCAAATGCTGTTCATTGACCAACACTTTGGGCCGTGCTTGGTTGTCTTTGTTCTACACTGTGACACTTGGAGTTGGATGTTCCAGTTGTTCTTTCCTTTATATGACAAATGGGGGGATGGGAGAAAGCGCTTGGTGGCATTGTAACAGACGAGAACAACAATCAGGAAGTGAGGAGCACAGTGATGGCTCTATTGTGTACCGCTCTTAGCTCTGAAGTGGTCTCTTGCAGAAATGTGGAAAAGACTTCTATCGTAGAACTACAAATCTTATGTTTACAAGTTACACTTCTATCCAACTCTTTATTCCTGTCAGACAGGTGTTATTGCTCTCCAGTTAAATCTCTGAAACAGGGCTTCAAGAAATGAAGAAAAATATTTTCTGCCATCAAGGGATTCAATTTCTGGTAACACTTTACTTGAGGCACCCGGTATAACACATTATAAGTAGTTATAAACTCTCATAAATGATCATAATGCTTTATAACCCACTATACAGCATTGGGTTAGGGTGAGGTCCTGATGTTATAAAGCATTGTGATCATTTATGAGTGTTTATAACTATAGTTATACAATGCTATAATGTACTTATAATGTGTTATACAGGGGTGCTACAAGTAAAGTGTTACCTTTGTTCTTTGTTTGTTTTGTTTGAACTTAAATCTTTCAGTGGCAAAGATTGAATACAAAAAATATTTCACTGATAAGAAATGTCTCTAGATATTTCCCAAAAAGAACACATTTGAGTTTTAAAAGGCACAATGGCTGACTTGGAACAAATCCCCAGAAGTACTGATGTATGTATTTTACTGAAATACGTCAGGTATTTCATAATGCTGTTCACACATTTCATTAACCTGTTTAACCCAAAGTTGGTTCATGCAAACATAACACGACATGAAAATCAGAAAACCTCATCAAAAAATTGTTCATATCAGATTGAACAAATTCACAATACATCCACATATTCAAGATTCACTTGACAGTCACGTGTCTTTGGATCATGTGTCAGATGACCAGAGAAAACTGGACAGGCAAAAAATAAGCCTTGGCTTCAGCCTTTTCCTTTTTTACTCAAAGAGATTTTTTTTTTTATTGTGAGAAATTTAGTGCGAGGATGTGTAACAGTTCTTTATTCACTGACAGCACAGTTTAAGTTTTTGCACTCAAGACTGTAACCAAAATCAACCATTCATTCTTTCAAAACTGAAACAGAAACAGGAAAAACATGCAAACTCCACACACAAACCATAGATCTTCCTCTAGAGTGACAGTGCTCACTTTCGGAACCTCTGTGGTAAACACATCCAGTTTAATCCAACAGCAACCCCTAAAAAAGGCAAACAGATGATGGAAATCCTCAAGAAAACACCAAGTAAAAAGAAAAAAAAAATCCAGATTCCAGATTAAAATGTTTATGTGAATAAATAGATATGCTATAAAAGTGCCCACGAACTCAATGCAAACATCTTGGCTGCTGAAAGGTGGAGTCCGTCAAGCATTCAATGCTTTTTTTTCTTTTTTCTTTTTGCAGGCACATCTTTCTCTGATTCACAATCTCCCAGGTGAATCCTGAGGATGCCCTGACTGTGCAGCTTCAGCAGGCGGTCGAACTCCGCTGGCATGGAGTGAAATGTATGTCGGGGTGGTACGTCATCGTAGTAGTGGTTAGTCAGGTTGCGGCAGTCTTGAGGGTGGACACCGAAAGGCCAGAATCCATACAGATCCACGCTGTTGCACAGTTCTAGCGCCAGATTAACCATCATAAAGCCCGTGCTGAGTCGAGCTTCCTTCAGCCTCTGGGAGCGCCAGTGGAGCGACAGATTCCTCAAATATTCAGGGTTAAAAACGACAGGTCGAATGGGACTATTAAGGTCTTTGATGGCATTGAAGGCCCGCCGAGACACTCGAGTGTTGTAGGCAAAGGAGAAGGTTGGCAGGAGCAGCATGGCATCTCCAAATTGGCGCATACTCTCCACAAATGGACGAGTGTAGTTTTTTGTCAGATAGGAGAACCTGCAGAAACAAAAAACAGCTGGAGTGAAGAAAAAAGGCTGAATTCTTTTTACTGAAGGAGAAAAAAAATACTCTCCATCTCACTTCTTGATGAAGATGCTCGGGTTTGCTGTCACAAGGCTGGTCTTCTTGCCGACGTCTTTCTCCAATTCACTGTCCAAAGGTGGGATGTTGCACCTGAACAAGCAGAGAAGACCGACAAATCCCGAAATGAACTTTCCACTGAAAGTGGTTCAGTTCAGTTCATATCCATCCATCAACTTTGTATCACATTTTATCGGGGGGGGGGGGGGGGGGGTTCCTTAACACAGGCCCAGTGATGGTGTTTCCGATGATCCTCAGGGCCATGCTATGTCTCCATAATGTGAGTGACAAAAGTTCTTATCCGGGACCTGGGTTGTGGGGGCAGCAGTCTCAGCAGGGATGTCCAGGCTTTCCTGACCCTAGACAGCTCTTTCAGGAGGATCCGAGGTGTTCCCTGGTCACTCGAGAGACGTAGTCTCTCTAACATGTCCTGGGTCTTCCCCGGGGCCTCCTCCCGGTTGGACATGCCCGGATACCTCCCCAGGGAGGCATCCATCCTAAACAGATGCCCGAGCCACCTCAGCTGGCTCCCCTGAATAGCGGGTTTACTCCAAGCTCCTCCCTGGTGACTGAGCTCCTCACCCTATCTCTAAGGGAGCGCCCAGCCACCCTACAGAGGAAACTCATTTCAGCCTGTTGTATCCGGGATCTTGTCCTTTCGGTCATGACCCAAAACTCATGACCATAGGAGAGGCTAAGAGGAACGAGTGACTGGTAAATTGAGAGCTTTGCCTTTTGGCGCAGATCCCTCTTCACCACAATGGACCAATACAACGACTGCATCACTAAGACACTGCAGCAATCCGCCTGTCAATCCCACGCTCCATCCTTACCCCACTCGTGAACAAAACCCCAAGATACTTAAAGCGACACTAAGGAACTTTTCAACCTTAATAAAACATTTTAATATCTTTTGTGATTATACATCGACTTACAACTAGTTGAATGACCCCTCTGTCACGGCCTGAGGGCGTCAGTATTGCTTTCACTTGGACTGAGCAGCTGTGAGGAGGGTGGTAGGACCCTGCACACTAAAAAACTCCAAATGTGCGGACTGCTTTACGGCATGCGTCACATCATGATATAACATTGTTCAGCCACCATTAGATTCATTACTTCATCACTCTCCGGCCTTCACATAGCCACTGGAAACAAATGTAGGCGAGTTCAGTCTGACAGCACGCCACCGGGATCAGCATTTTACGACGCCACGCGCTAGTCCTCATGGGAACTGTGGTATTCGTTCAGGCAAAACACTACCGCTTTTGTCCACTGTCGCCGCCAAAATCAACGAAAACTGAAAGTTCCTTAGTGTCGCTTCAAACTCCTCCACTTGAGCCAGGGTCTCTGCAACAACCTGCAGAGGGCAAACCACCTTCTTCAGGTCGAGGACAATGCCCTCAGATTTGGAGATGCTGAGCCTCATCCCCATCACAGTGCTAGCTATAGGTTCATGTGTGGTGAAGCCAACAGGACAACATCATCTGCTAAAAGGAGAGATGAAATCCAAACGACCTCCGGGCCCTTGCTGCACCTAAAAACTCTGTCCATAAAAAATATGAACAGAATGGTGGCAAAAAGCAGCGCTGCTGGAGTCCAACATGCACCGGGAACAGGTCCGACTTACTGCCGGCAATGCGGACCAGACTCCTGCTTTAGTCATACAGAAACTGAACAGCCCTTAACAAGGGGCCCCGACTCTGTAATCTCAAAGCAACCCCCACATGGCACCTTGAGGGATGCTGTCATCCACAAAACTGGTCGCCCAACCACGTGGACTGGTTGGGCAAACTCCCACGAACCTTCGAGCACCCTATGGAGGGTAACAAGCTGGTCCAGTGCTCCACATCCAGGACGAAAACCACATGGTTCCTCCTGAATCCAAGGTGTGGCTAATGGTCAAATCCTCCTCTCCAGTACATTGGAATAGCCATTCGTGGGGAGGCTGAGGAATGTGATCCCCCCTATAGATGGAGCACATCCTCGGTGGCAAGGCACCGGGGGGCGGATGAGATTCGCCCCGAGTACCTCAAGTCTCTGGATGTGCAGGGACTGTCTTGGTTGACAGGTCTTTGTAACATCATGTGGTGATTGAGGACAGTATCTCTGGATTAGCAGAACGGGGTGGTAGTTCGCCTTTTAAAAAGGGAGACCAGAGGGTGTTTTTTGTTGTAAATGCTGTAAAGCGTTTTTTTTTTTTTTTTGTTTTGTTTTTGTTTTTTTATCAAAAAAGTGCTTTACAAATAAATTTTGACTGACTGATTGATTTATTGATTGCTCTCTCACCTGATAATAAACTGAGCTGAATTGATTTTTTCTCCACATTTGCTGTCAGCCAGGATCCCACCGTTCCCCACCACAGAGCAAGAGTCCCATTTCTTCTTGGAGAAGGGATGCTCCTGGAATCAAAGACATCAGCAACATTTACACAGCGTGTAAAACATCTCTAGCTTCAAATAGTGATCGTGTTGCCTCAACACGCAGAAAAGGGTCACAGAAACCAAATTTCTTCTAAATCTAAATTGGAAACCTCTATGAGACATCTGCATTCTAAAATCCCCAAAACAGTTGCAATACTAAACAAAACAACACAGGTTCTTGATAATAAATCACTTCACCTTCTGTATGGTTCTCTATTGTCACCCTATTTAACATATTTTGCTGGGGTTTGGGGTAACAATTACAAGAGTTCTCTACAATACTTCAAAAAAGAGCAATGGGCTCTATGCACAACTCAACCACTTCCTGAACTTCAGGAGGCTCCTTGTTTCCTGTCTTTCATGATAGGTCGAGCTGATTAATGCAGGTGTGTCTGAGGTAAGTTGTTACAGAGGTCAGACACACCTGCATTAATCAGCTCGTCCTATCATGAAAGACAGGAAACAAGGAGCCTCCTGAAGTTCAGGAAGTGGTGAAGTTGTGCATAGAGTCCATTAGGGTTATTAACAGAGTGCCTTGTCGAGGTCACACACATTCACTGTTTCTGCAGTCAAGAGTGTTAAAGTTCCATCATAAAATAGAATGTCAAACAGCACACATCAAATTTAAAACAAAGAATAATCAACTGCCAGACAATAGTCAGGGCATATTTGAACCAAGAGAAGGAAAATATAATTTAGGGGGATTATTTCATTATGAAAACATAAAAATAAGAACTACAAGGAAAAGTTTCTGTGTTTCCGCATGAAACTATGGAACCGTCTGAATGATGAGATGAAACAATTTCAAAATTTAGATTTTAGATTTAGATTTCAAAATCTAAATTTTTAAAGTAAGAAAGAGATGATATTTAAACTAGAATTTGGCACTCAGAGAGCGCAGACCTCCGCCACAGCTCAAATCAGTCACCAACAACAATAAAAAAATTCCTGGATCCAGACAGCGATCCGGATCATCACCAAAATTTAATGGATTCTAAGTTAGGCCAAGACCCACCTTTCCACAAAGTTTCATTGCAATCCGTCCATTACTTTTTCCGTAATGTTGCTAACAAATCAACCAACCAACCAACCAACAAACCAACCAACCAACCGCAGTGATTACATAAGCTCCTTGGCGGAGGTAAAGATACAACTACACAAGCATAAATATCAATGAAAGCCTGTATTCCTTTTTTATTTCTTTGTTGCCTCCGCCAAGGAGGTTATGTAATCAATGTAATTCATTATATATGGTGTTCTTATTGTTGTTGGTGACTGATTTGAGCTGTGGCGGAGGTCTGCTCTCTCTGAGTGCCAAATTCTAGCTGTTTCATTATACACATCTGCATTAGGCTTGGCCATATATACATGATTCACATTTTTAGTTTTAATGAGATGATTTTTGTAATCAAGGTTTTTATTTTTTATCACCAGAGGAGCTCTAAGTACATTACTCAAAACAGTCACATTCCATTTTTCTGATATCTTATCCCCTGTCCAAGCGCAAAACTTCTCACTTCATATTTGAAAACATTTTCATTCAACCCTCGCACTGCTGCTGTTTCACACGCACGTGTTTAAAGGCAAAGGCTCCCAGACGTCTTCATCATTGTATCTACAGAAAATGAACACTCCCAGAAAGCAAAGAAACACATGTTTTCAAGATGAAAAGACTCTAAATTACTGCACATTTTTAACAATTCTGGAGCCATGAAATGAAAATGAATCCAGACCTCCAAGTCTGGATGGAGAACAGTTCGATCAAATACCGATCCCTATCAGGGTCATTTATGTATTCGACCTTTACCAAATCAGATCCCATGTTTTGTCTTATGTGTTTTATGTTGTATTCTAATCTCTATCTCATGTTTCAGGCTCCTTGGCTTCCCCTCCTCGTGTTTGATTCCCTGCCCTGACGTCGTGCTCATGTGCCTGAGTGTGTGAATGAGTCACGTGCTGCCTTTGGTTTTATAATGGGCTGTCCTCTGGAGAGACACTCTGAAGATAAGGAGAAATGTCACGTGTATATCTTTATTTAACTAGCAAAGCATGATCAAAGCAATCCACATCTTTAAAATGACCAGGATTCAAGTAATCAAAATTCCCTTTTCTTTTGATGACCTTGTCAATCAGTAAACGAGGCAGCTCTCACTTCTTTGTTGTAACACTGTGAATTTGGAGGAATTAATGGTAGATTTGGGCAGATCTGTTTCCTCCTGACGAGAGTCTAATAGCCTGGAGTTTTAATAAACAAACTTAAATGTCCAGTGTGTGTGTGTTCAGCTGGAGCAGAGCTGAGAAGTCACACTCTTGGGGAAAGGTGGAGCTGTGCTCATGAAACTGCTGCAACACAACTGGGAGAGGCTTTAACAGTCTCATATAATCCGAGACGTACCTGCGTTTCACCATGCTCAATCTACATATCAGAACAGACTTTAAGGTCTTCTTCTGTGGTGTGAAATGTCAAATGTCAACCAGAAACAAAAATACAAAGTTTGGATGATCAGCAAACTCACCTGAAAGCATTAGCACCAACTTCAAACATGTCTAAAATACTTAAAGCAAAGGGGCTACGTCAGAACAATATAATACGTTCATGCCAAGTTCAACTGAGACTTTGGATAAAAAAACGGAAAGGCTGGAGGGAAGGAAAAATGAAAATCAGAGTACTAGGAACTGACTTGCACCAAGTAATCAATAGCCAATTCAAACAGTTACAGTACAAAGGATTGATGACATATTACATCACTTAAATGGAATGAATGCAATGGCAATCAAACTTTATTTCAGACTCATAAGTCCATAAAAAAAGAGTAAAGTACAGAAAACGTCAAACAAAGAGAGACAAACACAGGCAATAAATAGAATATCACTGAGCATATCAACACTGCCTCCAGTGCCTCCAAAGTCCAGATGAGCATGTGATACTGCTCTCCTTGGGACTGATAAAAGCCTTTGTGATTTCATTATTGCACATCCTCAGCCTGTTCACAGATTAATATACAGTATTTCTGACGAGAGCATTGAGCATGATGAGCACGTTATTCAGCTCAAACAGCTGATTGACTCTGGTCCACCGTGGAGCCTTCAACAATAAACGCAATATATGCAACCTGCAGCTTCTTAAATTTGGCTCTGCTGTAATTACACCACAAGTGGGCTTTGTACAGTGGCATACAGCAAACTTTCCAGGCAAGATTCTAGATTTATGTATAAAATGTAAAGAGGCAAACAGAGCCTCATGTCATTGTGTGTGGGACTGCCTTCATGCCACGAATGAGTTACAGCAGAAAACGGCTTCATTAAAGGAAGCAGGGTTGCAGGTTACAAACTGTCAATAATATTAATTCTAAAACTACCACACCTGCTTCATTTATTTTGGGATTTAATCCACCATAAAGTACTCCATGAATGAGAGTACAATAATGAATTCATGCCTCCTGCATGCTAAAGAATTATTTGTGGCATAGAGTGGTATATGTACAACAAGGGAGGCAGGATTTGTTAAAGAAGGTGTGTTTCATTGTTTTTGTGACGTCAATTAATTTAAAAAGCGACAATGATGAAGTGGAATAAATATTTATGATGGAAACTTCATTGAGGTGTCAGCATGACGAGACGACCTTCCGTATTTTCTGTATTCAGCTTACAAGCTCACTCTTTCATATCACCCTCTTGAAACAACAGAACTCATTGTACAATGGGTGAACGCTCTCTTTACAAACACCTCTGTTTCTAACAAATGCAATGAGTGACTTACTTAACATCACATGTATAATCCGATGCTAATACTAAATACACACATAAACCTGTTTTAGTGAATACAAGTTTGTTTAAATGAGGGATGTTGAAATCCTTGAAGAACAGAGACAGGGTGTGTCTTGTGTGATAAGAGGGTGTCGTGTCTCATAAGAATTGTAACGGGATGTGAGAGTCTTACAAAGGTCCGGGTTTTCTCCTTTTGTTCTGTATGGAATTTATGAGGGTGGAATTTAGAAGTCACACCAGAAACAAAGAGACTTGAACACTTGCCAAAGGGAACAATCAGATGGAGTGGTTGTATCAAGAATTTGTACACTTGTGAACTCTTAATCCAGTGATAAATGCGCAGTGGCTTTTCACCTGTTGTAGTTATGGCCAGGAGGGCTGTGAGGACTGAGGGTTGATGATAGCTTGCAGGGTGAAAGGGTTGTGACCTGCTAGCATGTCCAGCACAATGTCATCCAGATACACAACCACACCAGGGATACCAGCGAAGATGGTAGGTATAATTTTGAGCTCTAGGAAATTCACTGACATCCATGACTTGATGTCTGAAATACAGTTAAAAAGGGTTTCTATTGGAACTGAGTCATCAGGAGACACGGCGATGTACAGCCGAGTATCATCAGAGTAACAATGGAAACTGATGCCATGTCTCCAAGACGATGACGTCCCCAAGAGGAAGCATGTAAAGGTTAAAAAGAATGGGGCCTAAATATGAACCTTGGGGAACCCCACGTCTAATTTCATGGGTTCCTGAGGAACAAGTATCCATACTTACATAAAAACATCGATCTGTGAGATAAGAACTGAACCAGTTAGAGCAGTACCAGAGAGGCCCACCAGATGTCTCAGTGTGTTCGTTAACACGATGGTCTACCTTGACAAAAGCGGCACTCAGGTCCAGTAGAACCAACACTGTGAGTTCTTAATTATCTAAATTCCGCCTGATTTCATTTAACATTTTTAAAAAGGCTGTCTTGATATTGTGGTTCATCAGACTTTCTAAAACGTAATCTCTGATTAAAAAGTGATTGATTTGGGTAAAAGCCAGTCTTTCTAAAACTTTACTTAAAAACAGGTCTGTAGTTATAAAGAACATTGAGGTCTAAATTGCTCTTCTTCAGAAGGGGCTTCACCACCGCCGTTTTAAAGGCAGCCATCTGATGACACCTGTCTGATGAGAGCTACTCATGATATTTAAAAACTGTTCCTAAAAGAATCCATAAAATGATTTGAAAAGTGGTGCGGGAATGGGATCTAAGGCAGGTTGTCGGTTTTACTTGGGAGAAAACTGGACCAAGGGTCCTTCATCATCCAGGTCAAAACTCTGCAGTGTTTCCTGAGGCATGGACAACAGTTCAGCTGTGTTCACTGACAAAACTTGTTGATCTAAAAGACCGGACCTGATGTCCATGATTTAAGTTCTGAATTGTTCTGCAAAGCTCTCACAGAGAGCGGCTGTTGGCATCTTAAAAACTTTGTTAAAGTTTAGTTCCAGTTAAAATGTAGAAGGTGGAGAAGAGGAACCAGGGGTTGTTTTTTATGATCTGAGATCAGTTGAGAAAAATTAGAAGTTCGAATCTGTTTTACCGCATTATGGTAAATTTTGAGTTGTTGGCATAAGATTTCATAGTGCACATACAGCTTAAATTTCCTCCACCTCCTTTCGGCAGTCCTGCAGTTTCTTCTCAAGTTGTTGATTTTATTGTGTTTTCTCCATGGGGACTTGGGATGTCATTTGATCGTTTTAGGTAAAAGCAGAGCTACTGAGTCCAGGCTGGACTTCAGTTTACAGTTAAAATCATTAACAATAGAATAGTGTTTTTGTGTCCTTTCTGCTAATAGTTAAACCAAACGACTGAATGTTCCTCCTCTACTAACAGTTAGCTTCATGCTACATTGTTTTTGAATAATTCACAAGACTCATATTGACTTTGAGATTCAGGTCTGGGGAATCCTTTGATAAGATGTCCAGTTTTTGCAGAATAGTGGATCTCAATAACGACTGCATTGTCTTCCAAGGTTGTGTTCTTCTAAACTGCCCAGCACCTGCTCTGACTCCCCCAATTTGGAAGGTGTATAACTTTGTTCTTCTGTCTGCTCTGATGCTCTCACTCTCGCTTCTTTGCCACCACCAGATTGGAGATCCAGCGTCCAACAGGTTCTGCAGCTCGGCTTTAACATGATCAAGCAAGGTGAGGGGCAGCCAGCACAGAGGTTGGAAGACAATGATTACAGCTGGGTCGATGAGCAGCTGGTGGTTTAAGGCAGTGAGGTAGCCCAGGCCAGTGAAAAGCTATGGCCAGTGCTGCTGCTACAGCATGGTCACTGTCAGTATGGTGGCCCACAAGTTGTCCATGGTGGAGATTACCAGGACACAGAACAGGTCAAAACCCCAGGAGGTCGGCACTACGGTGAGACACTCGGAAAGTGAAAACTGGGGTCCTCTTGAGCCATAATGTACAGAAAAGCTGGTGGTGCCTCATGTCGATGTGTCCTTAACCATACAGCGCTCCTGCTTCTGCTTGAATAGTCTTGAATGTCTGAAAAGAGGCGCCGTACTGTGGACTCACTGACAAGATACCTGGACGTAGCTGTGTCCAGCAGTAAAGGCAAGAACACGTCATCCCGCTCCACTGTGCAGCAGGTGAAAGGTTTGGTGCTGGAGGATGGTGGTGGATGGCGTTTGGGCTCGATGGGCAGGATGAGCGGGGCCGGGTTCTTGTGGACATGGGCAGTGAACACCAAACTTTGGCAAAGTGATGTATATTTTACTGCAGTGCCAGCATCTCTGTCCTGCGGCTGGACAGACCGATTCGTGAGTAAAGTGGGAGAAAGAGTCACCACCAGGGGGCCAGGATGGTGAGCGGCTGGGACCACCGTCTGTGCCAGCTGACCAGCAGACTTCAGCTGAAAAGCTGTGTCCCCAACCTGGTGTGGCTCGACGTGGCAGTTTTGGGTCATGCAGAAGGTGTGTTGGTGTCCTTCATTTGCTGCTGTGGGACTCTGCTGAACAACTTTATGGTGTGTGGCGTGCACTATGGACAACACCATACACTATAAGATTAGAAAAGGAAGATCTTGTGCAAGCTCTCTTTTGTTATCTTCTTGTGTGTGGTCTCTGAATCAGTGAATGTCTGAAGAATCCTTAGAGATATCTTTCTAATAGCTGTCATTAAAAAGAAATGACCTTTAACTCCATTCTCCTATCACACAAGGACACCATCTTATCATCTCAGTGACATACAATGTGAACTCATAGTTTTTATGAGCTACAAACATGTAGAGTCATATCTCTACCAGGAATGCATACATTCAACAGGTCTCAGAAACACACATTCACATCCTGTATCCTGTATAACTTATTTCACACGTTGAAAAGTCCAACAAGTATGGTAATTTCATGAGAAACATATGCTCATTGTACGTTTGCCACCTGCTGTTAATTCTTTTAAAGTTTTCCACAGTTGTATATTTATTTGTGCATTTTTGAAACTCTTCTGACTTGATCCGTTTAAATTTGATAAATTTTCTACGGCCTGATTAGATGCCGTTTCAAGGAAATCACTGGAGTTGCATATTGAAATTGACCATTTTTTAGCAAAGGAAGTTTTGAGAGAAAGTGTCAGTGGCATTTATGTTTTTTTTTTTCTTTTGGTTTTTACATGTAATCATCAGTAAGCAAGTATTACATCTGCCAGCTGACTTGTTTGCTTTTTGGCTGGCTTTGTTAACACTTTGTATGTTAATAATCTGAGGTTTGCATGTCGATATTTTCCTGTGCCTGCTTGTCATTAACATTAGTATTGTTCTACCAGTGTAGCAGCAGTGTAATTCAGGTCCAGACGTCTCAACCCTGACTTTTTATGACCCCTTTCTAAAATGAACCCTACTGAACGGTCATAGTTTACCCGCTGATATTGTGACTCTTGTTTCATGATGTGAAAGCAAAGCAGTTAAATGATCCCTGCGTGAAAGACGCCTTACCTTTGGAAAGGTACTGAACCAATCTGGTGTCACTTTAATGGTCCTCTTTGGTTCCCCGCTGTAAATAATCTGCGATCCCAGTGGAGTGTTGTTCTGGGTAACAATGGCATTTTCAGCCCCGTGACACTTGCTGTTCAGCAGAGAACTGGATAAAAACACAAAGATGAATTCAATACAGGCTTCACGGCGGTGTGTTGTTTGGATGCATATCTTCTCACTGCACAAAAGACAGTAGTATATAAAGTTCTTGTCACTTTCAGTCTCTTTCACTGACTGCTTTCTCAACTAAAACTTTCAGTGTTTGTTAAAATTTGTCTAGGTTTTCATATTACTTATGACAGTTTTTTTATGATCTTTCTAACTGTTTGTTGGATGTTTAATTGGAATTGTGCTGCTGTTCCTCTCGTGAAAAAACAGAATAACTGAATGACTGCAGGGAGGACACCTGCTTCAAAAGATAAACATTTAGAAGCATTTATATATCATTTTTGAAAACTTTGCAGCTTTGTGGACTGAAACCTGTTTTAAAATGCTGACACCATGGCATGTATTGATTCTTTTACAGTCTGATAGTTTTAGAATGTTTGAGCGTTTCAGAATCTTTTGCAGCTGGCTTATAGTAAAGACGTCAATGTTAAATTCATGGACAACCACTCTGGTAGACATTCCTGCAGTCAGCCTGCTCATTGTACGTGCCCTCAAAGTTTGGGACACCAATGACATGGACCGTGACAAAACTGCATATTTTAGTGCCCTTTTATGTGTGCTTTCGGTTGGCCCCTGTAACAGGTGTGGTAGCTCCTGCGAGCTGGTTTGTACTACTGGAATGCCGACTGTCTTGGCATTGTAGAAGTGCTCACCAATGAAGGTTGAGACACAACTCTGAACAATATTTGAGAGAAATCAGTCTCTTCTGTACAGACAAAGGTCTTATATCTTTGAGTTCAGCAGTTCAAGCAGAAACTATGATATTTGTCTTCAGTGGAGTCGTGATGATGAAATTGAATAATTACTGTTAAGAAGGGCTGAGATGTTGTTACTGTTAAAGAAAGAGAGAAAATTAGATTATTGTCATTATGAAAAATAATTGTTTTTCTTTAAGTCAAACAGTTTTATTGAACAATGTTCCCTTTAACAAAAAATGATGAGTAAAGAATGAATGACAGAAGATGCTTGGGACAATGAGTGTGTGTGTAAAAGTGACGTGTGTGTGTGTGTGTGTGTGTGTGTGTGTGTGTGTGTGTGTGTGTGTGTGTGTGTGTGTGTGTGTGTGTGTCTCACAGTCCAGGATGAACCTCGTACCATTGTCAACAGTAACAGCAGTCTGGTTAATGTGCCTGTAGAATAGATATAAATTGCTTTGAGGCTTTGTCCTCACCTGAACTTCTGGTAATTCCCTTTCTGCCTCTTCCAGGGTTGAGCATAACGTTTTGTTATGTCGGTGATGATTTTGCTGTTTAAGAGACACATTCACACACAGTCAGGTGTTTAACCTCTGAGGTTCTCACAGGTTTTAGTGTGATCAGGGAAGGAGGCTGTGATGATCATGTTTGCTCTCACCTGCTGTTTTCACACCGCTCTGAAAACACTCGGACATTTTTCTTGTGAAGAGGTTGTCGGTGAGATTCCACACTGTGGCATCATGAAACAGTCCAGATTAGAAACAGGCAGAGAAAATAAACTGTTCATTTGATAAACAAACTGTTTTCTTGTTTCATTTATTAATCAACATCACCTCAGGATAAAAAAAAAAAGAAAAAAAAATGGAGTCTCCAGGTATTCAATACATAAAACTACATTACTTAAAGGAATACTCTGAAGATTTTGGACCCACGCCCTTTCCCTATCATTGACGAAGTTAAACAAGCTCATAAATACCTTTTTTGTGTCTGTGCTCCAGTGGCTGGATCCCAGCTGTGAGCATCGTAGTTAGCTTAGCTCAATTGCTGGAAGTCAATAGGAATCAGAGCCAGACTGACGAACATGGACAAAATACTCCTTCCAGTGGTCCATGGGACGGCGTATTAGCACGTGAAGTGAATCCAAATGGTTATAAAACATTTTAAAAGACCTGTTATCTTTTCAATCTGTTAAAATAACGTTTTGATACACACAGACCTGCACAAGCATAGTGCGCCGCGGAAGGATATACCGGAGCACAGTGGCAGTCTATGGCTTCTACTGCTGTGCTCCGGTATATCCTTCCGGGGAGCACTGCGCATGTGCAGGTCTGTGTGTATCAAAACGTTATTTTAACGGATTGAAAAGAAAACACATCTTTAAAAAGTTTTATAACCATTCAGATTCACTTCACGTGCTAATACGCCTTCCCCTGGACCACTGGAAGGAGTATTTTGTCCACTTTCGTCAGTCCGGCTCTGATTCCTATTGACTTCCAGCAATTGAGCTAAGCTAACTACGATGCTAACAGCTGGGAACCAGTCACTGGACGGACAGACACAATAGGTATTTATGAGCTTGTCTAACTTTGTCAATGATAAGGAAAGGGCGTGGGTCCAAAATCTTCAGAGTATTCCTTTAAGTTGGTCTAAATCATCAGAAAAACTACTTTTGTATCCATCTCTAGGTTAGAATTGTAAATGAATTTAAAATAGTAAGAAGTACTTTAATAGCATGTTCAATACATTTCAAATCTGGCAAAGTTTCACTGCTTGAATAAAATAATAAAGAAAGACTTTTCCAATGTATTTCTGTTTTTGCTTGCAATTCCTCTACTAAATTTCAAAGCACTTTTCAAACTACTCACAGTATTACTTTTTCATGATGCTTCATTGCACAGTTCAGAGCAGAAATTCAATTTATTTTCTTTTCATAAAATATTTCAAGTTTCTAAAACGGCAGCATCCTGGTCGACTGCATGTTCTGCATGAGCTCAAGCTCAATATTCCTGCTGTTTGAGCCATGCAATGAAATGTAGTTCTTTATACTGCGTACAACTGAATGACAAGAAAGTTCTAAGTGTGACACAATGAGCATATGAAATTATGCAATGGCAATCAGTTTTAGAAACAATACGTGTTGAAATTTCTGTTAAAATAATAAATGTCTTGGGTGAAAGTGCACCTCAATCAGCAATGATTTTTATTTTCAAGGGGTGAAATTACAAAAACATACAGCATAGTTACAGTATTATGAGTATTTATAATACATTATCCCCACAATTGCATTAAAGCAACCTTTTATTAAAAAAACAACATGTTATAGGTTAAAGACAGAGGAATAATCTAGTGATTTTATTTCCTTTCATAGATCCGTAGTAATGATTCATTCATATTAAAATATGACTCTATAATTGTATATTTTGGCGTAGATCACTTGGAGAGAGCAGACACCCACCTATTTACACAGCCTAAAATGTATCTTTACTAGGGTGACCATATTTTGAATTTCAAAAAAAAAAAAAAGGGGGGGGGGGGGGCGCAAAACTAACTTCTTTTAACAAAATAAAATGACATGTAAAAACTTGTAACAAAATAATAGCTCTCTTACACTCTTTACAAATATTAAATAATGATCTAAATATGAACTCTTCTGTTAGAAAATCCAGCTTCAACAATATATTTCTTAATAACTGTAATAAGATAGAAGAATATAAGAGTCTCACCAAAATACTAACTTGACAAACAAAAAAGATATAAAAAAGATATATAATTTTAATCTTTGTTTTCTTCATCCTGCTTTTCTTCTACATTCTATTTTTCATCTCGGTATGTTGGAAATTTTTTTTTGCGGTTCATCTGAGACGGTGCTCTTAAGCTTAGGCATTTTTCGTGCTCCGTTGTCAAATTAAGTAGAGAAGAAATTCATCAGTTCTCCATAAATAGTGTTGTAAACAGTCGGAATGCATTGATCTCATACCTTGTATTAACGGGGTGAATAAATAGATTTTAGATTGTTCTCTGATCCCAATCTATAGCGATAGGAGGCGGTAATGCGCCTGTTGAAATGGTGCCATCCGCCGTTAAACACCACAGAAGAAGAAGAAGCGCTCCGCTGTCTGAAGCCCCGCCTTCTCCGCTCCGTCATACAGATCGGCTCACAAGACGCCTCTCGGTCATTACGTCGCGCAACAAAGTATCATAGTATTGTGTGCAAAGCGCTGGTCAATTTACGTTCACGTGCTATGAGAAACAGTGAACCCTGGACATTTCCTTGAATTTAAAAACCCGCCCGGACGCCCCGGACAGGACGTAAAAAGAGGACATGTCCGGGGAAAAGAGGACGTATGGTCACCCTAGTCTTTACTGTGTATCATAAGTGACATGATCGTACTCCATGATCATGTCACTGACATTTTTCAAATGAATGAAGTTCATAACAATCACAGTATTATATTAGTGTCATTATTTTTTATTTATATGTATATCAGGTGTGTTTGTGTGGTGACAGACTTACTGGCTGTTGATCTTGTACCAGGTAACACTGGTTAGCAGACTCCCCAAGAAGAAGATGGTGAGCAGAGAGAGGAGCAGCTTTCGGATCTGTTGTCTCATGTCTTTCTGTCCCGTCTTTCTAACACTGACTCATTATCTGGTATCTGCTTTCTCATACACTCCACCACCTCCTCACACTAGTCAAGAGTGTGAATCCTCTTGCCTTTCTTCAGTCCCTGGACGCCCTCTCGTCCTCCTCCTCCTCCCCCTCCTCCTTGGCTGAAGTTGCTCCTCCTCCATGGAAGTTCAAGCCTCCTCAGTCACAGTTTATCTCTCTGTCCAGGCAAGTCGTGCTCTGCTGTATTCCTCTAGCTTTGAGCCACAGAGCCACTGAGGTGGAAGCTGATATCTTGCTTTGCCACATGTCGTTTCACTTCATGTTCCCTTTGTTTAATCTAGCCATCTTCTTCTTCCTCTCTTTCAGTCTCCTTTGTTATCATGTGCTCACAGGGTCAAACTCCCAGTCCTACTTACCACACTACTCCTACAACTGGAGAGCTTTCTGTTCTCCGCCCCCATCTCAGAGCCCCAGCCTTCCTCCTTTTTGCCTTCCCCAGACTGTTCTCCGCCCACACAACCTGAGTGCAGTAAAAGAAGGCAATAGCACGTGAGTTAACACCCATGATTTGTCTTCTAATGCATTATCTAATGCTAGCATATGCCACATATGACAATTTGGCTTTCGACAGATTTACTGAACCCATGAGCGCTTTGAAAATGCACTTGACTTGACATTGTTCCCTTTGATTCAAGCTAGTTGAACTGACCAACCCTGGATCTTAAAGGAACAACAAATTGAGCAATTGAAGGAATGTTTGGAACGTTTGTTTTATTTTGCAAATAATTATTTGGGATTGAAGCGTGTTTGTGTCGTGTGCTAAAGACCTGAACATTTTCCTGCCTTGACAACCGTCTGATGGGCCAAGTTTTGGTCCATATAATTTTGTTTCCTGTAGTCAGTACCTTTAACTGTGCAATAAAAGTTACGAGGTTGTTTGGTGCACCCGCCGCCTTCCAGCGTCTCATGGCTCGTGTGTTGCGGCCTCACGCTGTAAAAGCTGCCAGCTGGCATTTGAGAGAGTAAAACAGGCCCTCTACAGGGAGCTGCTGCTTCACACACCAAACTTCTTTCTTCCTTCTGCAGATCGACACGTCAAATGGGGATGAGGGCCGTTTTGTCTCAGGAGGTGGAGGGTGTCCACCACTCCCTGCTCAACATAAGCTGCTGGAAACTCTCACAGAGGAAGAGCAGGTATTATAGGTATGTGGTCAACTCCCTACGATACTACCTCCTGGGAAGCTCCTTCACCCCCTTCCTGAAATGGGCTGCATCACTTCTGTGCTGGAGGACTCACGGAGAGAAACCGAGCTGTCACACTCGTCAATGAATGGGTAGGGCTGCTCAGTTATTGCAGTCGATAATTGGCTGACGGTTTCTGAATTCATATAGTTTGGAGGGCCAATGAAAGATCGAAAAAAAACCCACATACACATAGGTCTGGAAAAGGACAGCCGCATAAACTGCTTTTTTTCTTTTCATGTACACCTGGAAAGCTGCTTTGTCTAAAAATAGCAAAAACAGATCACATGTTAAAAGCAAAAAAGATCATAACATGTCCTCATTAAACCCCGGTTTCTTTACAGTTGCCAAAGAGTGGTAGGAGATGGATGGATGGATGAATAGATGATCCAACAACATTTTGTTACTATTGCACTGAGCATTTTATTAATGAAAAATAATCATAATTTTTGACATCATTAATTAGAAGTCTTAGTACTCTTTGAGGAAACATTTTCAAGACATAAAAAAAAACTTTTCACAAGTGTTTTCTTGTAGAAATACATAAAAGACTTCAACTGTAGATCTTCAACTACAAATCTTATGTCTACAGGTTAAACTTCTCTCTTCATTAACAGAGAGACCTTTTCCAATTCCTCTACTCTAAATAAACTCCTACACAGTAAGACAGTTTTTCAGTATTTATTCCTGCTACAAGAGAAGGAAAACACCTGTCAGACAGGTTGTATTGCTCTGCAGTTAAATCTGTGGCCACCAGAGGGCGACCTCCTTTAAAAGAAACAGAGCTTCAAGAAATGAGGGAAAACGTTTTCTCCCAGTGAGGGATTCAAGAACAAACTTAAACATACTTATTTTACATCTTAAGACATGTCCTAATGTTACATTTTTCAAGAAAGGAATAATGAAAAATAAATAAACACTTTTATTATACTCTTTTTTTTTTTTTACTTTTGACTGACAGACTATTTAGAAATGACTGAATATTTACCAATAAAGAACACATTTTAGTTTTAAAGGCACAATGGCTTACTTGGTATAAACCCCAAGAAGTACTGATATTTGTATTTTACTGAAATATATTTCATGAACCCGTTTTGCCCAGAGTTGGTTCATGGAAACACAACACAACATAAACATCAGAAAACCGACATCAACAAATTGTTCACATCGGATTTAACAAGTAAATAATCATCGACACATTCAGGATTCACTTTAGAGTCACATTGGATCATGGGAGGCAGACAGAGAGGACCTGAGAAAACTTAACACAGAAACAGGGAAAATATGCAAACTCCACAAACTGATCTTGCTCTAGAGAGATGACGGTGCTCACTTTTGGCACCTCTGTGGCATATCTATCAAAATACATCCACTTTAATCAAAGAGCAATTATTGACAAAGAGATGATGGAGATCCTTAAGAAGGTACCAAGAGAAATAAAACATACAGATTCCAGCTGAAAAATTTGATGCGAATAAATTAGGGGTGTCCTTAGATAGTCGACGATTCGACGATTCGTTCGAAGGGGCCTGATTCGACTGCCAATCACGCAGTCGAAGCATCGAAAAAATGTGATTAGTAAACGAGGACCGTTCCATTCCAGCTGTATGGGGGTGCTGAATGACTGATTTTACATAGAATTGCTTGGTTTTTTTCCCCAAATAAACATGATATAAAGCCTATTTGATATACATGTTAGCCTATCAAATATACTGTGGAAAAATTTACTTAACTTGTAGTTTTATTCAATATTCTATCTATTTAGTGTCTGTGAATCAACCACCATGGTGAGTGGCACGATCCCATTTTGCGCAGAGCTCCGTCACAGAGCAGCATCTCGGTGGTGATTTGGCTGAACTTTAAAAGTCTTACAATGTCGGAAAAAAACAGAACTTCAGACCAAGTCAAAGATGATCCAAAAAAAGTCAAATGCAGATTGTGTCCTTTCATATCACTTCACAACAACATGGCTTTCCACATTAAACGGGTAAGTAGCCAGATAATTGGGCTATTAAAAGACGGTTCTGTTACTCAATTCTCATTTTTAATGCTGACTTTTATTTCGTTTAATTGTAATATTTTAGGTTATTATTATATTATTATTTTTATTTATCTAAAAGGCTAATTCCATTTAATTTAGTGTTTGTTTTTGCATGGATGTTGCGCTGCGAAACGGACCAACACAGTGCAATTAAGCCTTTCATTTAATTTGAGCAGATAATGTGAGAAACTGTTTAGCCAAAAAATGTGAGCTTATCTGCAGAGATTATAGATACAAATAAATAACATGCTTTAGCCCGTTTGTTAGAAGAGGGTTTGGTTCTGGTCATTTGAACTATACTTCATTTGTTTGATGTTTAGAGTCACCGACACTTTGTTCCAGTCTGTGTTTCAGTGTGTAGGAAAAAAATAAGTGTTGTTTTACCTGCCTGCGCTGTTTTTTTTTTTCTTAATTATTTGTATTTTTTATTATTATTAGTGCAATCAGGGCCGGCTGTGGGTATAGGCGCCCCGACGCTCCGTGTGCTGTGTGAGCACCCTCTGCATTGTGCTGCGCTGCTCCGATTCCCCATGTAGGCACGCTCTGCAGCCCCCCCCCCCGCTCCCCCGGCTCCGTCAAACAAGATGATAGATTCGACTATCAGTCGACTATTGGCAGAATCGGACGAATCAGATTCGACTATAGAAATTCTTAGTCGGGGACACCTCTAGAATAAATACATATATAAAAGTCACAAAATCACAGTGCAAACACTGTGGCTGCTGAAAGGTGGAGTCAGCTATTCACTACTTTTTTTTTCCTTTGAGACCTGCTTTTCAGTTTTGAAGGATTCTTGTTACTCTGTTGTGAGATTTGAACATATCAGAAGCCTAATTTTTATTTAAATGTGTATTTTCTCTCAAAGTTAAGCATGACATGTAACAATGTATAATTGTTTCAGGTTTGTTTTTGTTTTATTTTTTTTTAATTTGTCTTTTCTCTGTCAAACATTGGAGGTGCGGAAGGCCAATGATTAAATTCGCGACACTCAGCCTCATGACTGGTGCAGCACAGTGCGACACACATAATCACTGGCTGTTCGTATTGTTTGTCAAAGCATGCACAAATGCAATCTATTAAAAAGTTATATCGCAACACATATCTTGATCTCGTTATCGCCGAGCCCTTGCCCTTCACTGCCCACAATCTCCCAGGTGAATCCTGAGGATGCCCTGACTGTGCAGCTTCAGCAGGCGGTCGAACTCGGCTGGCATGGCGTGAAGTCTCTTTCGAACCGGCATGTTATCGTAGTAGTGGTTCGTCAGGTGGTGGCAGTCCTGAGGGTGGACACTGAAAGGCCAGAATCCGTACAGATCCACGCTGTTGCACAGTTCCAGCGCCAGATTAACCATCATAAAGCCCGTGCTGAGCCGGGCTTCCCTCAGGCCCTGGGAGCGCCAGTGAGCCGAAAGACTCCTCAGATACTGGGGGTTAAAAGAGACCGGTCTAATGGGACTACTGAGGTCTTTGATGGCTTGGATGGCCCGCTGACACAGATGAGTGTTCAACCCATAGGAGAAGGTTGGCATGAGCAGCATGGAGTCTTTAAAGCGGCGCAGACTGTCCACAAACTGACGACGGCGACTTCTGAGAGCATGAAACCTGCAAAAAAAAAACCCAAAAAAACATAAGCTTATGCGAGGAGATGAGACTGAAAGTGTTTTACTGAAGGAGACAAAGATTCACTCTCCAACTCACTTCAGGACGAAGATGCTTGGGTTTGCTGTCACAAGGCTGGTCTTCTTACCGACATCTTTCTCCAATTCACGGTCCAAAGGTGCGAGGTTGCACCTGAACAAGCAGAGAAGACCCGCAAATCCTTACATGAACTTTCTACTGAAAGTAGTTCAGTTCAATCCTTTGCTCTCTCACCTGATTACAAACTGAGATGAATCGATTTGTTTTCCACAGTTGCTGTTGATCAGGATCCCACCGTTCCCCACCACGGAGCAAGTGTCGAATTTCTTATTGGAGAAAGGATGCTCCTGGAATCAAAGACATCAGCAACATTTGCACAGTGTGTAAAACATCATAAACTTCGAATTGTGATGATGTCTCAACATACAGCTGCATTAGCCTTGTTTATATAAACAAGATTCATATTTCTAGTTTTAATTAGATGATTCTTTTTGCCAATAATTGCAGATTTATGACAATTCCACAGCCGTGAAATGAAACTGATTCCAGACCTCCCAGTCTGGGTCAAGAACAGTCTTACAAATACAGATCAGTCCCACCAGCAATTCAGGGTTTTTTTTGTTTGTTTTTTTTTCTAAATATATTTTTATTAATTTTCTTTCAAAAACAGGAACAAAAAAACAGAAAAAAACAGAACATAAAACCCCCTCCCCAAAAAAATAAAAACATAGATCAGGTAAGAAGAGTAACATATTTCAAAAAAGACTCAACCTCATTCAAGCAATACAAAAAAGGGTGGAAAAGTGCACAAATTAACAAAAGCTGAGCAGCAACATAAAATTACATCATCACATTATTACCAGAAAGAAACTTCAACAGAAGTTCCTACATTTTATCAAACATCTCCCTTGCCATCACTATAGAGTCTTGTCTCTCCAGATGTAGTGTTTGCCATCTCTCCCAGCTATAGGTCATAGGTGGGCACAACGTCCATCTTCCATATTCTCAAAATCATTTTTTTTTTGCAACCACCATACCAAACAAAACAGCTTTCTTTTCATAAAGGTTGGCTGATGTTAAACCGCTAGAGGCTCCCAAAATAGCGACAAGAGGATCAGGCTTCCAGGATTTCCCAAATGCCTCAGAAAAACATTGAACGATCTTTTCCCAATATGAAGACAATTTGTGACATGACCAGAAAGAATGTGTTAAATTACTTACAGATGATTTACATCTGTTACAAAGGGGAGAGACTTCAGGGAAAAAAACTCTGCAGCTTTTCGTTGGAGTAATATATTCTATGCAGTGTTTTAAACTGGATGAGATTATGTCTTACATTCACAGAGCAATCATGTATACTTCTTAAACATTCGCCCCAGATTTCGTCGGTGATAGTCAAATTTAGCTCATCAGCCCAAGTTTACTTACGCTCAGAGGCAGATGTTGGAGCTACACCATGTAGGATTCGATAGAAATGGGAAACCGCTCCAGAGTTAACTGGGTTAAAGGAATTTATTGCTTCCAGCGCTTGATGCTTACTTAAAGTTTCATAATTGGGTATATGTTTTCTGACGTAATCGCAAATTTGCAGGTATTTGAAAAATTTACAAGTGAGAGTATTATAAATGGCACAAAGCTGTGCGAATAAAGCAAATTTCCCATCAATATAAAGATCCCCCATGGAACAAAGTCCCTACTGATTCCAAGTAGAAAAAGCTTTATCATTAATGCCAGGCACAAAAGAATGATTTTGATAGAGCGGGGCATCTAAATAAACTTTAGGGGCTTTAATGTACGAATTGATTTGTTTCCACATTTTCAAAGTGCACCCAACGACATAATTAGCATCAAACAAAGAATTGTTAGCTGCTGTGGGGCTGTTCAGAAGAGCAGTCAGTGAAGTCTTCTTACAGAGCCCCCTTTCCATAATTAACCATGTTGGGCAACATTCGGAAGAGGATAAGGGGCCCTTTTTCCACCACGATATAATGGACAGATGGGCTGACGGAGAAGCCACCTTCCACTTTTGTTTCAGACAAATGTTTCTTCGATATTCTAACGGCTTTATAATTCCAAATAAAGGATGTAAGTATTGAGTCTAATTGTTCAAAGAGGGAGCAAGCAATATGGCATGGAACTGACTGAAACAGATGAAGAAAACGTGGTAAAACTGCCATTTTTATGGCATTCACTTTTCCCACCAGGGATAGTGGGAGTGTCTTCCAAAAATCAATGTCATGTTTAAGTTGCTGAATCTTAACTTTCCAACTCACTTGTAGAAGGTCATTTGGTTTTTTGTTACAATCATTCCTAGATATGTGAAATTCTCAAAGGACTTCTTAAAGGGGACTGATTGTAGAAAGGTGGTGTCCATTTCCTTCAACGGCATTAATACACTTTTGTCCCAGTTAATTGAAAAACCAGAAAAGGAACTAAAGTTATTAAATAGCGCCAATAACGGAGGTAAGGACCTTTTTGGCTTTGAAATATAAAGCAGAATGTCATCAGCATATAAAGACAAAAAGGTTTTATAGCCGTATAGGTCAATGGGGGAGATTTGAGAATGTTGCCTTATACTAGCCGCTAATGGTTCTTTAATTATTGCAAACACAAATGGTGACAGAGGACAACGTTAGCAGGTTCCTCTGCAAATTCGAAATGGGGAGGAGATGTTTTGATTCGTGATCAGTGAGGCAGTAGGAAAGGAGTAAATAATTTCAATCCATTTTATGAAGGAGTATCCGAATCCAAATTTCTTGAGGGTAACTAGCATAAATGGCCATTCAACTTGATCAAATGCCTGTTGTGCGTCTAAGGAGATAACTACTGCTTCTTCTGTATGATTAGTGTACAGTATATTGAAAAGGTGCCGTAGGTTAAAATACATATGTCTACCAGGCATAAAGCCTGTTTGATCCAGGTGTATGATTGAACATATGCATCCCTTCAATCTATTAGCCAACACTTTGCCCATAATTTTTGTTTCAATTGGTAGCACAGAGATTGGGCGATATGACGAAACCAAGTCGGGGTCACGACCTGGTCTAGGAATCAGAGATACATTTGCTTTGTATAAGGTGTCAGGCAGCTTTGAGGTCAATTTAGAATAGTTGAACATGCGCAGAAGCAAAGGACAGTATAGTTTCGGTTCAAAGACCTTAAAGGTGCATTAAGGAGTTTTTCAGCTTTAAAAATACTTATTTTCCATCATAAATATGTTACAAATATTCAATGATGTGTACAATGTGCCCTGACATATTCATTGTAAGTACCTCTAACAGCATTAAATTGTCACTTGAAAGTTGCAGTGCCGGTCCGGCACCAGAACTTTTTTGGGGAGAATTTGAGATGATGTGACGTAATGCACGCTCCCGCTGACCTGATCTCCTTAAGTTTCGTTTTGTCCGCCATTACTCCGCCAGATGCTCAGCAGCAACAACTGAGCAGTATTGAGAATGGATCTTCCAGAAAGTAAGAGAAGACCGGCTTCTAGCACTGCCACAACTCCAGCACAGACCCCACGCAGGCAAAAGAAACTTAAATTTTACTCGAGCGCTACTAAAAGAGCGAGGAAGGAGTTCCCCTCTTCCTTGCACGTACATGGATGGAAGCCACAGACACGAGTGTTTCACTAAGCTGCAGTTATGCCCAAGGCCTGCAGGGTCTGTTGTTTCGCATAAAACGTGTAAACTCCTTAATGCACCTTTAAAGAATTCAGCACTGTACCCATTGGGACCAGGGGCCTTACTGCTTGGGAAGGAGGATATTACTTTTTTTGATCTCTTCTGAGCTAATATTGAGCAGTGGTGGGCCGTCAGGGCCTGCAAAGCCTTCTCTGCTGGCCCAAAAAGTATCTGAATTACAGACTGATGTAAATTATATTTTGTCCATAAATAATTCATAAATGATTCCAAACGGTATGTCCCAGTTCCTTTCATAGTTTTCCCGTGGTTGCGCTGCTTCCAGACATGTTTTTTTTCATATTAAATCATTTAACAAATCAGATTTCAGGCATCATCTGTTGCTAGGGTCAAAGAAATCTGCCCGAGGCCTTCAAAGTTCGTTCCTGATAGCGCAGTAAAGTAAAGTGAAGCGTCAAACAGACAGTTGCTTCAACCAATCAGATTTCGAGTTGGCGACTCAGCGCCTTCTAGCTAGCGTACACTAACAACAGCATATCCAGGCCTTCTGATTTACATTCACCAAGAGATACAGTAGGTGGCGGTATGCACCTAAGTTGTTGGTCGCCTACCTCAATTATTCCAAAGAAGAAGAAGAAGACCTGAAGAGAAATAAAACTTACCCAGAAATACCACAGGACAAGCTTGACTTTCAGCCCTGGCTTTATGGAACTGAAACGCACGGATAATCTATATAACGGAGCAATTGAACTCTTTTTGAGGAAGGAAAGGAGGATGGATTTTGTCTACAAATAATCAGGATTTTGGTGAGTAAAATGTTCCTCTTTTCCTAAATAATATTGCTGTTTTATTAAGTTGTTGATGCTCATTGTATGTGCGCAGATGTAGTAGGAGAATTGTGCACTTCAGCAAAGGCATTTATTCTGGCTGCACAAGTATCTATCTGCTGTGCAACAACTCTTTATGTGCATATCTGCATATAAGATTCTTTTTTATAGACATAAAATAGTTATTGAGAGGTGGATTGGTTCAGGCGGATCTGTTCTGAGGGCCTTAGTGTGAAATGCACAGTCTGCCACTGCTGTCCAGTAATTCTACTAAATCCTCTGGCAAGTTGGGTAACAGTAATTTTTCAAAGAACTTATTTATAACTTCATAGTTTGGTTCACAAAGCGTTCATTAATTTTTATCAGGATCTGTGAGTCAGGCCGCATGTTCAGATTTGATACGATGTATAGCCCGAGAGGCCTGTGGCTGTCTTAACTGGCGCGCAAGGAGCCTATGTGGCTTCTTGCCAAGTTCAAAATGTTTTTGTTTCACCTGTAGAAGAAGCTTAGAGACATTCTTGGAAATTATAGAGTTCTATTCGTATCATAAAGCTGTAATTTTATGAAGCAGTTTTATTTTGTGATTACCTATATAAGAGGCTTCCAATTTTGTTATTTGGTCATCAATACTCGTTAGCCTTGCTGTAGACTTTTCCTTTTCAGCTTCCTCGTACGACATTACGAGGCCTCTAAGAATGGATTTCATCGGCTAGTGGTGAAATTTGTTGGGGAGGCTAACAAATGCTTGCATAATACAGATTAAATAGTAAACAGAGTTGCAAAAGCAACATCGCCTATGATACACGGTTGCATCAATTACAGGTACACTATACTTTATAGTGCGCTCTCTCTCTCTCTCTGTCCCTCTCTCTCTCTAACGAGCACACACATATGGATTTACGCACTACAAACGTGTTATAATCCAACTTCAACGACTGCCCACAGATAGCCTGCAGCAACTGTCTTATTACAGCTGTTTGGTGACATGTAGCCAAACACGCCTTCACTCAGCAAAAACAAGGCGTCACAGTCCTTTAACAGGTCGACATGGGCCTACCTTATTTGAAAAGAAGCTCACATCAATGCCTTTCTGGGATGCAAACAGGTTAATCACCATGTCGTTGAAGTCCGGTAACTTTTGGATGAAGTCCCTCTCGATAGACAGAATGGCAAGTGCATTCAATCAAAGCAAATAATCCACCTGGTTCATGCTGACGCCGCCATAGCTGAACTTTTTCTCCCCCCTTCTCAACTCTGGCACCAATAGCAGCCCCGCTGTGTTAACTCACTGCTGTTAGTCAAAAGTCAGTGGCCTGTGGGCTAACTGAAGTTAGTCCAAAATGCTCAGTAAACCACGGGGGGCGGGACATGACACCTGTCAATCACTTACAAGAACTAAATGAATGTATCTGCTGGGGCTGTAAAAAAAAATCAGCCAATTTAGGGATATTCTATGTTTTCCTTTTGACTGATTGGTGCTGTTGCTACCTTTGGTTTCACCTGAACTTAAAACAATCTGTTGTAAGTTATTTAAAAAAAAAAAAATCTCTTCTTTTTTGTGTTAGCTGTCTTTTTGTGCTGGGAGGGCTTAGCCCTACTAGCCCATTTATACCAGCCGCCCCTGAGCTTTAAGTGCTCTCAAATGTGCATATACTTTCCCCCTTTTAAGAGGAGTGTTTACACCTCGAACATTCCAGCTGACTATTTTAATTTCCCCATAACTGTTCATGTTTGAGTTGTTCAACACAAATATTTACTAACATAAGGATTTGGCTGCATGGATGAGGCTGAGGATAAACATGTCAAGGTAACAAGGATGTGCTGAGTAAAACACCCTAAAGAACATACCCTAGAAATAAAAAGAAAAACTTGGAGCAGCACTTCCATACCCCAGTCTTTACAGTTAAAACTAAAACCAGTGACCTGAAAAAGGCACATACCAGTAGAAAACTACCCTTCTAACTCCCAAAACAAAGGAGATGCCCAGCTTCACAAATTAAACATGCTGTAAACAAATGTAAACCAAACAGTCCTCACCACATGGTGGATGGAAATGTGTGGACTTATAACTGTTAGTAAAGATTTCTGCATTTGAACATCTGGATAAATGATGATCAATACAGCTCACTTAGGATTGTTCGTTCATCAGTTCAGCCTGTTGTAGTGTCTCAGTCCTTTACTGCGAGTTTCGAAAACGCAGCTGCCTCGGGGGCATCGAATGTGCGTGTGTCGTTATTCACCGTGACAATAAACCTTGCAAGATGTCGAAATCCACGTCTGATGTTTTTGGCTCTGCACTTCTTTCGAACCTGTTGAAACATCTGTCGCTTCTTTATCGTGGCTGAAGTGAGGTAGGGAAAGACTGAAGCCTATTGAAGCGGAGCTTTTTCTCTGGCGAGCCTTAGCACCAACTCTTTTACTTGGTAATAATGGAGCCGAACGATGATCGCTCTTGATTTACCCTCCTGCAGTGGCGCTGATGTCCGGTGCACCCGGTCGATTTTCACCGGCTGGTCGAAGTGATCCTCACCCAGCAGTTGTGGCAGAAGCTTCCCCACAAATTCGGTCGGCTTACCGTCTTCTGACTTTTCTTTTATTCCGACGATGCGTAGGTTTTGCCTGCGAAAACGAGCCTGCTGTTGTTTACACAGGGAGGCTAGGCTAGCATGGCACCGCTCCAGATCTTCAATTCGCCTTTCATGTGTCTCAATGGCCGCTTCGGTTGAAGACAGGCGTTCGTGAACCTCGGATAAACCTGTGACGGAGCTATTCAATTTGGCGAGCCTTTTGTCAACCGTATTACTCAGCGTGGTTATTGTCTTCTATAGAGGCAGAGTGGCTAGCCGCAACAGCGCTAGCCTCCAAGCTACTTGCTAGCCCGGGGGGGCTCTGGCAATTTTCATCATCGCCGGTGCTTTTCTCTTGCTTCTTTCCTTTGCCCGGTTTAGTCATATCTTTTTTCAAGTGTCGATTCTCTTAAAATACTATGAAGAGCGCATTTAATGTCTGACAGGTGAGGGAAAAGCTGAAGCTTTAGGCAGAGCTCCTCGAACCACGTCTTACTCCATTGCAACACAACCCGGAACCTCTTTTTTTTTGTTTTATTTTGTTTTGTTTTGTTTTAAATTAATGTGTCCTCTACCGAACCAAACGTCAGGGTTCATGTTTTGTGTTCAGGCTCCTTGATTTCAACTTGTCATGTTTGATTGCCGTTCCCTGCCCTGACGTCTTTCCGTTGTGCCTGAAATCAGTCCTCTTACTGTCACACAACACCAGAGGCCTGTCGTATGATGTAGGATGAACATACTAGGGTGACGCCAGCCTGGCATGCCACACTGACTTTGTGTTACACACAATACAGTCTGATACCGCGCCATTGGGGCATCATTTCAGACAGGCTGACGAGAGGCGAGACTACTGAGCGGCGAGAACCAATCCAAGAAACAAGGCTGTGACACAACGACAATGCGATGTACACAGCGCTCCGTTGTAGTAGTTTTGTAGTCCAAAACATGGGATCATGGCATGGAGTTTTACGTCCGTTTTACCCCCATATTCCGCTGGACGCTTAAGCGATGCGTCGCGTCTTGTTCCTGAAGTCAACGCACACCGGCAGTGCAGTGCCGCGCTGTTTAGAAGTGGCGACCTGAAGTGAATCACCAGCGCCGTGGAATTTGGGGGTTGGAAAGAAAAGCCTTCAGAGCAGATTCTTGCTGTGGTTTCAGCGCCAAATTCAGTTCGTTCAAAACTTCAGACAGAGCCGTGATAAAACCTCGCTGTGTTGCGGCAGCCACCATGATTGTTTTGAGGGGGGTATAATATGACGTATCGCTAACTCCCGCCTCTCGTGGGCTGTGATTGGCCCGGCAAGAAGTTTGCCGGGCAGAAGTTAGATTCAATTGCCGCGGTACCAGACTGTTTCCCCATGTATCCCTGAGCATGGAGAGACAGTCTGGCGTGCCAGGCTAGGGTGACGCTGCTCACAACCTGGTTATGGGTTTCTATGTACGCCTTTCCTGCCAGCATTTTGCACCCTGCTGTGATGTGCTGTACTGTTTCAGGGGCTTCCTTGCACAGTCAGCACCAGTCCTCGGCCTCACTTCGACCTCACTTCGCTTTGTGTACAGCCTCAGGACTCTGGACTCCTGGTGGAACCCTCCGTGCAGTGTGAGGAGTTTTCTTGTCTTTATATGGGTAGCTTGCTTCCCAATGCAGCCACTGGTATGTTTTTCCAGTGGCCAAGATATTACACCAGCTGGGTATCCGATTACTGGTTGGGCATACATGCTAATGGCCTGGATTTTATTCTTGCCATTCAGGACATGTTCAGGACCTGTCTCACCCTCTGGAGGTATTTGGGTGTGGCTGACCTACAGGCTGCTTCATCCTGGTTGCCATTTGCCTGTGGTATCCCCAGACATTTGTAGCTGTCTTCCACATCTCTGATTTGCCTTCAGGTAGTTCAGTAGTGATCATCTTCCCTTTCTTTGATATCATCCGCCCACACTTATCAAGTCCGAATGGCATGCTGATGTCATTGCTGTATAGTGAGGTGAATGAGGGAGTCGATGTCTCGCTCACTCTTGGCATACAGTTTGATGTCATCCATGCAGAAGAGGTGGCTGACAATTGTTCCACTGTGGAATCGGTACCTGAATCCACTCTTGGTGATGATCTGACTGAATCCAGAGTTTTCTTCCATAGCCTTATTGAGTTTTCCAGGAAGGTTGTCAGTTCTCTGTTGATGTTGCACAGTTTCACGCATTCTAGTATCCATGTGTACAGCATTGAGTCATAGGTTTTCCTGAAATCAATCCAGGCAGTGCACAGGTTGGTGTTTCTGGTCTTACAGTCTTGTGCAATCGCCCTGTCGATCAGTAACTGGTGCTTGGCTTGGTGATCAATCATTACTTCTTCCTCTCTCTAGTAGCTGGCAGGGGTTTAAAAGGGGGTGGCTCTAGGAGGAACGAGGCCCAACAAGGATGACAGCAGACGCTCAGGTGACTTGGTTGGAGAGCGGCTTTGAAGGGTTCTCCAGCATTTATGTTTAGCAGTGTCAGAGACACCAATAAAACGGAAGTTCTGCAAATGGGCTGTGTCCATTCTGTGCAGGAGGACTCACATGGAGAGGAAGAGTTCAGAGAAATGTTCTCCCTCTTTTTTGCAGCTGGAGCCTCCCTTCGCTTCTCCGTTGCCATGGTGACTTGTCCAAATGGGGCTACATTTATGCTATCTTTTTGAAGTTGTGGGTCACGTGCTTAACTCCAGATGAAACTATTTAGAGTTGGTCTAACTTATTCAAATCAGCCTTTCTGAAACTGAAATTTCAGAGATTCCAATCTCAGTAGATTAACACACAGCTCAGGGTCAGACTCTTTGTTGAGCATTTGCTCAACCTGCTTTGTTAAGTGGACCCCAGGTCTTTCTTATCTTGATCAGCACACAAAAAAGAGGTAGTGTTTGCAACATCTGACCAATCACAGTCAAGGAGAAACCCTGCAGAACAGTGTACTTTACCACAGAGGAGCAGAAAACTGCTCTTCAAAAACATGAAGAATTCAAACAGATCATCCAGGACAAAGGCCAGGAAGAAATTATGTCATACTGTGTATAATTGTGATTGTGATGAATAAAGGTACTGATTGGACTCTTGATTTGAAATGCCAGCAGGATTTTTAATTATTTTTCCTTTGTCCTGTCCAGCATTGAAGCAATCAGAAAGAGGGTCTGGCTGCTATATTGTAAATGAATTTCCTCTACCAAAGAGACCTTATGAGTATAAAGCAATTGAGTATGATGATCTAACTCAGCAAACCAAGGTTTGCAGATGCGGCATTAAGTTGCATGTGACAGCACTCAGTAGAGCCACCCACCGTTGTCTTAAACTTAAAAGCATCCTTGACATTATAGTGCATAGTAACAGCATTCATGTGTTGATGTTAATTCATATGGCCGTCGTAATGAATGGAGCAGGCAGTGGACCGGAAACTACCTTGACAATAACTGGCAGAAAGCGAATGTACGTCACCGGGATTGTGCACAGATTTTATCCGTTACCATACCATGCAAAAGCTGTAATGTATTCCAGATTATGAAGTTTGACACCAATACTTAAAGAAACAACGCTTCCCGTGTCCACACAAGACTTTGGACACAGCACTAATTAAAATGGTGTACTCCTCTTTGGAGAGGTACACAGGTAAGAAATGCTTCTTTTATTTTTAGAAAAGGTGTAAGTGGGGCGAGTCATTCAGGGCTTAGCCACTAGTTGTTAGCTTAGCTTCGGGTTTTGGGCGACTCCTTCCTGCTCACCCATCACTGGGCGGGCCGCAGTCTTTGGCTTCCGAAAATAATTTGCGCTGCATAGTCATAGTTTACCCACTAATAATATTATTCTTGTTTCACGATACGACAGCAAAGAAAAAGAAGTCTTACCTTTGGAAAGGTACCGAACCACTTTGGTGTCACTTTGATGGTCCTCTTTGGTTCCCCGCTGTAGACAATCTGCGATCCCAGCGGAGTGTTTTTCTGAGTAACAATGGCATTTTCAGCCCCGTGGCACTTGCTGCTCAGCAGAGAGCTGGATACAAACACAATACAGGCATCATGAAGGTGTGTTGTTTGGATGCATATCTTCTCAACTTCTGCACAAGAGACTGTGCTATTTAAAAGTCTTGTGGTTTTCAGTCTGTTTGGCTAAAACTTACATGAACTTATGACATGTTATGGAGTTGATCTTTAAAGTTCCACTCCAGTCCTCTTTTGTAGCTTTTTTAAAGTGTTCTCAGGAGTGTTGAATTGAGATAATGGTTATTCTAGCCAAAATTACAAAACCTGTGTCATTTTCCAGGACTTTGCAATTCACCTCTGTGTTGTGGGCGGAGTCAGCGCTGCTCCACAACAACAATGAGTAATATTTATATATTATAAATGAAAACTTTCTGTGACTTTGTGGACCGAGACCTGTGTGAACCTGTTTTGAAATGGTAACAACATGCATACATATTGGCACAGCATATGAAATGCCTCTTATAGCCTCATAGTTTTAGAATGTTTGAGAATTGTTTTTTTCCCATCTTTTTTTTTTTCATTTCAACACAACATTAACAGTAAAATCCTCTTGGGAGGTGCATTGTATTTTGCAAATCTTTGGGGTCAGCTTCTTCTGTATCAGTTGACCTTTCAACTATACATCAATTCAAAAAACTGTATATGCGCCGTAGTTTTGATAACTATGCCAGACAAACAATACTGGATGTGAATACTGTACGACATAACACACACGCTCATAAACAGGCACATGCACGTGTTAGGGTGCATGGGCCTGGGTATAGATAATGAACACACAAAATATAATAATACTGTCAGACATAGTATGAGTATACTGTAATAATATGAAATATTGTTTGATTGGTTTGAATAATGATGAATAATGATTATGTATGGTTAATGATGCAGCTCATGTCCAGGCATGCCAGGATATGAATCTTGTACTACATAACACACCCATATTCATATATTCATATATATGTATAAATACAACAACACTGCCATGTGACCCTCAGTGATATAATTATGAGATATGGGAAGGGGCAGGCACTGATAAGCTTCTGCTTCAGCCTACTCCTTTTGGGCTTTCATTGAATGGTTTTGCATATTCTTGTTGATATGTTTGCTATGTGATATGCCCAAATAAACTAAACGAAACGAAACGAAACGAACTGTCTGCCGCTTTGTCCTGAAAAATATCCATTTCACCCGTTTATCTTCCAGCTGTGTTTCTTATAATCTCAGGCTATGCGTCAGTTTTTCCATTATGAAGCTATTCTTTGTTTTTTTTTATAATTTTATTTTTTTTTGAACACCATAAAATCCATGAATTTGAAAGATTTTGATTGCAGTAACAGTGGATGAGTATGGAGGTCCATCTTGTGGCTGATTGTTATGGCTATATGTATGTGCAAGAAGAATGTATATACATACATATATATATATATATATATATATATATATATATATATATATATATATATGTATGTGTGTGTGTGTGTGTGTATGTGAACGGAGAATATATGTGTGTGAGAGGGCCAGAATGAATTATGTCTTGTACGCCCCCCCCCCCCCCCCCCATAGTTTTCATTTTGTTTTATGTTAGGTTTCCAGCACATTTTTTTCATCAATTTTTACTCCTAGGAATTTCTTATGATTCACTCTTTTTATATTTACATCCTTTATCAGTACATTTAAATGAAATGATTCCATATTTTCCAAAAATTATGAATTTTATTTTACAGAAATTCAGAGATAACTTGTCTTTATTAAACCATAATATATTTTTTTTAACTGTAAAGTGATTAAATCCAAAAGTTGTTATAAATCTTCACCAGTTCATACAATATTGAGTCATCTGCAAATAATAGAATTTCTCACGTTCTGATACTTTACAGGTGTCATTCATGTATCGCAGTGTTCCTCACACCAGTCCAGAATGAGTCGCTGTGGCTGTTGGTTTTTGTTCCAAACAAGCAAGAGCACACGGGACTCCACCTATTTCACCAAGTCTTACAGGTGGACTCACTTGAGGAAATGGGTGGAGTCTGATGTGCTCCTGTTTGGTTCCAACCAAACAGGAGCAAATATTCAATAGTTTTGGAATATTTAATAGTTTTAGAATGTGTGATGTCGTGACCACAATACCAGACGGTCTTCTGAAAAAGGTGGTGCAGTGAGAAAACGAGAGCTGAATCACAGACAGTGAGCCAGGTCCCATGACTGAGTGACTCAGAGTTGTCTGCATCCTCTTTGATCACATATTAAAGCCCATGCAGGAATCCAGTAGGGGGCTGGTATCTAATCTCAACAATAAAAATGGGTTAACTGCCTCGTCACGATTATAAATGAGCCTGTTATCAGGATTTATGGCCTCTTACCGTCAACTGTCCTTTTCACCAGGTCACATGGTCGTCCCTCTCCACCGCTGTTAAATCGTAACTTTTCTGATGATTGTTTAAAACTATTGCTTCCCTAAGATCAAGTTAACCTTTTTCTTTTTTTTTAATTCTGAGCTCACATGTGATGTGAGACATGAAAGCCGTAGATTCTGTGATATATGGTTTGACTCAATGGTAACTCTCCCGCGAAAAAGTTGCAGCTAATTTTTAACCTGACTGTGTCTTGACCTTGAGGTTACGTGTGATTCTTCCCTGAGTTGTCCATCTGTCTCTCTGCATGTGTCTCTGTGGTCCACACGTGTTGAACAACTGAGAAAAGATATTTATGTAAATGCTGTGGCAGCAGTGACAGTTCGAGAATGTGTGAGAATTGCAGAATGCTTCATAGTTTTACAATCTTTTGGAGCTGGCTGAAAGTAAATAAATGAAGGTTCAAATCATGGAAAAAAAGACATTGCTGCAGTCGGCATGCCAATTGCACGCTCCCTCAAAATCTATGACACTGATGACGTGATAAAACTGAAAAGAAGTGCTAACTATAAAAGATTTATATACATTTCAAAAGAACACTTGAGAGAAATAGGCCTTCTGTGTACATAATGAATCTTTGATCTGTGAATCCAGATCATGAGTAACAGAAAGTAAAGTGTTACACTGATATGTTTCTTTAGTGTAGACATGGTGACGAAACTGAATGATTATAGTTAAGAAGTGCTGAGATTGTGTTACTGCTCAGTAGCTGTTTGTACATAAAACGTTTTTGTTGCCGTTTGTTGTTTTTTTGCAGATTTTTGCATTTCTCAACACAAACAGGTAAATGAACATCATTGGCAATGAAAGTCAAATAGATTATGTGAAAAAAAAGACAAGGTAACAAAGAATGACAGAGGATCTGTGTGTGTGTGTGTGTGTGTGTGTGTGTGTGTGTGTGTGTGTGTGTGTGTGTGTGTGTGTAATATGTATAGATTGCTATAAAGGCATTGTCCTCACCTGAACCTCTGGTAATTCCCTCTCTGCCTCTTCCAGGGTTGAGCATAACGTTTTGTTATGTCGGTGATGAGTTTGCTGTTTAAGAGACACATTCACACACAGTCAGGTGTTTAACCTCCGAAGTTCTCACAGGATTTAGTTTGATCAGGGAGGGAAGCTGTGTTGATCATGGTTGCTCTCACCTGCTGTTTTTACACTGCTGTGAAGACACTGGAGCATTTTTCTTCCGAGGAGGTCGTCGGTGAGATTTCACACTGTGGCATCATGAGACAGCTCAGATGTGAAACAGGCAGAGAAAATAAAATGTTCATTTTTAAACACAGAGTTTTTTTTTTTTGTTTTTTTCTTTTGCATTTGGGCTGATTTATCAATCAGCATCAGCTTAGAATAAAAATGTCAGTGTTGAAGTGTTCAGTACATAAAACTAGAGCATGTTACTGCAATTGGTCTAAATAAGGGCTTTCAAAAATAATGCGTTAATTGCGTTAATTAATTTATGTAATCAATCTCATTAAAATTTTTCACGCAGTTTAACACATGCGCATCATGACAAGCCTCACCTCTACCAGCGGGTGGCGGTAGTGAACCCGCATGGAATGCAAGCTGCCAGCAAGCGAAGAAGAAGAAGAAGAAGCCTCACCTCAGCCTCGGCTCGTCCATGCTTCACATGTACGCGTTTCCGCGTCCGCTTTGGAGTGTCCGCGCACCACCGATGCGCACACGCTTTCTCCCCCATACTACAATCTGGCTGGTCCGCGGACCCTAGCGGACAGGAATTCATGACAATGTTTACGTCACGCGGACCAACGCGCACCCACGCGGACATGTGAAGCATGGACGGGCAGCAGACAGGAGGCCGAGGAGGCCTGGCGTGAATTCATTTATCAAAACAGAAGAAGAAAGCAATATGGAGGGAGATAAGCCGGCTGGCCCCATGGAGTCTACTTGTGTGATTAAAAAAAATGTTGAAGCAGTTTTCTATTTTCCACACAAAAAGGAACACTGGCTAAGAATGCCCTGTTTAATTGTGCAAGAAAAAAGTGTGGTATCTGTTAGTTTTACTTTTCTTGTGGTACTACATTTGTTACAGACCTAAAAATGTAACTCCTGCCAAAAGCCAACTTTAGAGGGACTGCAGAGGGAGCGCTGCACACACACACACATTATGTTATGGTGTGCATGTTTTAGTTTTTTGAATATTTATTTTATTTGGAGCCTTTAAATAAAAAACACATCGTGTTAAATATATATAATCATGTCCTGTTGATTTTTTGTTAATGCAATACAGGAAAAAAGGGTATATTTCAGACATAGTTGAAAATTGCTACTATTTGTGATTAATCATGATTAATTAATTTGTAAGCTGTGATTAATCTGATTAAAAATTTTAATCATTTGACAGCCCTAGTCTAAATCATTAGAAAAACATTTGCTTTGTTACACATGAACTGAAAAAGTTTAAAGCAGATTTAAAACGTCAACTGAAGTAAAGATTGAACCTTTTCCATGTGTAAGTTTTTTTTTCAATATATAATCATGTCCTGTTGTTTTTTTTGTTAATGCAATACAGGAAAAAAGGTATATTTCAGACATAGTTGGAAATTGCTGTTATTTGTGATTAATCATGATTAATTAATTTGTAAGCTGAATATTTGAATATTTATTTTATTTGGAGCCTTTAAATGAAAAACACATCACGTGTTAAATATATATAATCATGTCCTGTTGTTTTTTTCGTTAATGCAATACAGGAAAAAAGGTATATTTCAGACATAGTTGAAAATTGCTATTATTTGTGATTAATCATGATTAATTAATTTGTAAGCTGTGATTAATCTGATTAAAAATTTTAATCATTTGACAGCCCTAGTCTAAATCATTAGAAAAACATGTGCTTTGTTACACATGAACTGAAAAAGTTTAAAGCAGCTTAAAAACTTAAACTGCAGTAAAGATTGAATATTTTCTATGTGTAAGTTTTTTTTCAATAAATGTCTCTTGATGATAGAATTGAATAAGGTAGTGAGTGTTTAAATAGTGTTAAATAAATCTCAGATATGTCTAAGTGTCTCTGTCTAAATAAAATTATAATAAAACTTAACTTTTCCACTGTATTTTCTTTTTGTGTGTAATTCCTCTACTAAAGTTCAAAGCACTCTTCTAACTACTCAGAATATTACTTTTAATGATGTTTCATTGTACATTTCAGAGCAGACATTTAATTTATTTTGATAAAATATTTCAAGTTTCTATATTGAAACAAGGAGCTTTTCTGCTCAGTTGTATAAACAATACGTGTTGAAATTTCTGTCAAAACAATTAACCTCTTGGGTCAAAATGCACATTAAAAATTTAGATTATAAATCAAATTTATGGCTTACTCAGCATGGGCAAAGTAGTATTACTAAAACATACAACTTGACTGCACTAATATGAGTTTTTCTCATGTTTTAATTTCCACATTTGCATTAAAGCAACCTAAACTAAAAAAATACACGTTACAGTTTTCAGAAAGAGAATTAATCCAGTGATGCAGTCATGTGACCGTAGTGATGACTCACTCTCACTATCAAAATATGACTCCATATCTGATGACATTGTACATTGAACAGAGGGTATAAAAGCATGAGAAGAGTAAAATATAAACCACATGTGTGCAGGAGCCTCGTGTCTCGCAGAGTCGTCGGTGCCAGTTTTCTGTTCCACCTCCTTTTTTTGATGGTGCCCCAAATCACTAGAAAACAGACACTGAGATCTTAATGTGCATGAACGGCCATCAGACAGTTGTGGTGTCGTGATGTGTGTTATCTGTGGGATGACATGCTGCAGTTTCTGCAGTTGCAAGTGATTCAGTTTGACATGTGTGTGTTGGGAGAATTGTTCCTCTTGAGTTTGAACATCCTCTCATGTTTCATTTAAAAAAAAATAATATGAAGAAAAGACTGTTCTGCTTTGATGTCTTCATTTCAAATCAAAAAATTTTATGGGAGCATCACAGTTTAATTGTACCATCTTTTATCAATCACACCATCATCATCGTTAACATCATCATAGGAAAAACATGGATCTAATCCACTGACTGGGAATTATTTAAGAACTATATCTATTAACCCACTTTAGCCAGTTTATCACAACTGACAGTAATCTTTGAAGTCAAATGAATGAAGTGATGTTCACAGCAAGCAAAATAATATACGGGTGTCTTTCTTTCTTCTGCAACCTCATGTGTGGTATTTTTGTTGTTTGACAAACAAAAAATAAGCTCAAATTGTCTTTTTCATTTCAACAGGCTGCACAATCAGTTCCCCATGTCCTTACAAAGGTTTCGTGCTTAGAATTAAAAATAAATAAATAAATAAATAAATAAATAAATAAATCTCAGGTGTATGTTTGCTGGTGACAGACTTACTGGCTGTTGGTCTTGTACCAGGTAACACTGGTCAGCAGCTTCCCCAAGAAGAAGATGGTGAGCAGAGAGAGGAGCAGCTTTCGGATGTGTAGCCTCATGGCTCTCTGTCCCGTCTTTCTAACACTGACTCAATATCTGCTTTCTCAGACACTCCACCACCTCCTCCTTAAACAGCTTTCCCTGGCAGTACCTCACACTCATTCAAGAGTGTGAATCTTTGCCTCTTGCCTTTCTTCAGTCTCTGGACGCCTTCTTGTCGTCCTCCTCCTAGTTGACTGAAGTTTCTCCTCTTCTATGGAAGTAAGTGCAAGCCTCCTCAGTCACAGTGTATCTCTCTGTCCAGGCACGTCTTCCTCTGCTGTATTCCGAGAACTTTGAGCTGCAGATCTCCTGAGGTGAAAGCTGATATTTTGTTTTGACACATCTGATTTCACTGCATCTTCTATCAGTTCAATCCAATCGTCTCCTTCATTCTTCCTCTCTTTCAGCCTCCTTTGTTGTCATGTGCTCACAGAGTCAAACTCCCAGTCCTACTTTCCACACTACTCCTTCAACCTGAGAGCTTTCTGTTCTCCGCCCCATCTCACAGTCCCAGCCTTCCCTCCTGCTTGGCTTCCCCTCCCTCCACCTGTTCTCCGCCCACACAGCGGCCAATAGAGCCCAGCTGGGTGAAACACTTCATGGACTGGTGCTGCTTGACACACAATAAATGTGAACTTTAAATTTAACCTGCTGGACCAGCCAATTAATATTAAGGTCAATAAAGGGGCAGGGTGGGTCAATTTTGGCAATCAGTAATTGCCTGGAGGTTTCTCTTCTCATACATTTTAGAGCAAGGGTGGGGGGGGGGGGGGGGGGGGGGGGGGGGGGGGGGGGGCAATTTTTTAATACTGAAGATATTGTGGAGGGCCAGTCCAACAGGCTGAACTAAATTCTGCATAATATTGATATTTCTTCATATGAAGCATATAAATCAAATTTAAACTAGAAATTGGCACTCAGAGAGCGCAGACCTGCACCACAGCTCAAATCAGTCACCAACAACAATAAGAACACCATATATAAGAAAACAACATTGTGATCGGGGTGTGATCGGAGCGGAGCGCTGTGGCGTGCGGTGCCTCTCTCTGTCGCCGTCTCGCCATCTCTCCGTGTGTGTGTGCAGTGTTTCCCCTAGGACTGGCCCCTTGGGGGGGGGGGGGTTCCGCTTCGGTCATTGTTGCCGTCGTACAAAAACTCGAAATAAGGAATTTGAGTCATAATATGTTTTAATCACAATATAACTGTGGCACACTAGTGCCACCGCGGGTCGGCTAGACACGGGCGGAACCACAGCCAGTGAGTTTGAGCTTTGTTTATTGTCCAAGCAGTGGGCCCAATCCCCACCCCTCAATTCGGCGGGCTTCTCTAGCCGCCGCCGCCGCCACACCGTGCAGACCTCGATCCGGGTCGCTCCGGTCTTCAGCCTTTCCAGGCTTGCGTGCGCGTCCTCTCCAGTCTGCTGCTCCGTTCAGCTCTGCTCCACTCTCCCCTCTCCGCCCGGTCCAGCACACCACTTCAAGCAGGAGAGAGTAATCAGATCAATTGCCAGCACCTGCTGCACCTTGGACACCGGCTCCCTGAGCAGCTTCCCCGCCTCCTTCTCTCCTGCAGCCGAGAGCAAACCACGCCCCTCCTCTACAATAACATATATACATAATACTGACAAAACTAACAAAATAAATTATATATATATATATATATATATATATATATATATATATATATATATATATATATATATATATATATATTTTTTTTTTTTTTTTTTTTTTTTTAATCTGTTTGAAGTTTCATCGCGGGTCCCACTTCCCATTGTTCTTTTTTCATCTTTAACACTCCTACACGATTGAGAACAACAACAACACATGGCCCCGCTATAAGGTCGTAATTCCCTCATGGCGCACGTCACTGTCATCACAGGTGGTTTTTCTTCTGCTTCTTCATTTTATGGCTGAAATAATGTATATGTTGGCCGTAGTTTGTTGTAGAAAGTAAAACTTTGTTGAAAGTAAAAGTTTGTGTGTGCGCTGACTGTGGGGGTGGGGGTGGGGGGTGGGGGGCAGTGTGACTGTTTACAAGACGGAGGGAGGGGGGAGTAGACACAGTGGAGTGCTGCAACGAGTGCCGGTGTCGTGCCAAAAAGTGATTCCCTGCCAGAACGTGATTTCCGGTCTGCGGACAGCTGAAAAGCGAAGCTTCTGTGGCTCTGCGGCTGTCTTCATCGAGCTCAAACAAGTTTGTATATAATCATCGAATGATGTTTATTTGTGTTTGCGTTTGATAGCCTCCTGTACGTCCAGCCTTATATCGCTGTCAAATGATGCTAATGGTAAAACAATGCTAATCTGATAATCCCTATGAAAAAGATCGCGAGTTGGCGATTTTACTCTGGCTTGTAGTTACGCTAATAAAGATATGTGTCACCAAGGTGTTCTGTGTTATTTTTTTGTTTTTTTTGCACCAAAATCACTAGATCACTCAACAGAAAAATGTTATCCCAAGCAGTGCTTTGTACAGTTTGAAAGTTGAATAAAGGGACGTTACAATGTCAAAATCAGCTTACTTCACCTGCCACAAACTGATTCATGCCTCTGGTATTGTATATAGAGGGATATTTTGCCCCAAAATGATTTAATATAACACGGCAGAGTCACATTTACAACATTTGAGCACAACCAATACTTTATACCACTTGAAAAATGTGTAAAGGGACATTACAATGTCAAAATCATCTTATTTTCCTTGCCATAAGCTGATTCCACGGACTGGAAATCACTTTCTGGCAGGGAATCACTTTTTGGCATGACACCGGAACGCCAGGAACGTCTCGGCGCCGGCACTTGGCTGTTGGTATTGGAGACGTATCTGCTGCCTGCGCTCTCCGCGCTGGTCAGACGTCGACTGCACTCGACTGGATCCGGCTGCTCTCGGTTTTCACATTTAAAGAGCATTTTAAACATAACAAATGGCGCTCTCGGCGCTCGCGGATCGCGTGAAAAATAGAAGGAAGCGGAGCGGGCGCGCTGCAGAGTGCGAGCCGCGGCGTGCCCGTGCGCATTGTGTGCGGCAGACAGATAAGTTAAATTGGAGGCGATCAGAAACTCCGTGCGCAGCGCTTCCGCGGGGGCATCCTACGGACCTTTGACCTTTGAATCAACATCCGCACGTCAATGCTGTTACTATGAAATAGAATGTCACTCACAAACACACTCACAAACTCGGAAGCACGCAGACAGACCCACAAGGAGCCGACAAGACATACCAGGGGAACTGGACTTAAATAGGATGGACACGTGAGGCACATTAGGGAGCTAACGAGGAAGGAGCACATGAGGAGCAGAGACACACAGGTGAGGCAGGGCAAGAACCAAGGACAAAGCGGGCCCCGAACAACCCCATATGGCCGCAGGGCTACAGGGCGTGACAGTACCCCCCTCCTAATGTGTGCCTCCTGGCGCACAACGAGGAAACCATCCCAGGCAGAAGAGGGGGGCAGACAGGACGGGACGGAAACCAGACACAGACTCAGATGGGGACCGAAACCAGACTCAGACTCAGACGGGGACAGGACAGGAGCGGAACTGCACACTAGTGGACGGGACGGAACAGGGTTGGAACTGCACCTAGCAAAAATGGGAATGAGGTCGGAACTGCACCCAGCAGAAATGGGAACGGAGTGGAACTGCACCCAGCGGAAACAGGAACGGAAGCGGAACTGCACTCAGCAGAAACAGGAATGGGTCCAGAAACTCCTCCTCCCCAAAAGCCATCAAAGAGTGGAGAAGCAGAGAAACGGTCACAGAGAACCGCGTTGGGAGCCAGAAGCCGCAGCCGGGAACACTGCCGAGGACCAGGACCTCCAGGAGTAGATGAGAGGCTGGCGGCGAAGCGTGGGCTAGGCAAACTGCTGCCAGGGATCGGGACCCCATCGGAGACGATGAGAGGCGTCGCAGCCGGTGGCGAAGCGTGGGCTGGGTAAACTGCCGCCTGTAATGATGTGTACAATGTGCCCTGACATATTCATTGCAAGTACCGCTAACAGCGCTAAATTGTCACTTGAAAGTTGCAGTGCCGGTCCGGCACCAGAATTTTTTGGGGGAGAATTTGAAAGGAATGACGTAATGCATGCTCCGGCTGGCCTGATTGAGTTAAGTTCCGTTTTGTCTGCCATTACTCCGCCAGATGCTTAGTGAGCAACAACTGAGCAGGATCTTCCAGAAAGTAAGAAAAGACTGGCTTCTAGCACTGCCACAGCTCCACACAGACTCCACGAGGTAAAAGAAACTTAAATTTTACTCGAGTGCTACTAAAAGAGCGAGGAAGGAGTTCCTCCCTTCTGTGCACGGAAGCCACAGGCACGAGTTTTTCACTAAGCTGCATTATGCCCAAGGCCTGCAGGGGGCGCTGTTTCGCATGAAACGTGCAAACTCCTTAATGCACCTTTAAATCACGTGAAATGTTATCACTGTTATGAGTTTTTGAGTTTAGAATAATTGTACAATAAAAAGCTATTTTATGAGTAACCTTATTGTCTTTAACATAATTTTATTTTTACAAATTTTTACAAATAATTATTTGAAAAACAGGGGTCGTCTTAAAATCAGAGTCGTCTTATATTCGGGCCAATACAGTTGTTAAGTTTGTAACCAGACACTCCACCGTAATGATCTAAGATATCAAGAATTACAAGAAAAGAGATTGCCAGGTCGGAGACATATAGAAGAAGGTCATCTGAGTACAGTGAAACCTTATGAACCCATTTTCCCACGCACAATACCTTTAAAGCCCACCTCAGAATGCAGCCAAAGAGCTAGTGTTCCACCACAGGGGTAAAAAGTAAAAGGGGAGAGCGGGCAGTCTTTTCTAGTACCTCGACATAGAGGAAAAAACTGGCGATAGCATGTCGTTTTTGGGGACAGCAGCTTTTAGTGATTAGTATAGAATTTTTATTCAGAGAATAAAGGCCTCACCTAGCTAAAACCTAGCCACAACATTGTACAAAAAGCTCCACTCAACCCTGTCGAAGGCCTTGTCTGCGTCGAGGGAGATCACAACCTCTGGTATCTTAGAATTAGAAGAATAAATTATATCAAAGTGTGCCTGGTGTTATGAAACAACTGCCAGACTGACATAAAGCCAGTTTGATCAAGTGCAATAATTGAGGGCAAAACACGCAGCAGACGCAGAACTAGAATTTCACAGATAATTTTTAAGATTTTAACATTTAACAGCAAGATCGGCCTGTGCAAAGCAGCGGATCCGTACCCTTTTTAAGTCAAAGGGAAATGGTGGCCTCCGAGAGGGAGCCTGGGAGATAACTGTAGGCGTTATACATGTCCTGCAAGCAAGGGGCTAGTAAATCTGAGAAGGTCTCATAGTACTGAGTCATAAAGCCATCAGGCCCAGGTGACTTGCCATTCTGGAGTGCTGTAAAGGCCTCCTTCACTTCTGTAGAGCTACTGAGCCCACCAAGAGACTCAGCTGCATTGTTATCCACCTGTAGGAAGCTGATATCATCAAGCACATCACCCGGGGATTTCGGATGGTCAGAGGTATATAAAGTGGAGTAAACTCAACAGAAGTCTTCTTTATTTCTCCATGATAAGTGAACGTTGCGCTGGTCTAAGATTTAACAGCCGTAATTAGTCTTGATGAGACCTCTCCCCTGGCTCGGTAAGAGAGGAGTCGCCCAGCTTTATCATCGGATCCATATATGTGGTGTCTGGATTTAAGCAGCAGTTTTTTGACTTTGGTGGAAATGAGATGAAACTCAGTTTGGCTTGCATGCACAGAAGAGGAGAACTCCTTCCTCGCTCTTTTAGTAGCGCTCAAGTAAGTTTCTTTTCCCTGGTGGAGTCTGTGCTGGAGTTGTGGCAGTGCAAGAAGCCGGTCTTTTCTTACTTTCTGGAAGATCCTGCTCAGTTTTTGCTCACTAAGCATCTGGCAGACAAAACGAAACCTAATTAAATCAGGCGAGCGGGAGCGTGCATTACGTCATTCCTTTCAAATTCTCCCCAAAAAATTCTGGTGCCGGACCGGCACTGCAACTTTCAAGTGACAATTTAGCGCTGTTAGCGGTACTTGCAATGAATATGTCAGGGCACATTGTACACATCATTAAAAATGTGTAACATATTTATGGTGGAAAATAAGTATTTTTAAAGTTGAAAAACTCCTTAATGCACCTTGCAAAGTTTTGTCAAGCAACTTCAAAGTGCAGTGCCAGGGTAGAATAAACCAGTAAAGTAATAAACACTCAGTACAAGCATGTAAGTGAATTTAATTCACCATCCTCTTGTAAAACCTGTGCTATGTCGGCCCAGACTTTCTCCTTTTTGTTGGTGTCGTTGCAGAAAGGGTGGCTCAGTCATAAAGTGTTTTTGAGCTTTCAACTTCCAAAATTAGTGTCTCCTCATCCATTGTTGTGCTTGTGTGTGTAATGAAGTTAATGCAAAAGTATGTGAGCCCTGTAAAGGCCATTCAGAATAAAACAAAATCTCTCTCTGAATATGGGATACAAAAATACACATACAGTTTAAAAATTGTTTATTCAGGATTATTGTACATACAAGTCGGTGCAAAAAGTGCATTACACATTACATATAAACTTTTACTTCACTAAAAATGTAAACGTTTTAGACACACACTCGATTTTATTTTGACAATTCGGATGTTGCTGCTGTTCTTTTTCCTAGCGATTGATTAGGTGCAATTAACTCTGTGGAGTTTGACTGTCAGGATGCTTTGACAGATCAGAAAATGGACTCGATCCATATTTTGGTGGTAGTGGAGTGGAGCAGTGGAGCAGCGACGGTCCTGATTGATTAAAATAGCAACGTATTTGCTGCCGATGGCAGAACAGAGCTGCCCAGAGCCGAGCAGATGCTCATGCTGCGGAATTTGGCTATAACTGAAACCAGAGGCCAGTTCCAGAAGACAGGAGCCTGAAAGCTCCGAATCCTGTTCTACTTTTAGAGAACCCAGGAACCTCCAGCAGCACAGGGCTCTGAGAACCAAGCATTCTCCTGGGACAATATGAGACTAACAGCTCTTTAAGATATGATGGGGCCTGGTTGTTCAGAGCTTGTTAAGAGAAAGATTTGAAGTTCTATTCTAGATTTAACAGGAAGCAGTGAAGAGAAGCTACTATTGGGCTGATGTGCTCTCTCCTATCAGAACTCTTGCTGCAGCATTTTGAACCAGTTGAAGACTTTTCAGGCAGTTTGTGGTGGTGGAGTGAGGTTACAGCTCAGAAGACATTTATCTTGCACTTATCTTGCAGTAGTATGCTACTGAAGTCCAATGACATAAAAGATTTTATGTCTATTTTAAATTTCAAAGAATGCATCTTTTCTTAATTCAAAACTATTTACTGAACTCAAGATCTCCTATCATTACAATGACAAAAATAGAGAGTAACACACATAATTCTCTTCAGTTTCAATATGAGCAAATCAAATTAGTCCAACAAAACAACCAGATGTGTAAAAGCTTATTGAACAATTCAAAATCGCAGAAAATGTCTCTTTCAATCAGTCCGTTTTGTTCTTTGAATGAAACAGTCAATGGTCTGTAACTACAGGGATTCGCAATTTGGATATTCCTCAACCAATAAAATGTCCAGCAAAGAAAATAAAAGTTGGGTAGCCCCAAAAAGAAATACAATAGAACTCTGCAGGAAAAAAAAAAACAAAACAAAAGGAAAGAAAAATATTGTGATACTCAAGTGGCACACAAGGTGACAACAAGTCCTGGAACACCGTGGTATCTGCTTGGCTCCAGTCCACTGACGCCATGCTAGCAGGAAGACAGAAGTGATGACTTGAAATGCAAGACGGCTCGTGATCGGCCACATCTTCTCCCCACGCAGCATTCAAGTCTATATCAGAAGCTGAAATCAGCAGCATCACTTCCTCGCTGGGGGACTCACAGAAAGAGACCGAGTTGTTGCACAGTTGCTGTTTATACATTTCATAAACGAGTGTTACCCACAGTTGTTTATGGGAACACAGCACAACATAAAAATCAGAAAACCCCATCAAGAAATTGTTCATATCAGATTCAACAAATAATCATCCACACATTCAGCATTCACTTTATGTCTTTGAATCATGTGAGGTAAACAGAGGACCTGAGAAAACTTAACACTGGAACAGGGAAAACATGTTACCTCCACAAACAAACTGGATTACTATGAAATATATAGTTATATCAAACAACAATCACCGAAGAAGGCAAACAGATGATGGAGATCCTCCAGAAAGCACCAAGTTAAATTTTTCCAGATTCCAGCTGAAAAATTTGATGTGAATAAATACTTGTATGTATAAGTATATAGATATACTATTAAAGTGCTCACAAAACAAAGGTGGAGTCAGTTTTCTTTCTTTTTTCTTCTTGCACACCCGTCCTTCACTGCTCACATTCTCCAAGGTGAATCCTGAGGATGCCCTGATTGTGCAGCTTCAGCAGGCGGTCGAACTCGGCTGGCATGGCGTGATATCTCTTTCGAACCGGCATGTTATCGTAGTAGTGGTTCGTCAGGTGGTGGAAGTCCCGAGGGTGGAAACTGAAAGGCCAGAATCCATACAGATCCACGCTGCTGCACAGTTCCAGCGCCAGATTAACCATCATGAAGCCAGTGCTGAGCCGAGCTTCCTTCAGGCCCTGAGAGGTCCAGTAGGTCGAAAGACTCTTCAGATACTGGGGGTTGAAAGAAACAGGTCTAATGGGACTATCAAAGTCTCTGATGGCATAGATGGCCCGCTGACACAGAAAAGTGTTCAAGCGAAAGGAGAAAGTTGGCAGGATCAGCATGGCGTCTCTGAAGCGGCGCAGACTCTCCACAAATGGACGATGATGGTCGTTCAGAGAGGAGAACCTGCAGAAAAAAACAGCTCATGTGAAGAAACAAGACTGAAAGTGTTACTGAGAAGACAAAGATTCACTCTCCAACTCACTTCTGCTGGAGGATGCTCGGGTTTGCTGTCACAAGGTTAGTCTTCTTGCCAACGTGTTCCTCCCATTCACGGTCCAAAGGTGCGAGGTTGCATCTGAACAAGCAGAGAAGAGCCACAAATCCCTACATGAACTTTCTACTGAAAGTAGTTCAGTTCAGTTGACATCCATCCTCAGTCATAAAATCTCTCACCTGATCACAAACTGAGCTGAATCGATTTGTTTTCCACATTTGCTGTTGACCAGGATCCCACCGTTCCCCACCACGGAGCAAGTGTCCCATTTCTTATTGGGAAGAGGATGATCCTGGAATCGAAGCAACATTTACAGTGTGTAAAACATCATAACTTTCAAATAGTGATTATGTTGCCTCAGCACACATAATAATAATAATAAATTTATTAAAAAGTACTTTTAATCAAAGTGTTGTACAGGCATTTAAAGACATCAACATATAGCATGCATATTGTGCTGCCCCTGAGGCAGTCGTTTTCTTCATATTGCAAATTCATGTGTCTAAAAATCTTACAAAAAATGTATAATGATAATTTGGAGATGTTTTATTTGCACATTTCATTGTTATTTGTGTATGTAGTTCAAAAAATATGGCAAAATAATTATTTTCCTGTTTGACTGCGTCACTTCCGGTTTCCGTTCTGGGTGTTTATCGATGACACCACCTAAAAACATTCAAGGGATTAGGATTAGGTTTAACCCTTAAAAAGTTAAAACAATTAATTTAAGACTCATGTTTAGCCATGGATGTTGCATTGTCAGCTTTGCTTTAAATTCCTCACTGCATCTGCAGTGGACTTGGTTATACATACATGACTCACATTTTTTATTTTAATGACATAATTTTTGTCATCAAGGTTTATATTTTTTATCACCAGAGGAGCCCAAAGTCCATAACAGTACCATTCCATTTGACTGATATCTTGCACTTTGGTCAGGGGATAAATGCTGCATTCAAATGCAAAATGTCTAACTTCACATGTAAAATCCTTTTTGCTCAAACCTCATACTGCTGCTGTTTCACTTGTCTCTTTCAGGGCAAAAGCTCCCAAACTTCTTATTGTATTTAAAGAAAACGAACACTTCCAGAAAGCAGAGAAATAAATGTTTACAAGATGAAAAGTTTCTAAATTGTTGTATATTTTTGCCAATTCTACAGCCATGAATAGGAAGACCCCCCAGTCTGGATGAAGAACAGTTTGACCAAATACCTGTCAGTATCAACCCCACCAGTCATACAGGGGTCATTTATTTATTTGACCTTTACCAGATCAGATGTCAGGGTTCATGTTTTGTCCCATGTGCTTTATGTTGTATTCTAACTCTACACTACATGACCAAAAGTATTTGCTCACACAACAAAATGATCAGAATCAAGTGTTCTAATCACGTGGCCTGGCCTGGCCACAGGTGTATAAAATCAAGCACCTATAGGTACGCAGACTGTTTTGACAAACATTTGTGAAAGAATGGGTCACTCAGTGAATTCCAGCGTGGAACTGTCAGGATGCCACCTGTGCAACAAATCCAGTCATGAAATTTCCTCGCTCCTAAATAAAAAATCAAATTAAAACACAACGCATCTTTAGAAAGAACAGAGTCAGCAGCTTAGCAAAATATGCCAGATGATGTCCCAGCCTGAGGGGCACGCATCACAACACCTGACCCATCTGCACCTGTATTTATGAAATGATGGAGGCTGGCCCAGACTGGGCGCCATCCTGACATCTGGAACACATCTGTCACCCCGACAAGCACTGCATGCTCTGCAGGACCAACTAGATGGAGCAGCTAGGGAAAAAGACACTGCAAGGACCAGAGATGGGGGTCCACCAGGATGGGGGTTCTTCTTCCAAGTGGTGTGGAAGCAAAGTTTTTTATACATTTTTGTGCGTGACCAAAACATGAATTAAAAAAATGTTTTTCGGTGACATTTTTGAAGTCTTCTTGACTCTTTGCCTCTCTGTTTAACTAGTATTAATTTTGATAATGACCATTATGGGGCGACAGGAGCTCAGTTGGTAGAGCGGGTCGTCTTATAACCGGAAGGTTGGCGGTTCGATCCCCGCTCCCGCAGGCGTAAAACTGGCGCTGTGTCCTTGGGCAAGACACTTCACCCACCTTGCCTAGTATGAAAGTTGTGAGGGTGAATGGTTGGTGGTGATTGGAGGGGCTGATGGCGCAGATTGGCAGCCTTGCTTCTGTCAGTCTGCCCCAGGGCAGCTGTGGCTACAATAGTAGCTTACCACCACCCAGTATGGTGTGAAAGGGTTGATGTGATATTGCAGTGTGAAGTGCTTTGGGCTCTCTTTTAAAATGAGAAGCTTGACAGTTTTACTTTTTTAGATATGTCATGTTTTCATATTCTCAGCAGCACAATGGTGAACAGATCAAAAGTCTTCTTCAGCTCTAGACCAGCACAGCTTCAAAGGAACCACACAGTGGGGCAGTGCTGATACTCACAGGCCACCATGTCATCTTTCCTCTCTGGTCCACAGCAAAACCATTACAAATTGACAGCCGTCTCCTTCTTTCTGGACTTCTGTGTTACTGTTTTTTCTGCTCCCAGCCATTCCTGAAATGTCTGTGAGCTTGGAGAGATTTACAGTTTCTGAACTGTTCATATGTCTAAGCTCTGATACCGTAAACCAGGCAGTTTGTTTTATCTGGCGATGAAGTTGGAGGCAGTAATGTGGCGTCGGAGCTCCAGTCTTTAGTTTTGAGGTCGTGCAGATCGACTGTTGACAATTTAGTCAAATACCGATCCCTGGCCTCCTTGACAAGTTTGTTCCTGTACGGTATCGTCTCATGGCGCCTGGGGGTGTGTGTGCCAGTTAGGACACGTGACTAACAAGACCAATAAAATGAGTTTTATTTTAAACAACAGTGGTGACTTTCGTTTTGAGTGCACTTTCCCCTCACTGTCACAAAACACCTGAGGCCTGGTATCTCTCCATGATCTGAAATGACAGACCCAGGTATTCACATGTCTTTGACTAGTTTTACTACCAAGCTGGTAATCGTAATTCAAACCAGGTCTTTCTAATCTTCATCAGTGCACGTGCACAACAAAATGGGTCGTGTTTTAATCATTTCACTAATCACTAACCTGGAGAAATCCCACAATCTACTTTACTATTGAGGCAGACAGTCATTCTTCAAAAATATCAAGACTTCAACCAAAGCATTTCTGGAGCCCGTGACTTTTACAGTTCCACCGGCTCCCCCCAGTTCTTAATTCCAACACATGGAATAAAGAATGTCAAACAACTGGCTTGAGAATATTGCTGTTTATTTGATCAAAAGTCAAATCCGAGTGCAAATGCAGCGTGCTGCTTGGAGCCAAATTCAAGTCAGCAATGGAGGGTGTGGTTTTTTTTTTTTTTTTTTAGATGAGTTTAAAAGATATTAAAACATGTTTAAAAATAGGTTCAGTAAAGGGAATACAACAAGAACTTATATAACCTGTTAAGACACTTAAGATACAATGACCTGAAATAGGATGTATCATCAGAGGACTGGGGACTTGTGCCAAAGCCCACACTTGATCAATCAATAACCAATTTAAACTGTTACAGTACGAATGGTTAATAAGAACATAAATTACACCAATTACATGAAATGAATACAATAGCGGGCAGTGGCGGCTGGTCAATAGGGGGCGCTGGGGCGCCGCCGTCACCTACGGTCAGTTCATAGTCAGTACAATCAGTCTACACAATATTCAGAAAATATAAAACTTTGAGTGTATAATTTCTATGTATATGCTGATCAACCTGATCTGCAAATACAACAACAGAGCGGCAACCGCGGGAGAGCGAACACCCGGGCTTTCTCCCACACTTCTTATGAAAGGCGGAGTTGGCTAGCTGGTTGCACCATCAGTAAAGCCTTTTTTCTGCTTCCCCTGTCTGCTGTGTGAAAGTGTTGGCACCACCGAAACGTTGAGGACAAGGACTGGTGTAACTGATATGAAACACCTGTCGGAGAAATGCAAACCACACGAAAGTAGCCGGGTCCATCTGGAGACTAGAAGCTAAGACGCTAAGCTTCTTCGGCAGGCTTAGCATTGCTGAACAACTTGATGAAAGCTACAGAATTGGAGTCCGAAAGCACAACGAAGAGGTGACCAAAAACCAACATGTCTTGTCAAGAATTATTGACTGTGTTAAATTTTGTGGAGCTTTGGAGTTGGCTCTGAGAGGCCATGATGAGAGCGCGACCTCCCAAAACCCTGGAATTTTTCATGGGTTGGTGGATTTTGTTGCCTCATTTTAAAAGAGCATCTGGAGAATGCCACGGTTTTCAGAGGCACTTCAAAAACGGTGCAAAACGAGCTACGGGACTGCATGTCGTGTGTTGTCAGGGAGCACATAATCAAAGAGGCTCATGGCGAAGATTTTCTTGCTATCCAGGCCGATGAGACGACCGACATTGCCGCTCAGTGCCAGCTTGTGCTTGTCCTGCGCTACATCGACAACAGAACCAACAAGGAACGTCTTGCCGCCATCCTTCCTCATGACCGAAAAAGCATTAGCTCAACCTGATAATGCAGCAAGCCGCCTCCAACATCTCCAAGGTTAGAATGTTTTTTCTCTTCCACTGCATAATGCCACACATGGACATCCTCTATGCAAAACTTCAGAGGAACAACATCGATTCCATTCAGATCAGTGGGTGTATCCAGCAGTTTCAGCAGGACTAAATAAGGTAAGATGAGTGTTCCTGTTATTAATGACATATATTTTTATTTTGTTGTCGCCATCCTATAACAGCAGTTTTATTTTATACAACAGTCTTTGTCATCCACAGAAATTCTCTCCATTCCATGGCTGAGGAAAGCGATGACCCTCAACCAGTGGAGAAACGCCGAACAGTCAGCCCCCAAGAGCTTGAGAGGCTTGCAGCAGAAGTGAGTGTTCTGTACTTGGTAGGAATCAGTCAGTTACTTTGATTGTGGAAAGATCCAGAACTTTAACTGCAGAATTCCAAATGTTTCATAGCTGCATTTCTTTTCTTTATTTGCAAATAAACAAGAACAAATACACAGATAAATTAGAGGATAAAATGACACGCTGGTCTGTTTATTGTTTATTATTTGTTTGTTTATTATTTGGGTCCCCACAATTTTTCTGTCAAAATTCATTCACTCTTTCTCCACTACTGTTGTTGACAATTCCTGTTCTCATTCTGTCTAGCAGATGGCAGTAAAACGCTCCATAATTAGCGCTTTGCCTTCACAGACCACCTCCCCTGTGCCACCTTACTTTCGGGGGATACGTTTGAGCAGTACAACAAGGCATTTCCTGCAGAAGCACTGGCCAGCACCTTGACCCTATGCTGAATGGAACCAAGCTGAAGACTGAGCTCAGCCTCATCTACAGCCAGGATGAGATCGAGTCCTGCCATGGTGCTGTGGTTCTGTTCCAGCTGTTTGTGGAGAACAATCTGGAAAAGGTATTTTCAAAGACTGTAGCACTCCTTCAGATCCTTATCACCACACCCATGACCACTGCAGAAGCTGAGTGGTGCTTCTCGACACTGAAAAGAATCAAAACTTTTCTCAGAAACACCATGACTCAGGAGAGACTGAATGCATTGGCCATGCTATCAGTGGAGAAGAGAGTGGTGAGTGAAATGCCTGACTTTAACCAAAATTGAATTGAGAATTTTGCTGCACAGAAGGAAAGAAAGGCCAAATTTATGTTTAAGTAGTGCCACTGCCAAAAGCTTTGTATGTAACAGCACTTCTAGTGTGCTGTGTGTAGGTACTGTATGTGTGTAAATAGGCCTGTCACAATAAGCTATAAGTCAATTAATTGCACAGTAAGAATCAAATGAGTACAATAAGTGACGGCTTGTAGCGCCGCATTATGTAATAATGTAATAAATTTTCACATCATGATGTAACAACGCCGCATTTTGTAATAAAATTCTTGAACGCAACATGTAATAAAGTTTGCCGCATTTTGTAATAAGTTGTTACATATTGCACCGGTTATTACAAAATGAAGGTGTCAACATTTTTTTTAACACCTGAGAGAGAGTAAAACAGGCCCTCTACAGGGAGCTGCTGCTTCACACACCAAACTTCTCTCTCCCTTCTGCAGATCGACACGTCAAATGGGGATGAGGGCCGTTTTGTCTCAGGAGGTGGAGGGTGTCCACCACTCCCTGCTCAACATAAGCTGCTGGAAACTCTCACAGAGGAAGAGCAGGTATTATAGGTATGTGGTCAACTCCCTACGATACTACCTCCTGGGAAGCTCCTTCACCCCCTTCTTGAAATGGGCTGCATCACTTCTGTGCTGGAGGACTCACGGAGAGAAACCGAGCTGTCACACTCCTCAATGAATGGGTAGGGCTGCTCAGTTATTGCAGTCGATAATTGGCTGACGGTTTCTGAATTCATATAGTTTGGAGGGCCAATGAAAGATCGAAAAAAAAAAACCCCACAAACACATAGATCTGGAAAAGGACAGCCGCATAAACTGCTTTTTTTATTTTCTTGTACACCTGGAAAGCTGCTTTGTCTAAAAATAGCAAAAACAGATCACGTGTTAAAAGCAAAAAAGATCATAACATGTCCTCATTAAACCCCGGTTTCTTTACAGTTGCCAAAGAGTGGTAGGAGATGGATGGATGGATGAATAGATGATCCAACAACATTTTGTTACTATTGCACTGAGCATTTTATTAATGAAAAATAATCATCATTTTTGACATCATTAATTAGAAGTCTTAGTACTCTTTGAGGAAACATTTTCAAGACATAAAAAAAACTTTTCACAAGTGTTTTCTTGTAGAAATACATAAAAGACTTCAACTGTAGATCTTCAACTACAAATCTTATGTCTACAGGTTAAACTTCTCTCTTCATTAACAGAGAGACATTTTCCAATTCCTCTACTCTAAAACTCCTACACAGTAAGACAGTTTTTCAGTATTTATTCCTGCTACAAGAGAAGGAAAACACCTGTCAGACAGGTTGTATTGCTCTGCAGTTAAATCTGTGGCCACCAGAGGGCGACCTCCTTTAAAAGAAACAGAGCTTCAAGAAATGAGGGAAAACGTTTTCTCCCAGTGAGGGATTCAAGAACAAACTTAAACATACTTATTTTACATCTTAAGACATGTCCTAATGTTACATTTTTCAAGAAAGGAATTCTAAAAAATAAATAAACACTTTTAATATACTCTTTTTTTTACTTTTGACTGACACAGACTATTTAGAAATGACTGAATATTTACCAATAAAGAACACATTTTAGTTTTAAAGGCACAATGGCTTACTTGGTATAAACCCCAAGAAGTACTGATATTTGTATTTTACTGAAATATATTTCATGAACCCGTTTTGCCCAGAGTTGGTTCATGGAAACACAACACAACATAAACATCAGAAAACCGACATCAACAAATTGTTCACATCGGATTTAACAAGTAAATAATCATCGACACATTCAGGATTCACTTTAGAGTCACATTGGATCATGGGAGGCAGACAGAGAGGACCTGAGAAAACTTAACACAGAAACAGGGAAAATATGCAAACTCCACAAACTGATCTTGCTCTAGAGAGATGACGGCGCTCACTTTTGGCACCTCTGTGGCATATCTATCAAAATACATCCACTTTAATCAAAGAGCAATTATTGACAACGAGATGATGGAGATCCTCAAGAAGGTACCAAGAGAAATAAAAAATACAGATTCCAGCTGAAAAATTTGATGCGAATAAATACATACATAAAAGTCACAAAATCACAGTGCAAACATCGTGGCTGCTGAAAAGTGGAGTCAGCTATTCAGTAATAACTTCTTCTTTTTTTCCTTTGAGACCTGCTTTTCAGTTTTGAAGGATTTTTGTCACTCTGTTGTGAGATTTGAGCATATCAGAAGCTTAATTTTTATTTAAATGTGTATTTTCTCTCAAAGTTAAGCATTACATGTAACAATGTATAATTGTTTTAGGTTTGTTTTGGGGTTTTTTTTATCTGTCTTCTCTCTGTCAAACATTGGAGGTGAAGAAATTAAGACAGTATAAATCAGAAATTAACCAAATATTGAATAAGAAAATCAGCTTTTTTAATCAACAGACTCCGGCAAGAAAACTTTCACTCCAATAACAAATCCGGAAAATACCTCACAAATCAAATCAAAAGAAATAAGGAAAAATCCACTATCCCCACCATCAAGAACTCAGCAGGGAAGCCAACTAACTCACCAGATGAAATCAATCAAGTATTCAAAGAATTTTATGCAAACCTTTACTCCTCAGACAACAACTCAAAGGATGAGGACATAACATCATTTCTCACCAGCGTTAACTTACCCCACCTTTCCCCTGAACAAAAAAATACACTAGACTCCCCCCTAACAAATGAAGAAATACACTCTGCCCTCAATAAAATGCCCAACAATAAAGCTCCTGGACCCGATGACTTCCCTGCTGAGTTCTACAAACACTTCTGGAACATCTTGGCCCCACTTTTCCAGAACATGTTATTTGAAATACAACAGAACTCTAGATTTCCTCCAAACATGAAAACAGCCTCCATCTCACTCCTCCTCAAACCAAATAAGGATCCCACCCTGCCTTCAAGTCACTGTCCCATTTCACTCCTCAATGTTGACATAAAGATCATCACTGAAGCACTCTCCCACAGATTAGAAAAAATAATCCCATCCATAATTCATCCAGACCAAACAGGATTCATTAACACACGCAGACTGTTCAATATCATGCACCACTCAGCCACACATAATCATCCAACCATCATCACCACTTTAGATGCAGAAAAAGCCTTCGATAGCGTAAACTGGTCATTTCTCATTCATACCCTCAACAGATTTGGCTTTGGGGAATCATTTATTAACTGGGTCAGAACACTCTACACTTCACCTACAGCCACAGTAATTACTAACGGACAAACTTCACAAAAATTCACTCTTCACAGGGGGACCAGGCAAGGATGTCCACTCTCCCCCTCTCTGTTACCATTTTCATTGAACCCCTAGCAGCAGCCATCTGCCAGAACCCCCTCATTACTGGAATCCAAACTCCCAACATGCACCATAAAATCAGCCTCTATGCAGACGATATTTTACTCTTCATTCAGAACCCACAATCGTCACTGTCAGAAGTAATAAAAGTTATCAACTCTTTTTCCTCTCTCTCCGACTACTCCATAAATTGGAACAAATCACCCATACTACCATTAAACACCAGCAGTCTGGACGTGGCAGCCCTTACCACACCCATCCCCTTCTGCACAAGTCACATCACTTACTTAGGAATCCACATTTCTCCCAGACTGTCAGAGTTGATTACTTTAAATTTCACTCCATTACTCAAAACAATAAACGATGATCTCCAACGATGGATGAACATACCACTATCAATATTAGGCAGAATAGCAACAATAAAGATGACAATCCTCCCCAAAATTAACTATCTCCTTTCAATGATTCCCTCTCACCCACCTCTCATCTGGTTTAACTCTCTTGACTCATCCATCAATAAATTCTATTGGAAAAAATAAACCCCCAAGAATAAAACTGACCACATTTCAGAAAACAAAAACATTAGACGGACTCAATGCACCAAATTTTCACCACTATTCACTAGCAAATCAACTTCAGTATATCTACAAATGGACCCACCCCACTCAGTCAGAAAACACTTGGTTAGACATAGAACAGACAGTCAGTAATGAAATACATTTAGCAGATTTACCATTTCTCACTCAGTCTATCAAAAAACACCCGTTTCAAAAACCCCACAATATCATCGGCTCTGACAGCCTGGTGGAAATTTCACAGCATCACTGACTCCACTCTGGCACCCTCACTCTTCATCCCCGTCTGGCACAACCCGGACTTCACCAGCAATAAACAACCGCTACACTTAAGCACCTGGGCAGATAAAGGGATCACTCACCTCAAACACATCTTCAACAATAACACCCTGGTCCCATTCCCGCTTCTGGTCCAGAAGTTCGGCATCAGGAGCCAACAGTTTTTACAATACCTATAGGTTTCATCATCCATCCAATCAGCAATGAAAAACAGAAACATAAGCCTAGACCTCCCCCCTTCAGCTTCTACCCTCATTAATATCTCCTCTTCAAAAAAACTCTTATCTAAAATATCCAAGTTAATTTCACAGACCGATACAATATCATCTATACCTTCAGAAAAATGGCAAACAGATCTCACAATTGCTCCTGATGCTGACTTCTGGCCCCAAATCTGAAAGAACATTTTCTTCATGACAACAAATGCCAACTTACAACTCATCCAACACAAAATCATTCATAGAACACATCTGACTGGACAAAAAATGCAAAAAATGGGCTTCTCATCATCCGATAACTGTTCACACTGCAGAGAAAACTGCACAGATACCTACATACATGCAACCTTGCACTGCACACCTGTCCACTACTTCTGGAAAAACATTACCGTATTTTACGCACTATAAGGCGCACGTAAAAGCCTGTAATTTTCTCAAAATCCAGCAGAGCGCCTTATAATTCGATGCGCCTTTTTTGCAGGAATTACGGTAATCACCCTGATCATATGCGCAAACAACCCCTGTTTGCTAAGCTGCTAAGCTAGCTAGTTTAAACAGAACGGAGCACGGCACGCGGCTGCACAGCCAGCCGACGTGGGGAGCGGTTGGACACCGGGCGGCAGCATGCACACTGTGACTCCGAGAGCGGCCGGCCCCCGTACGGCAGCCCACCCACCGGGACGCCGGGAGCGACTGGCCGGCTGCGGCTGAGCTGTCAGTGGGGCACTTCACTCAGGAGACCGCAGCTGGCTGAACCCCGGTGACCAAGCGAGTTCGACCAGTCGTGGCCGCTCTGAGCTGCACATCCGTGAAGAGGAGCGATCCTCAGTCAAACTCGCTCTGATATGTCACTTTACTCACACATTTCAACCGAGAATGTAACCACCGAGACTGCCAATATGTATTTCTCTCATACTATTCTATACATACTTGTGTGAAGCACTTTGGCACGGCTATGCCGCTTGTAAATGTGCTATATAAATAAACTTTTACTTACTTACTTACTTACTTACATCCTATGCACCTTAAAATGTGGTGCGCCCCATGTATGAATTTTTTTTTAATAAAAACCATTCATTGACTGTGCGCCTATGAATCCAGTGAGCCTTATAGTGCCGAAAATACGGTACAGACATCCTGTCACAGATCCTGGGCTGCCACATCCCACTTTCCCCCACCCTCTGTTTATTAGGAGACCTGTCTACATCAAAACTTAATCATACACAAAACCGTGGCGCTAGCTGTTGCCAAGAAAACTATCCTCATGAACTGGTTATCACGGAACTCCATACATATTACACACTGGAAAAACCTTATCGACTACATCTCTCTAGAAAATACAAACTCCTCTGATACCCCCCACAACCCCATCTGGAGAACATTCATTAACTCTCTGTAATCATGACCCACAGCAAACCACTCTCACATAACATACTTATTGTTGTTTTTGTTATTGTTGTTGTTGTCATCATTATTATTAGGGGTGGCGGAGGGTGCAGTGGTGTCGGTGTTGTGGTAGCAGTGATGGTGATTGTTGTTGTCATTATTGTTGTTATTGTTGTTCTTATTGTTATTGTTGTTATCATTGTTATTGTTGTTGTTATCATTGTTATTGTTGTTGTTATATTGATTTTTTTTTTGCTGCAGCTGTCACTGATGGTCATGATGCTTGAGTTTGTTGCCTCCACCACCACTGTTGATATCCTTGCTGTTGCTATTCATTTGTTTTTGCTGTGAATAATTTACTTGATTTACTTTTTGCATTTTTATTATTTATTTATTTATTTATTTATTTTTGTTTGTTTGTTTCCTTGGTGGCAGAGCTCTGTTGCTGTTATTATTGTTGTTTTGATTATTTGGCTGTTGCTTTCCTTACAATTGTTTGTACTATATGTATTTATTTCTATGTATTGTGCACATGTGTGAATGTATGTATGTATGCGGGTATGAATGTGTATGTATATCTTTATGTATATTTATATGTGAAAAAAAGGGGTGGACCATATATGTTTTTCAGGTTACGCACACACACACACACACACACACACACAAACACACACACACACACACACACACCATACACACCAAATAGCTTACTCATTAGTTTAGTTTCTTTTTGTTTTTTTTTTGTTTTGCTTCCTCTCCGTTTTCTGTTGTGTGGCTTGTCGTGTTGCATGTCTCTGTCTGTCTGTATTGTTTGTTCGTTTTTGCAATTAAAAAAATAAATTAAAAAAAAAACAAACATTGGAGGTGCGGAAGGCCAATGATTAAATTCGCGACACTCAGCCTCATGACTGGTGCAGCACAGTGCGACACACATAATCACTGGCTGTTCGTATTGTTTGTCAAAGCATGCACAAATGCAATCTATTAAAAAGTTATATCGCAACACATATCTTGATCTCGTTATCGCCGAGCCCTTGCCCTTCACTGCCCACAATCTCCCAGGTGAATCCTGAGGATGCCCAGACTGTGCAGCTTCAGCAGGCGCTTGAACTCGGCTGGCATGGCGTGAAGTCTCTTTCGAACCGGCATGTTATCGTAGTAGTGGTTCGTCAGGTGGTGGCAGTCCTGAGGGTGGACACTGAAAGGCCAGAATCCATACAGATCCACGCTGTTGCACAGTTCCAGCGCCAGATTAACCATCATAAAGCCAGTGCTGAGCCGGGCTTCCTTCAGGCCCAGGGAGCGCCAGTAGACCCAAAGACTCCTCAGATACCGAGGATTAAAAGAGACGGGTCTAATGGGACTACTGAGGTGTTTGATGGCTTGGAAGGCCCGCTGACACAGATGAGTGTTCCAAGCATAGGAGAAGGTTGGCATGAGCAGCATGGAGTCTTTAAAGCGGCGCAGACTCTCCACAAACTGACGACGGCGACTTCTGAGAGCATGAAACCTGCAAAAAAAAAAAAAAAAAAAAGCTTATGCGAGGAGATGGGACTGAAAGTGTTTTACTGAAGGAGACAAAGATTCACTCTCCAACTCACTTCAGGACGAAGATGCTTGGGTTTGCTGTCACAAGGCTGGTCTTCTTACCGACATCTTTCTCCAATTCACGGTCCAAAGGTGCGAGGTTGCACCTGAACAAGCAGAGAAAACCCGCAAATCCTTACATGAACTTTCTACTGAAAGTAGTTCAGTTCAATCCTTTGCTCTCTCACCTGATTACAAACTGAGATGAATCGATTTGTTTTCCACAGTTGCTGTTGATCAGGATCCCACCGTTCCCCACCACGGAGCAAGTGTCAAATTTCTTATTGGAGAAAGGATGCTCCTGGAATCAAAGACATCAGCAACATTTGCACAGTGTGTAAAACATCATAAACTTCGAATTGTGATGATGTCTCAACATACAGCTGCATTAGCCTTGTTTATATAAACAAGATTCATATTTCTAGTTTTAATTAGATGATTCTTTTCACCAATAATTGCACATTTATGACAATTCCACAGCCGTGAAATTAAACTGATTCCAGACCTCCCAGTCTGGGTCAAGAACAGTCTCACAAATACAGATCAGTCCCACCAGCAATTCAGGGTTTGTTTGGTTTTTTGTTTTTGTTTTTGTTTTTTTGGTTGTTTTGTTTTTGTTTTTTTAATATATTTTTATTAATTTTTATTTTAAAAACAGGAACAAGAAAACATAGAAAAAACAGAACATAAACCGAGCCCATATCCACCCGACTCCCCAAAAAAGAAAAACACAGAAGCCCCAGCACATCAGATAAGAAGAGTAACATATTTCAAAAAAGACTCAACCTCATTCAAGCAATACAAAAAAGGGTGGAAATGTGCACAAATTAACAAAAGCTGAGCAGCAACATACAATTACATCATCACATTATTACCAGAAAGAAACTTCAACAGAGGTTCCCACATTTTATCAAACACATGTCCCTTGCCATCACTATAGAGTCTTACGCTGAATCCCATTCCACCCCTTAGCCCTCCCCTTGGCCCTACCCCTCTGTTTTGCGCGTTCACGTGGAGGGGTAGCAGTGTTCCAATTGTCATTTTGATGTAGGGGTAGGGCCAACGGGGAGGGCTATTCACCCCTCCAAAAGGAGATTCTCCTGAGGCACACTCCAAACGGAGGGGTATGATCCAGTGGCGGCCGGTGGCGAGGGGCGCTTGTTTTGTCCGCCTACACCGCGACTGGCGGGCGTGGTTAGTTCACTTCCGCATTTGCGGGAGCGATGGTTTCCTCATCCGCGCATTCCAGGCACATTCCAAACACAACAGATGGACGATTATTTTCAATAAACTGATGTCTTCAACACCGGCCGCCTGGAATGCGCGGGTGGGAAACGAGCGCCCCCGCCAATGTGGAAGTGAACTAACCCCGCGCACCAGTTGCGGTGTAGGCGGGCAAAACAAGCGCTCCCGCCGCCGCCCCTCGCCACAGCGCGCAGATTTCCCAGAAAATCTTGCAAGATCAGCAAGATGGCGGCGTCCGCAACAAAAGAAGTTCATAAATGTAAGTATTTTTTTCTCAAGTAATAAAGTTTTAAAATGTAAGAAAAACATTCTTCTTCGGCAAACAATTGCCTACAATCTGCCTACGTCATTGGCAGCGGCGACTACTGATGACGTACGCAATTGTCGAAGGGGTGTTCCAATCCGGAGGGGTTTACTTTCGGCCCTACCCCTTAGCACTCCATTTCAAAGGGGTAGGGCTAAGGGGTAGGGCTAGAAAGAAAAATGGGATTGGGCCTTCGTCTCTCCAGATGTAGAGTGTTTGCATCTCTCCCAGCTATAGGTCATAGGTGGGCACAACGTCCATCTTCCATATTCTCAAAATCAGTTTTTTTGCAACCACCATACCAAGCAAAACAGCTTTCTTTTCATAAAGGTTGGCTGATGTTAAACCGCTAGAGTCTCCCAAAATAGCGACAAGTGGATCAGACTTGCAGGATTTCCCTAATGCCTCAGAAAAACATTGAACGATCTTTTCCCAATATGAAGACAATTTGTGACATGACCAGAAAGAATGTGTTAAATTACTTATAGACGATTTACATCTGTTACAAAGGGGGGAGACTTCAGGGAAAAAACTATGCAGCTTTTCGTTGGAGTAATATATTCTATGCAGTGCTTTAAACTGGATGAGATTATGTCTTACATTCACAGAGCAATCATGTATACTTCTTAAACATTCGCCCCAGATTTCGTCGGTGATAGTCAAATTTAGCTCATCAGCCCAAGTTTACTTACGCTCAGAGGCAGATGTTGGAGCTACACCATGTAGGATTCGATAGAAATGGGAAGCCGCTCCAGAGTTAACTGGGTTAAAGGAATTTATTGCTTCCAGCACTTGATGCTTAGTTAAAGTTTCATAATTGGGTATATGTTTTCTGACGTAATCACGAATTTGCAGGTATTTGAAAAAGTTAGATGTAGGAATATTATAAATGGCACTAAGCTGTGAGAATGAAGCAAAAATTTCCCATCAATATAAAGATCCCCCACAGTACAAAGTCCCTACTGATTCCAAGTAGAAAAAGCTTTATCATTAATGCCAGGCAAAAAAGAATGATTTTGATAGAGCGGGGCATCTAAATAAACTTTAGGGGCTTTAATGTACGAATTGATTTGTTTCCACATTTTCAAAGTGCACCCAACGACATAATTAGCATCAAACAAAGAATTGTTAGCTGCTGTGGGGCTGTTCAGAAGAGCAGTCAGTGAAGTCTTCTTACAGAGCCCCCTTTCCATAATTAACCATGTTGGGCAACATTCGGAAGAGGATAAGGGGCCCTTTTTCCACCACGATATAATGGACAGATGGGCTGACGGAGAAGCCACCTTCCACTTTTGTTTTAGACAAATTTTTCTTAGATATTCTAACGACTTTATAATTCCAAATAAAGGATGTAAGTATTAAGTCTAATTGTTTAAAGAGGGAGCAAGCAATATGGCATGGAACTGACTGAAACAGATGAAGAAAACATGGTAAAACTACCATTTTTATGGCATTCACTTTTCCCACCAGGGATAGTGGGAGTGTCTTCCAAAAATCAATGTCATGTTTAAGTTGCTGAATCTTAAAGGGACTTAAGGCAACTTTACAAAATTTACCTCAGTGCTGCCGCGATAGGCACCGTGGGTAACTGCAGCCACCAGCCAAGGCGGTACGGGAGCGCGCACAAACATTTTACAGAATGTACTTCACAGCACTGCACCAGGGATGCTCATGCTGTTTACTACGTCGCAGTTTACTGCAAGACCACAGCGTATATTATGTGATTTTTGTCAGCATCCGTTTTCACTCCCGAATGCAGCTGAAGTTCCCTCCATGAATCAAACGCATATCCAATATTTATTCGGGTGCCTGCCCGGCTTCGGTCATTTTTTTTTTTTTTTTTTTTTGACTCACGAGATAACGCTGATAAAGTCCTTTTTTTCTTCGTGGTGTTTTTTGTGGGTTTTGAGTGGATGCAGTTATCCGATGTATGAAGAGCACGGGGGTGGGGGGTGGGGATGGGGGGGGGTGGGGGGGGGGGTGGGGGGGGGTGCTCGTGCTTGGATCACAGACCGGGAGCAAATGTATAATATACCGGGGAGGAGCGGACAAATGAAACTACAAATAGAACTACAAATTAACTTTCTTCTGTTGATCTTGGTTTGTCAGCAAGTGAGCAGCGGCATAGTTGCGCACGCGCGATTCATTTGAAGTGTGGACGGAGTGGTGTGGGTCTCCTCTCTGCTCTGACTGCAGCAGGGAGCGCTGCGTGACACTGGCCGCCTGTGAGTGCTTGGGACGGGGGAGGGGCTGGGACAGCGGAGACGTCCCTGTCACGTCCTGCAGAGCACCAGAAAAAGTCGCTAAATTTGTCGCTAGTCACTTTTGACAAAAAAAAGTCGCCAAGAGGCTTTGGAAAGTCGCCAGATTTAGCGATAAAATTAGTCACCAAGTTGGCAACAATGCCTGCTCCTGATCCCAGCAGTGTTTGAGTCCGTGTCCACGGCGGCCATGTTCTTCCTGTTCGGCAACGCGCATACAGCGTCAATTTACGTCACATCCCCACGACTGCATGGGAAATTCAGACCCCAAACAGCAACAAATTATTTGGCACACAGCCTGTGTAAGGCAACAGACAGATACGCGGATTGGCCTGTTATTTTGGGTTTTTAATGCTTCACAACCCATTAGCATTGAATAAACTGGAAATGCATGTGTAATTTTTCACAAATCTTGCCTTAAGTCCCTTTAACTTTCCAATTCACTTGTAGAAGGTCATTTGGCTTTTTGTTACAATCACTCCTAGATATGTGAAATTCTCAAAGGACTTTTTAAAGGGGACAGATTGTAGAAAGGTGGTGTCCATTTCCGTCAACGGTATTAATACACTTTTGTCCCAGTTAATTGAAAAACCAGAAAAGGAACTAAAGTTATTAAAGGAGCTATCCGTGATTCTGCACAATTTTGAGCCCTGACTTCAGTTTGAAATGTTGGCACCACCCCCGAGCTCTCTGACTGGTTCCTCACATTGAGAAAACCCTCCCACTCCCCCCTCCGCTCTGCTCCCACTCAGCGTGCACAACGCTACATGCACATCCCCTCTTACCTCGTACCACATTATGTGGCCTCTAAGAACGGATTTCATAGCTTCCCAAAGAACGGAATCATTAACGTCACCTAAGTCATTTGTCTTTAGGTAAAAGTCAATTTTGTCTGAAATATAAGAGCAGAATTCTTTATCCTGTAACAGTGCATTGTTTAAACGCCAGTTGTATATTCCTTGCTTATGACCTAATTTGAGAGTTAAGGCTACCGGAGCATGATCTGATATGAGAATATTATGGTATGTACAGTCAGTTACTGAGGTTAAAAGTTTGGAGTCTAATAGAAAAAAAACCCTATTCTAGAATATGACTTATGAACAGTTGAGAAATAAAAGTCTTTTTGTGTGGGATGAAGAAGTCTCCATACGTCCACTAGGTTGCAGGATTGCATCAAATTATTAAGCATTTCACTGTTTTACCTGAACTTGTTTGATATCGCTGCCTGTCCAGAATGTTATCTAGAACGCAATTAAAAGTCACCGCCTATAATGACATTAGTACTAGTCAAATCTGGGATAGTTTTAAAGCTATAGTGCATAACTTCGCTCTCCACCGAGGAAAAGCCACGCCAATACAAATCCTCGTTTGCCTTCTCCGTTGGTCACTTTCCTTCTTCACCAGCAATCCTTCTGCCAACCGTCCAGGCTTTTTTTTTTGGTGGTCGGATCCACTTCAGGACTCTTTCTCGGCCGTTTCTTTGGATTATCCACCATACCGCTTCCTCATTCTGCCTGAGAGAGGCCTGTTGCTATGAGACCCTCCCATCCTCCCCCTCCCTTCTTGTTGTGACGCAAAATGCATAATTTCCTGCGCGCCAGCGCGGGAATGTCGCCGGTCGACACGCACAGCAAGAATTATATATATTGAAAAATCCTGCGACATGTTAGAGGAGCCGATCGGCTTAATCTGCATTTTGTCATCTCCACTAGTAGTGGCTTGGCTAAAACGGACATTCATAGACATTTAAAAGTTACGCACTATAGCTTTAATTAAATTTTGAAAAAAAAAAAAAAAGGGTCATCAAAATTAGGTCCGTATAAATTTACTAAAGTTATTGGTGTGGAATTTAGTGATCTACACATGATTAAATATCTGCCTCGCTGATCAGAAATGGTATGTGAATGAATAAATGGCACATTTTTCTTAAGCAAAATGGCTAGCCCTCTTGATTTAGTGGTAAAGTTTGACTTATAGATCTGTGATGCCCAAGAAGGACATCATAGTTTTGCCGCTGTCTTCTTAATATGCGTTTCCTGGAAAAAACTGATATCAGCTTTAAGTGCTCTCAAATGTGCATACACTTTCCCCCTTTTAAGAGGAGTGTTTCCACCTCGAGCATTCCAGCTGACTATTTTAATTTCCCCATAACTGCTCATGTTTGAGTTGTTCAACAAATATTTACTAACATAAGGATTTGGCTGCATGGATGAGGCTGAGGATAAACATGTCAAGGTAACAAAGATGTGATGAGTAAAACACCCCAAAGAACATACCCTAGAAATAAAAAGAAAAACTTGGAGCAGTACTTCCATACCCCAGTCTTTACAGTTAAAACTAAAACCAGTGACCTGAAAAAGGCACATACCAGTAGAAAACTACCCTTCTAACTTTCAAAACAAAGGAGATGCCCAGCTTCACAAATTAAACATGCTGTAAACAAATGTAAACCAAACAGTCCTCACCACATGGTGGATGGAAATGTGTGGACTTACAACTGTTATTAAAGATTTCTGCATTTGAACATCTGGATAAACTTAATATTGTTCGTTCATCAGTTCAGCCTGTTGTAGTGTCTCAGTCCTTTACTGCGAGTTTCGAAAACGCAGCTGCCTCGGGGGCATCGAATGTGCGCGTGTCGTTATTCACCGTGACAATAAACCTTGCAGGATGTCGAAATCCACATCTGATGTTTTTGGCTCTGCACTTCTTTCGAACCTGTTGAAACTCCTGTCGCTTCTTCATGGTGGCTGAAGTGAGGTAGGGAAAGACTGAAGCCTATTGAAGCGGAGCTTTTTCTCTGGCGAGCCTAAGCACCAACTCTTTTACTTGGTAGTGATGGAGCCGAACGATGATCGCTCTTGATTTACCCTCCTGCAGTGGCGCTGATGTCCGGTGCCGCCCGGTTGATTTTCACCGGCTGGTCGAAGTGATCCTCACCCAGCAGTTGTGGCAGAAGCTTCCCCACGAATTCGGTCGGCTTACCGTCTTCTGACTTTTCTTTTATTCCGACGATGCGTAGGTCTTGCCTGCGAGAATGAGCCTGCTGTTGTTTACACAGGGAGGCTAGGCTAGCATGGCACCGCTCCAGATCTTCAATTCGCCTTTCATGTGTCTCAATGGCCGCTTCGGTTGAAGATAGGCGTTTGTGAACCTCGGATAAACCTTGCTTGATGCCCACGATGGAGCTATTCAATTCGGCGAGCCTTTTGTCAACCGTATTACTCAGCGTTGTTATTGCCGTAAGAACGTCTTCTATAGAGGCAGATTGGCTAGCCGCGGCAGCGCTATCCTCCAAGCTACTTGCTAACCCAGGTGGGCTCTCGCAATTTTCATCATCGCCAGCGCTTTTCTCTTGCTTCTTTCCTTTGCCCGGTTTAGTCATGTCTTGCTTCAAGCGTGGATTCTCTTAAAATACTATGAAGAGCGCGTTTAAAGGGGTCATATTATGCAAAATTCACTTTAAAAAGGTTTCTTTACAGTCATATTGCCTCCCAGAGCCTCTGTATGATCCCCCAGAACTGAAAAATTCAGTCACCTCCCTCAATTGTGGCTCCACTTTTAAGAAAATATACACTCAAACACGCGGTTCTGAAATCTTCCTCTTCTCGACGTCATGAAGAGGAACGCCACTCCCCCCCGGAAGAGAATCCAGCCTTTGGCCGGCCCCCGGATAGGTCGCTCATTCCGGCTGTATTTTGTCATCCATCGCCAGTGTTTTCATAAAGTCAGCTCATCCACCGTCTTCGGGTGGGTCAGCTGACGAGCTGACAGTTTTCGCTAACTTAGCCACAATTAGCTCCTCTCCCCAGCAGAGAGGCACTTTGAGTCGGCCGCGGCTGTGACGGCGCCCGGGCGTCTGACTTCCAGGGCCGAGTTGGGGCCGATTGGGTAAATGGCCCGGAGCTGCTCCATGGAAGCTGGTCCCGAAGCCGGCGGAGACGCACGGCTCGCGCACGGCCGCTCCTCTCCCCGCCTGAACGCTGCTAAGCTGCGAAGCCCAGCGGAGGCGCACTGCGCAAACTCAACACACACTGGCAGCGCCGTCCGGATGAAGAGGGCTGCTCCTCGGAGAGGCTCTCTGCTCTCGATATCAAACGAACAACACATGATATAAACAGAAAATAAAAAAACACACCTCATTTCGCTTCTGCAAGGTCGCTCTGCTCGTCCAGCCGCATTGATCTGTAATTTATAGTACTTACATGGTTTATGTTTCGATCTCAAATGAGAGCTTTTCTTTATCCAATAGTTCCTTTTGTATGGTTCATTCTATATAAAAACGGTAATTTCCGCGTTTGCTGCTGTCTGGGACCCTGTTGTGCTGATTCTCTCCTCCCGAGGCGGCGGAATAACAACATATAGGAAAAAGTTTACGTCCGTGAGGTCGTGCATTGTGTTTTATTTTGAAACTTCCGGTGTAACTTCCTGTAAGGTGCTTTCTTAACAACAGTGAATTTACGAGGTGGGCGTGGCCAGATGCGTTCAAGTTCATCACGGAAAATAGGCTGTCAAAAACAGGCTGTTCTGAAGAAGGCTCCTCAGAGCCCGTTTTTAGAATGCTCAAACTCCGAACATAGGACGAATTTGGGGCAAACAAACTTATATACTATGTTTTTGGGCGTCCGTGACCTATATGACGTGACTGAAGAATAGCATAATATGACTCCTTTAATGTCTGACAGGTGAGGGGAAAGCTGAAGCTTTAGGCAGAGCTCCTCGAACCACGTCTTACTCCATTGCAACACAACCCGGAACCTTTTTTTTGTGTTTTGTTTTGTTTTGTTTTAAATTAATGTGTCCTCTACCGAACCAAATGTCAGGGTTCATGTTTTGTGTTCAGGCTCCTTCATTTCAACTTGTCATGTTTGATTGCCATTCCCTGCCCTGATGTCTTTCAGTTGTGCCTGAAGTCAGTCCTCTTACTGTCACACAACACCAGAGGCCTGTCGTATGATGTAGGATGAACATACGAGGGTGACGCTGCTCACAACCTGGTTATGGGTTTCCATGTACGCCTTTCCTGCCAGCATTTTGCACCCTGCTGTGATGTGCTGTACTGTTTCAGGGACTTCCTTGCACAGTCAGCACCAGTCCTCGGCCTCACTTCGACCTCACTTCGCTTTGTGTACAGCCTCAGGACGCTGGACTCCTGGTGGAACCCTCCGTGCAGTGTGAGGAGTTTTCTTGTCTTTATATGGGTAGCTTGCTTCCCAATGCAGCCACTGGTATGTTCTTCCAGTGGCCAAGATATTATACCAGCTGGGTATCCGATTACTGGTAGGACATACATGCTAATGGCCTGGATTTTATTCTTGCCATTCAGGACCTGTTCAGGACCTGTCTCACCCTCTGGAGGTATTTGGGTGTGGCTGACCTCCAGGCTGCTTCATCATGGTTGCCATTTGCCTGTGGTATCCCCAGACACTTGTAGCTGTCTTCCACATCTCTAATTTTGCCCCCAGGTTTTTCAACCCCTTCAGTAGTGATCATCTTCCCTTTCTTTGATATCATCCGCCCACACTTATCAAGTCCGAATGGCATGCCGATGTCGTTGCTGTATAGAGAGGTGAATGAGGGAGTCGATGTCTCGCTCACTCTTGGCATACAGTTTGATGTCATCCATGTAGAAGAGGTGGCTGACAATTGTTCCACTGTGGAATCGGTACCTGAATCCACTCTTGGTGATGATCTGACTGAATCCAGAGTTTTCGGTAACGCTTCCTTTTACAGTACGGTAATTACCATGTATTACATGGTAATTGCAAGGTAAGTACCATGTCATAAGGAGAAGTTACTGTAAAATTACCATGTAATTACAGGGTAACTATGTTGCTAATTACCTAGTACTTTTAGAGTAATTACCAAGCAAATTCCAGGCAAATACCAAGTAACTACCTGGTAGTAAGTATTAATTACTGGGTAATTATAATGTATATAGCAACTATGTCGGTAATTGCCAAGTACTTACTAAGTAATTGCTAAATAATTACCATGTAATCAGTGGGAAATGTAGACTTTTTACTAGGTATTACTAGGTACTGCTAGGTGTGTACACTATGTATTTCCCTATTAGTCAAGTGTTTTTTACTACTTACCTGGTAACTTCTTAGTATTTCCCAGTAACTACAACAGTTACCTGGTAATTACGGTTGATCTGTAGACTACTGCAAAAGGAAGTGAGGCCTGTTTCCACACTATTACCTGGTAACTACTTATTCGTTACCCAGGAACTGCAAAACTACCTACCTCGAAATTACATAGTTATTAAAGTGGATTTGTACTGTAAAAGGAAGTGAGGTCTGTTTCCATGTTATTACATGGTAATTACTCATTTACTACCCAGTAAATAGAAAAATATCTACCTGGAAATTACATAGTTATTAAAGTGGATTTGTACTGTAAAAGGAAGTGAGGTCCGTTTCCATGTTATTACATGGTAATTACTCATTTACTACCCAGTAAATAGAAAAATATCTACCTGGAAATTACATAGTTATTAAAGTGGATTTGTACTGTAAAAGGAAGTGAGGTCCGTTTCCATGTTATTACCTGGTAATTACTCATTTATTACCCAGTAAATAGTAAAATATCTACCTGGAAATTACATAGTTGTTGAAGTGGATTTGTACTGTAAAAGGAAGTGAGGTCCGTTTCCATGTTATTACCTGGAAATTACTCAGTATTTAGCCTGTTACTCAGAAACTTTCACATTACCCCACACACTTGCACCAAAAATGCAGCAAACCCCATCAGTGTCTGTGATACAGTGTCTGAACAGCACACTGTATCTGTCAGGAGATCAGAGTTTCCATCAAAAACCACCATCACCAGCCATCACATTACATTAAGATGAACGCATTATTATTACACTTCCTCACTCCGAACACCTCACTGTGACAGACATGCAAAAACAAGAGAGCTGCCAAAGATAAACATTTTAATCAAATGGAGTTCAACTTCTTATAAAACAATTTACAAAACTGCACATTTTTAGCAGTCAGGCACCTTTTTTTTTAAGAAACAGAACAGATTTCTTTTGCAAAAAACAAAATACAAATAACAGTGATAAACAATCACTATAAATCAACATTAATAAGTACACTGCTCCAGTCTTGTGAATTCACATCATGTGTTTTCTGCAGAACAGTCTACAGGAACCCTTGATCTCCATCATCCCGAATACCCAGGACCGCCATCGCCAGGTGTTGTCACGTCGTCCACGTCCAGACTTGTACCTCCTTCAGCGTGATGAAAACGAGGACAGCACAACTGTTCCTTCTTAATGCTCAGGGTTTATTCACTTTAACACCCAAACCCCAAACGTGAGAGCTGAAAACATACAAATATACATATTAATAAACAGAAACTTACACAATAAACAAATATACACATTGCACAAAACACAAATATCTTTAAACCTTCAAACATACACATGAAACCGACATATAATGACGCTATACGCTATAATGATCAATAAAACACCAAGAAAAACGTGAATATACACACCTGAATATACTAAGAAGTTACCAGGTAAGTAGTAAAAAACACTTGACTAATAGGGAAATGCATAGCGTACACACCTAGCAGTACCTAGTAATACCTAGTAAAAAGTCTACATTTCCCACTGATTACATGGTAATTACTTAGCAATTACTTAGTAAGTATTTGGCAATTACCCACATAGTTGCTATATACATTATAATTACCCAGTAATTAATACTTACTACCAGGTAGTTACTTGGTATTTGCCTGGAATTTGCTTGGCAATTACTCTAAAAGTACTAGGTAATTAGCAACATAGTTACCCTGTAATTACATGGTAATTTTAAAGTAACTTCTCCTTATTACATGGTACTTACCTTGCAATTACCATGTTAATACATGGTAATTACCGTACTGTAAAAGGAAGCGTTACCAAGTTTTCTTCCATAGCCTTATTGAGTTTTCCAGGAAGGTTGTCAGTTCTCTGTTGATGTTGCACAGTTTCACGCATTCCAGTATCCATGTGTACAGCATTGAGTCATAGGTTTTCCTGAAATCAATCCAGGCAGTGCACAGGTTGGTGTTTCTGGTCTTACAGTCTTGTGCAATCGCCCTGTCGATCAGTAACTGGTGCTTGCCTCTGTGATCAATCATTACCTCTTCCTCTCTCTAGTAGCTGGCTGGAGTTTAAAAGGGGGTGGCTCTAGGAGGAGCGAGGCCTGACAGAGACAACAGCAGACACTCAGGTGACTTGGTGCAGCAGAGGATGGACAAGGAGAATTTTTGTCTGGTTGGAGAGCGGCTTTGAAGGGTTCTCCAGCATTTATGTTTAGCAGTTTCGGAGACACCAATAAAACGGAAGTTCTGCAAATGGCCTGTGCCTATTCTGTGCAGGAGGACTCACATGGAGAGGAAGAGTTCAGAGAACAATGTTCTCACTCTTTTTTGCAGCTGGAGCATGTTACACTACTTTCTGAAAAACATATTCGAATGCACCATATGAGTGCATTAACATGACAACCCCTCCCTTCGCTTCTCCGTTGCCATGGTGACTTGTCCAAATGGGGCTCCATTTATGCTATCATTTTGAAGTTGTGGGTCACATGCTTAACTCCAGATGAAACTATTTAGAGTTGGTCTAAGTTATTCAAATCAGCCTTTCTGAAACAGAAATTTCAGAGATTCCAATCTCATAGTAGATGAACACACAGCTCAGGGTCAGACTCTTAGTCACGGCCCTGTTGTGGACGACTTTGTCAAGTGGTGTGAGGATTCACACCTACAGGTCAATGAAGCCAAGACAAAAGACATGGCCATTGACTTTAGGAAAAATGCCGATTCACCTGAACCCATGAAAATCAAAGGACAAGCCATTGAGCAAGTTCAGTCTTATAAGTATCTCGGGACTATTATTGATTCCACTTTGAATTTTAAGTTAAACTGTGAAGCTGTGAGCAGAAAGGGACACCAGCAGTTGTTCTGTTTGTGGAAGCTGTCCCGGTTCCACATTGATAGGACCATGATGACACTTTTTTATCGTGCTTTTATTGAGTCGGTTTTAACTTTCTCACTTGTGTCATGGTTTGGAAACCTGCCTTTAAAAGAAAAGAACTCACTGAACCAGATCATTAAATGGTCTGGTCGGCTCATTGGGGAGTCACAGCCGTGCCTGTAGTCGCTGTACACTAGGCAGATACAGCGACTGGCCAGGGCCATTTCTGTTGACGACTCCCATCCCCTGGCAAGTGAGTTCCAGCTCCTACCATCTGGATGGAGATTCATAGCCCCGAAAGTTAGGACCACTCGCTACAGGAACAGCTTTGTTCCTGCTGCTGTTTCTCTTTTAAATAAGACGTCTGTGTGATCTTAACGTGGTCTTAATGTATTGACTTACTTTTTGACTATTTAGGGTTGTATCATGCTTTTATGTTTTTCTTAGCATGCTCTTAACAGGTCTTTGTACTGGCACTTTATATTTAATGACTTTTTAATTATGTTAGCCTTTTAACCATGATCAGTGAGCTGCTGGGAGTACCTGTCAGTGTTCGTCAATGTCTGCTGTTAATCCTTCTTCTGTATGTCCCGTCTTCTTAAATGTTTGGGTTAATGTTGAGATGCCCTCATCCAGACTGCAAAACAAATCTACCTACGGGTATCAATAAAGTTACCTTGACCTTGACCTTGACCTTGTTGAGCATTTGCTGAACCTGCTTTGTTAAATGGACCCCAGGTCTTTCTTATCTTGATCAACACACAAAAAAGAGGTAGTGTTTGCAACATCTGACCAATCATAGTCAAGGAGAAACCCTGCAGAACAGTGTACTTTACCACAGAGGAGCAGAAAACTGCTCTTCAAAAAGATGGAGAATTCAAACAGATCATCCAGGACAAAGGCCAGGAAGAAATTATGCCATACTGTGTGTAATTGTGATTGTGATGAATAAAGGTACTGATTGGACTCTTGATTTGAAATGCCAGCAGGTTTTTTAATTATTTTTCCTTTGTCTTGTCCAGCATTGAAGCAATCAGAAAGAGGGTCTGGCTGCTATATTGTAAATGAATTTCCTCTACCAAAGAGACCTTATGAGTATAAAGCAATAGAGTATGATGATCTAACTCAGCAAACCAAGGTTTGCAGATGTGGCATTAAGTTGCATGTGACAGCACTCAGTAGAGCCACCCACCGTTCTCTTAAACTTAAAAGCATCCTTGACATTATAGTACGTAGTGACAGCATTCATGTGTTGATGTTAATTCATATGGCCGTTGTAATGAATGGAGCAGGCAGTGGACCGGAAACTACCTTGACAATAACTGGCAGAAACCGAATGTACGTCACCGGGCTTGTGCACAGATTTTATGATGTTGCCTTCTGGGAAAGTGAGTACTTTGAAAGACATTACAATTTTGCATACACTGTATCCACTTCATACCTGTAAATAAAAATGTCCTGAGGACACAGTTTATTTTTACAGGCTGTTTTGGACAATTCTTAGCTCTTACCATACATGCAAAAGCTGTAATGTATTCCAGATTATGAAGTTTGACACCAATACTTAAAGAAACAGCGCTTCCCGTGTCCACACAAGACTTTGGACACAGCACTAATTAAAATGGTGTACTCCTCTTTGGAGAGGTACACAGGTAAGAAATGCTTCTTTTATTTTTAGAAAAGGTGTAAGTGGGGCGAGTCATTCAGGGCTTAGCCACTAGCTATTAGCTTAGCTTCGGGTCTTGGGCGACTCCTTCCTGCTCACCCATCACTGGGCGGGCCGCAGTCTTTGGCTTCCGAAAATAATTTGCGCTGCATAGTCATAGTTTACCCACTAATAATATGATTCTCGTTTCACGATGCGACAGCACAGAAAAAGACGTCTTACCTTTGGAAAGGTACTGAACCACTTTGGTGTCACTTTAATGGTCCTCTTTGGTTCCCCGCTGTAGATAATCTGCGATCCCAGCGGAGTGTTGTTCTGGGTAACAATGGCATTTTCAGCCCCGTGGCACTTGCTGCTCAGCAGAGAGCTGAATACAAACACAATACAGGCATCATGAAGGTGTGTTGTTTGGATGCATATCTTCTCAACTTCTGCACAAGAGACTGTGCTATTTAAAGGTCTTGTGGCTTTCAGGCTGCTTTGCTGAAACTCACATGAACTTATGACATGTTATGGAGCTGATCTTCCTTAAAATCCTACTCCAGTCATGTTTTTTAGCTAATTTAAAGTGTTGTCAGGAGTGTTGAAATTGAGATTATGAGGTTTCCAGCCAAAATTACAAAACCTGTGCCATTTTCCAGGACTCTGTATCTGCAGAGCACCAGTAGTTTATTTCCAATTCGCCTCTGTGTTGTGGGTGGAGTCAACACTGCTCCACAACAACAATGAGAAATATTTATAAATTATAAATTAAAACTTTATGAGACTTTGTGGACTGAAACCTGTGCGAACCTGTTTTGAAATGCGAACAGCATGCATGTATATTGGCACAGCCTATGAAATGCCTTTTATAGCCTGATAGCTTTGGAATGTTTGAGAGTTGTTGTTTTTTTCATTTTTTTTTTTTATCATTTCAACACAACTTATGTGATTGAAGAATGTATAAACAGATAAAGGACAATGTGATGTAAAAAAGTAATGTAACAGTAGTATCCTCTTTGGAGGTGCATTGTATTTTGCAAATCTTTGGGGGCAGTTTCTTCTGTATCAGTTGACCTTTCAACTGTCTGCCGCTGCCCGAGGTCCTGAAAAATATCCATTTCCCCCGTTTATCTATCAGCTGTGTTTCTTTAATCTCAGGCTATGCGTCATTTTTTCCATTGTACAGATTTCCTCTATTATGTATTTCCATTGATCCCGGGTCGGCGGGATCAATGGATGTATTAGGACTGGTTGGTTGGTTGACGTTTTATTTTGAACATGGAAGCACTAAATAACCCATCACTGAATCAACAAAAGAAAAAATAAATACATAAAATAAGTTTCGTATCACATGTACAAAAGGGAGCAGGATGGAGTCAAGAGCTCATTGAATCCTATTGCCACTGCATCGTTGTCATGGGCAAACACGTACACTGTACACTGCAAACAACATACATTCCTAATTTAACAATTTCAGTGCATCACTGTACCAGAAGTCAACAGTTCCAATGTTCTACTTCAGTTAAACCACACTCACCACAAACGAAAAAACTCTCCAGTCTTCATAAAATCTTGTACATTGCTAAAATATGTTCTTTATATGTCCTTTTGAATTCAGTTATATTTGAGACTTGTCTAATCCCCACAAATAATTTGTTCCAGAGTTTTTGCTCCACATATTACGACACAGAAACCTTTCAACAGAAACATTTTTTTCTTTCTTTTTTCAATTTTTTGAATATGAAGCTATTCTTTGCTTTTTTTATTATTTTAACTTTTTTAAACACCATAAGATCCATGAATTTGAAAGATTTTGATTGCAGGAATAGTGGATGAGTATGGAGGTCCACCCTGTGGCTGATTGTTATGGCTATATGTATGTGCAAGAAGAATATATATAATTATGTGAACGGAGAATATATGTGTGTGAGAGGGTCAGAATGAATTATGTCTTGTATGGCCACCCATAGTTTTTATTTTGTTTTATGTTAGATTACCAGCCATTTTTTTCATCAATTATTACTCCTAGGAATTCGTTTTGATTCCCTCTTTTTACATTTACACCCTTTTTCTGTACATTTAAATGATTACATATTTTCTAAAAAAAAATCATGAATTTTATTTTACAGAAATTCGGAGATAACTTGTTTTTTATGAAACCATAATTTATTTATTTTTAAAACTGTGAAATGATTAAAACAAAAAGTTGTTATAAATCCTCACCAGTTCATACAATATTGTGTCATCTGCAAATAATATAAATTTCTCACATTCAGATACTTTACGGATGTCTTTCATGTATAGCAGTGTTCCTCACACCAGTCTAGAATGAGTCGCTGTGGCTGTTGGTTTTTGACCAGCGGCACAGCATCTCCACCTATTTCACCAAGTCTACAGGTGGACTCACTTGAGGAAACGGGTGAAGTCCAGTGTGCTCTTTCTTGGTTGGAACAAAAACCTAGCAGCCTCGCAGCTCATTCTGGACTGGTTTGAGATATGATGGCTCTGATGTATAGTATAACCAGTTTTGGTCCCAACACTGAACCCTGAGGGACTCCAACACTCTATCTCGATGTTCAGTGGGACAGTCTCCCAACTTCACGAACCGTTTCCCGTTCTCCAAGTAACTTCTCACACAATTCAATACAACTCCTCCTCACCAACTCCTCACCATACTTCTCCAGTTTATTGATTAATATGCAATGGTTCATGGCATCAACTGTTCAGAGTTGTCTGCATCCTCTTTGATCATATATCAAAGCCCATGCAGGAATCCAGTAGGGGGCTGGTATCTAATCTCAACAATAAAAATGGGTTAACTGCCTCGTCACGATTATAAATGAGCCTGTTATCAGGATTTATGGCCTCTTACCGTCAACTGTCCTTTTTCACCAGGTCACATGGTCGTCCCTCTCCACCGCTGTTAAATCGTAACTTTTCCGATGATTGTTTAAAACTATTACTTCAACTAAGATCAAGTTAACCTTTTTTTTTTTTTTTTTTTTTTTTTTTAATTCTGAGCTCACATGTGATGTGAGACATGAAAGCCGTAGATTCTGTGATATATGGTTCGACTCAATGGTAACTCTCCCGCGAAAAAGTTGCAGCTAATTTTTAACCTGACTGTGTCTTGACCTTGAGGTTATGATTCTTCCCTGAGTTGTCCATCTGTCTCTCTGCACGTGTCTCTGTGGTCCACACGTGTTGAACAACTGAGAAAAGATATTTATGTAAATGCTGTGGCAGCAGTGACAGTTCGAGAATGTGTGACAATTGCAGAATGCTTCATAGTTTTACAATCTTTTGGAGCTGGCTGAAAGTGAATAAATGAAGGTTCAAATCATGGAAAAAAAAGACATTGCTGCAGTCGGCATGCCAATTGCACGCTCCCTCAAAATCTGTGATACCGATGACGTGATAAAACTGCATATTTTAGATGAAACGAAGTGCTAACTATAAAAGATTTATATACATTTCAAAAGAACACTTGAGAGAAATAGGCCTTCTGTGTACATAATGAATCTTTGATCTGTGAATCCAGCTCATGAGTAACAGAAAGTAAAGTGTTACACTGATATGTTTCTTTAGTGTAGACGAGGTGATGAAACTGAATGATTATAGTTATAGTTAAGTGCTGAGATTTTGTTACTGTTCTGTAGCTGTTTGTACATAAAACGTTTTTGTTGCTGTTGGTTGTTTTTTGGCAGATTTTTGCATTTCTCAACACAAACAGGTAAATGAACATCATTGGCAATGAAAGCCAAATAGATTATGTGAAAAAAAAGACAAGGTAACAAATAACAGAAGTGTGTGTGTGTGTGTGTGTGTGTGTGTGTGTGTGTGTGTGTGTGTGTGTGTGTGTGTGTGTGTGTGTGTGTGTGTGTCTCAGTCCAGGGTGAACCTCGTACCATTGTCAACAGTATTAGCAGTCTGGTTAATGTGTCTGTAGAGTATGTACTGTATAGAGGCATTGTTCTCACCTGAACCTCTGGTAATTCCCTTTCTGCCTCTTCCAGGGTTGAGCATAACGTTTTGCTATGTTGGTGATGAGTTTGCTGTTGAAGAGACACATTCACACACAGTCAGGTGTTTAACCTCTGAAGTTCTCACAGGATTTAGTTTGATCAGAGAAGGAGGCTGTGTTGATCATGTTTGCTCTCACCTGCTGTTTTTACACTGCTGTGAAGACACCGGGACACTTTTCTTCCGAGGAGGTTGTCGGTGAGATTTCACGCTGTGGCATCATGAGACAGCTCAGATTATAAAAAGGCAGAGAAAATAAACTGTTTATTTATAAACAAACTGTTTTGTTTTTGCATTTGGGCCGATTTATCAATCAGCATCAGCTTAGAATAAAAATGTGTTTAAGTGTTCAATACATAAAACTAGAGCATGCCACTGAAATTGTTCTAAATCATGAGAAAAACATGTGCCTTGTTACACATGAACTGAAAAAATTTGAAGCAGTTTTAAAACTTCAACTGCAGTAAAGACTGAACCTTTTCTATATATAAGGATTTGTTTTCAATAAACATCTCTTGATGATAGATTGAAATAAAGTAGTGTGTTTAAATAGTGTTAAATAAATCTCAGATGTCTAAGTGTCTCTGTCTGAATAAAATTATAATAAAACTTAACTTTTCCACTGTATTTTCTTTTTGTGTGTAATTCCTCTACTAAAGTTCAAAGCACTCTTCTAACTACTCAGAATATTACTTTTAATGATGTTTCATTGTACATTTCAGAGCAGACATTTAATTTATTTTGATAAAGTATTTCAAGTTTCTATATTGAAACAAGGAGCTTTTCTGCTCAGTTGTATAAACAATCCGTGTTGAAATTGCTGTTACAACAATTAACATCTTGGGTCAAAATGCACATTAAAAATTTAGATCATAAATCAAATTTATGGCTTACTCAGCATGGGAAAAGTAGTATTACTAAAACATACAACTTGACTGCACTAATATGAGTTTTTCTATTTTTTTAATATCCACATTTGCATTAAAGCAACCTAAACTAAAAAAAAAAAACATGTTACAGTTTTCAGAAAGAGAATTAATCCAGTGATGCAGTCATGTGACCGTAGTGATGACTCACTCTCACTATCAAAATATGACTCCGTATCTAAAGACATTGTACATTGAACAGAGGGTATAAAAGAATAAGGAGAGTAAAATATAAACCACATGTGTGCAGGAGCCTTGTGTCTCGCAGAGTCGTCGGTGCCAGTTTTCTGTTCCACTTCCTTCATTTGATGGTGCCACAAATCACTGAAAAACAGACACTGAGATCTTAATGTGCATGAACGGCCATCAGACAGTTGTGTGGCTGTGATGTGTGTTATCTGTGGGATGACATGCTGCAGTTTCTGCAGTTGCAAGTGATTCAGTTTGACGTGTGTGTTGGGAGAATTGTTCCTCTTCAGTTTGAACATCCTCTCATGTTTCACTTTGAAAAAAAAAAACTGTTCTGCTTTGATTTCTTCATTAAAAATCTCAAATTTCAATGGGAGCATCACGGTTTAATTGTACCATCTTTTATCAATCACACCATCTTCACCATCATCATCATCAACAACAGCATCATCATAGAAAAACAGCTGTCTCATCGACTGATTGAGAATTATTTAATAACTATATCTATTAGCCCACTTTTTTCTTTTTTTTTTCTTTTACTGTGTATCGCAACTGACATGGCAGTAATCCATGATATCAAATGAAAGAAGTGATGTTCACAGCAAGCAAAATATTATACTAGTGTCATTATTTCTTCTGCAACCTTGTGTGTGGTATTTTTGTAAAGGACGATGTGTTTGACAAACAAAATAAAGGTGAAATAGTCTTTTTCATTTCAACAGGCTCCAAAATCAGTTCCTCATGTCCTTACAAAGCTTTCAGTGCTTAGTGTTAGAAAATAAATAAATCTCAGGTGTATGTTTGCTGGTGACAGACTTACTGGCTGTTGGTCTTGTACCAGGTAACACTGGTCAGCAGATTCCCCAAGAAGGAGATGGTGAGCAGAGAGAGGAGCAGCTTTCGGATTTGTGTCCTCATGTCTCTCTGTCCCGTCTTTCTAACACTGACTCAATATCTCCACCACCTCCTCCTAAAACAGCTTTCCCTGGCAGTGCCTAACACTCATTCAAGAGTGTGAATCTCTGCCTCTTGCCTTTCTTCAGTCTCTGGACGCCTTCTTGTCCTCCTCCTCCTCCTCCTCCACCTTGACTGAAGTTTCTCCTCTTCTATGGAAGTAAGTGCAAGCCTCCTCAGTCACAGTTTATCTCTCTGTCCAGGCACGTCTTCCTCTGCTGTATTCCTAGAACTTTGAGCTGAAGATCTCCTGAGGTGGAAACTGATATTTTGTTTTGACACATCTGATTTCACTGCATCTTCTATCAGTTTAATGCAACCGTCTCCTTCATTCTTCCTCTCTTTCAGCCTCCTTTGTTGTCATGTGCTCACAGAGTCAAACTCCCAGTCCTACTTTCCACACTACTCCTACAACTGGAGAGCTTTCTGTTCTCCGCCCCATCTCACAGTCCCAGCCTTCCCTCCTGCTTGCCTTCCCCTCCCTGCACCTGTTCTCCGCCCACACAGCCTGAGAGGTCAGGCCAATGGAGCCCAGCTGGGTGAAACACTTCATGGACTGGTGCTGCTTGACACACAATAAATGTGAACTTTAATTCTATCCTGCTGTTGTTTGAATGAATGTTGCGATATTATTCTATTTTCTTCACCTCTACAAAAACATCAGAATTTGCACTCTTTTCCTTTCCCCATTGCAGTTCAGTCAACATGATAGTAACATTGCTTTTCAAAGCAGTATTAGTTAATGGAGACACAGCAGCCAACCACATGGAATTGCAAAGAGTCGAAATACACCCCTTAGCATGGGGGTCCACAGTCAGGAGGGTATCTACCAAAGTTTCAGGAGGGCAATTTGGAAAATGAGGAAATTGTTTTTTCATAATCCCTGACCTGTAAAAAATGAAAAAGGTGTTGGTTTGGCAGGTTGTATTTGGCAACAAGTTGTGCAAAGGATGAGAAAATATTGTTTGCATACAAATCTCCAACCGATTTGATTCCATTACCGTACCATAACCGAAATGCTGAGTCCAATCTGGCGGGTTCGAAGCAGCAATATTCCTATAAACTGAAGTTGAAACTGAGAGATCAGCAAGGCCAAAGTGTTTTCTGATCTGAGTCCAAATCTTTAAGGATGTGTAAACTAATGGGCCTCTAGACAAATGTAAAGGAGGAAATGGAAGTTGAGAGCATAACACAGAACGCAGGGAGAATGGACAGGAGTCTTGTTCCATATGTACCCATACAGGTAAAGAGTCATGCTCCTCAACCACCAAGAAAAGGACTTTTTGTACATTTGCTGCCCAACAATAGAGCATAAAAACAGGAAGGGCAAAACCCCACTGGGGGATTGGAGAATTGATCTTCGGATCCTTGTAGATTTACTGTCCCACAAAAAAACTGAAACCGGCTTGTCTAATATTAAAAAAAAGATTAACTCGTAGCACAGCAACATGTTGAAACAAGTAAAGACACTTTGGAAAGACCACCATCTTGATCAAAATGATTCGGCCAAGAAGCGAGGCGAGCAGAGTCGACCAATGGGCAAAATACTTCTCCATTCTCTAACCAATGGGGTGAAGTTGTCCCGGTACAGATCAGACATGGACAGTGTAATATGAATACCGAAATATTGAAAGCCACCACTCCACCATTTAAATGGCAGTATGGTACATGGAAGTACTTTTGCTAGGGAATTGATGGGTAGAAGCTCACTCTTCATATAGATAGGTTTGTAACCAGACACTGCACCGCAATGATCTAAGATATCAAGAATTACAAGAAAAGAGATTGCCAGGTCGGAGATATATAGAAGAAGGTCATCTGCGTACAATGAAACCTTATGAACCGTTTTCCCACGCACAATACCTATAAAGCCCACCTCAGAATGCAGCCAATGAGCTAGTGGTTCCACCACAGGGGTAAAAAGTAAAGGGGACTGTGGGCAGCCTTTTCTAGTACCTCGACATAGAGGAAAAAATGGCGATAGCATGTTGTTTGTTGGGACAGCAGCTTTCGGTGATGAATATAGAATTTTTATCCAGAGAATAAAGGCCTCACCAAGTCCAAACCTAGCCATAACGTTATACAGAAAGCTCCACTCAACCCTGTCAAAGGCCTTCTCTGTGTCGAGGGAGTCCACAACCTCTGGCATCTTAAAATTAGGAGAATAAATGATATCAAAGAGATGCCTGGTGTTATGAAAAGAGTGCTGGCCTGGAATAAAGCCAGTTTGATCAAGTGCAATAATTGAGGGCAAAACACGCTTCAGACGCAGAACTAAAATTTTTAAGATTTTAACATTTACCAGCAAGATCAGCCTGTAATTGGTGCAAAGCAGTGGATCCTTACCCCTTTTAAGTCGAAGGGAAATGGTGGCCTCCGAGAGGGAGCCTGGGAGATAACCACAGGTGTATGCTTCATTATCAGTGTTGTCACTAACGTGCTACTAATTAACGCGTTATTTTAATCTGATTACTTTCTTTCAGTAAGGAGCAATCTAACGCGTTCATTTTTCCAAACCAGTAATCTGATTAAAGTTAGTTTCCTAAGTGACTGTGCGTTACTTTTTTGTTATTGCCTATATATATTTGATATATGTATAAGTGTATAAAAGGCTGGGTTAGGGAGTGTCCAGGTTGGTTCTGGTGGCCGGAAATGACGGCCGGTCGTCAGCTGTGGCGCTCAAATGTTCAGCGGGAGTGTGTGGACTAGCGGATCCCCCTCCCTTCAGTTACCTTAAATCCTTTGCCTACGCACAGTGCCCACTTTGATTCTCGCTCAGGTCGTCAGACGGACCCCCTCTCGGGGTGGACCCCCTTATGCACAGGGTCTGGCCTCCGGGCCTCCTGTATGCGTTTCCTTTGACCCACCTCCTGGCCCCATTGCTGCGCAGGGTGAGGGTGCAGGGCCTCCATGTCATAGTGGTGGCCCCGGACACCCCTAGCGCCAGGTGGTTCCCGAACCTGGTCCAGTTGGCAGTCGGGGATCTGTGGCCGATCCCCGATGCCTTTCTGCAGGCAGGGGGCGCCCTCCGGTCGCCTGGAAGCTGAGAGGGTCAGACTAGTGGGACAAGATCTCCCCCTGGCTGTGGTATCCACCATCCAGAGTGCCAGGGCCCCCTCTACTGTCAAGGCGTGGTCGTGTGTCGTGGTGCTCGGAGAAGGCTTGGGACCCGGTCTCCTGCGCTATCGGCGGGGTGCTGGAATTTCTGCAGGCTCTGCTGGACAGTGGTCACGCTGCATCCACTCTCGCAGTGTTTGCATCGGCCATTACAGAGGGTCATGGCGGCTTCGGCCGCTTCTCTGCACGCAGTCAGCCGCTGGTGAAGCAGCTTCTGCGTGGGGCTTGTCGGCTGCGACCGCCCCCCAGGCATGTGGTTTCCCCATGTGACCTCCACACGGTGTTGGATAGTGTGAAGGGGCCCACCTTCGAGCCTTTGGAGCAGGCAGAGGACCGCTTTCTCTCCTTTAAGGCTGCCCTTCTGTTGGTGCTGGCATCCACCAAGAGGCATCCCCCTGTCGGTCCATCCCTCATGCATGGTGTTCAGTCAGGATGGGGGACTGGTGCATCTTTGGCCTAACCCGGCCTTTCATCCCAAGGTGATCACTTCGGACTTCCGGTCGAGAGTGATCCGGATCAGGGCACTTGGCTCCTTGCCTGGCTCATCAGGAGACGACCCTCGGCCACAGCTGCTGTGTCCGGTCAGGGCTCTACGTTGCTATGTTGAGCGCACAGCTGGCTTTCGCACTACAGTCCAGCTGTTTGTGCGGTTCGGGACCAAGGGGCGTGGAGCCCCACTGTTCTCCCAGCGTCTTGCCCACTGAGTTGGGGGCGCTATCGCAGCTGCCTACAAGGCACTGAATCGCCCACCGCCAATGGTGATTCGCGCTCATTCCATGCGGAGCATGGCTGCTTCTGCGGCCCTGTGCAGAGGTGTCACGGCGGGTGACATCTGCCAGGCCGCCTCTTGGGCTTCTGCATCCACCTTTGTGCGTTCATATCTGATGGATATGTGCACAGACTCTGTGGCCATGTCAGTTTTCAGCGAGAACAGGAGTTCTGTTGCTTAACTGTGTTGGCTCTTGCCCAGACCGGCTACTGCTTCCCTGGGGGGATCCCGGCCGTGTGAGGTTCTACCGCCCGCCGTTCTGACTTGGCGTCTCAGCCGGCGTATGTGTGCTGTTGTTACGGTGCTTGGACATGTCGGCTGGCGGCACCTTGGTGCGAGGCTGCCTGCCGCTGGTGTCTTGGAGGTTTGGTGTGGCTGTGCTGGGCCTGCCTACTTCCTTTCCTCGCCAATCCTGTTAGCATGGCAACTGGGAGTACATTCATCTGTACGGTCTCCGCTTTGGTGAGTACTTATAGCAAAGCCCATAGGTGGGCTGAGCACCACACGAAGTAGAATTAGTAGTTACTAAACGCAACTCAAGTTCTACAAGTGTGTGTGTGCCCCCCTACCTGCAGGCCCAGCTGCCCTGCTTCCTTTTCTACTGGCTGTTCAGAAGAAGGAAGTGGAGCTGGGGCACGCTGATTATATCCCCTTGGTGAGGGGCGTGGCAGTGTGCCAGCGCGCGTAGGGGATTGGCGTGTCGTTTTCGGATTTGTCTCAGTGATTGGCTGGCGCCAGAGGGAAGTACCAATAGCGAAGCCCGTAGGTGGGCACGCACACACTTGTAGAACTGGAGTTACGTTTAGTAACTCCTAATTTGTGGTGGTGGGGTGCGCTGAGAGCTCAGAAGACATTTATTATGGGTCCTTGCAGTAGTATGCTACTGAAGTCCAATGACATAAAATATTTTCTGTGTATTTTAAATTTTAAACAATGTATCATTTCTTAATTCAAAACTATTTGCTGAACTCAAGATCTCCTATCATTACAATGACACAAAAATAAAAAGTAACACAAAAAAAAATCTCTTCAGTTTCAATATGAACAACCCAACTTAATCCCACAGTGCAAACAGATTTGTAAAACCTTATTGAAATACAACAACTCAAAATCTTAGTCAGTCCATTTTGTTCTTTAAATGAAACAGTCAATGGTCTGTAACTACAGGGATTCACAATTTGGATATTCCTCAAATAATTAAAATGTCCAGCAAAGAAAATAAAAGTTGGGTAGCCCCAAAAAGAAATACAATAGAACTCTGCAGAAAAAAAAAAACAAAACAAAAGGAAAGAAAAATATTGTGATACTCAAGTGGCACACAAGGTGACAACAAGTCCTGGAACACCATGGTATCTGCTTGGCTCCAGTCCACTGACGCCATGCTAGCAGGAAGACAGAAGTGATGACTTGAAATGCAAGACGGCTCGTGATCGGCCACATCTTCTCCCCACGCAGCATTCAAGTCTATATCAGAAGCTGAAATCAGCAGCATCACTTCCTCGCTGGGGGACTCACAGAAAGAGACCGAGTTGTTGCACAGTTGCTGTTTATACATTTCATAAACGAGTGTTACCCACAGTTGTTTATGGGAACACAGCACAACATAAAAATCAGAAAACCCCATCAAGAAATTGTTCATATCAGATTCAACAAATAATCATCCACACATTCAGCATTCACTTTATGTCTTTGAATCATGTGAGGTAAACAAAGGACCTGAGAAAACTTAACACTGGAACAGGGAAAACATGTTACCTCCACAAACAAACTGGATTACTATGAAATATATAGTTATATCAAACAGCAATCACCGAAAAAGGCAAACAGATGATGGAGATCCTCCAGAAAGCACCAAGTTAAATTTTTCCAGATTCCAGCTGAAAAATTTGATGTGAATAAAAAGATATACTTATATGTGTAAGTATATAGATATACTATTAAAGTGCTCACAAAATCACAGTGTAAACATCTTGGCTGCTGAAAGGTGGAGTCAGTTTTCTTTCTTTTTTTTTTGCAGATCCATCCTTCACTGCTCACATTCTCCAAGGTGAATCCTGAGGATGCCCTGATTGTGCAGTTTCAGCAGGCGGTCGAACTCGGCTGGCATGGCGTGATATCTCTTTCGAACCGGCATGTTATCGTAGTAGTGGTTCGTCAGGTGGTGGAAGTCCCGAGGGTGGAAACTGAAAGGCCAGAATCCATACAGATCCACGCTGTTGCAAAGTTCCAGCGCCAGATTAACCATCATAAAGCCAGTGCTGAGCCGAGCTTCCTTCAGGCCCTGAGAGGTCCAGTAGGTCGAAAGACTCTTCAGATACTGGGGGTTGAAAGACACAGGTCTAATGGGACTATCAAAGTCTCTGATGGCATAGATGGCCCGCTGACACAGAAAAGTGTTCAAGCGAAAGGAGAAAGTTGGCAGGATCAGCATGGCGTCTCTGAAGCGGCGCAGACTCTCCACAAATGGACGACGATGGTTGTCCAGAGAGGAGAACCTGCAGAAAAAAAACAGCTCATGTGAAGAAACAAGACTGAAAGTGTTACTCAGAAGACAAAGATTCACTCTCCAACTCACTTCTTTTGGAGGATGCTCGGGTTTGCTGTCACAAGGTTAGTCTTCTTGCCAACGTGTTCCTCCCATTCACGGTCCAAAGGTGCGAGGTTGCATCTGAACAAGCAGAGAAGAGCCACAAATCCCTACATGAACTTTCTACTGAAAGTAGTTCAGTTCAGTTGATGTCCATCCTCAGTCATAAAATCTCTCACCTGATCACAAACTGAGCTGAATCGATTTGTTTTCCACATTTGCTGTTGGCCAGGATCCCGCCGTTCCCCACCACAGAGCAAGTGTCCCATTTCTTATTGGGAAGAGGATGGTCCTGGAATCGAAGACATTAGCAACATTTACAGTGTGCAAAACATCATAACTTTCAAATAGTGATTATGTTGCCTCAGCACACATAATAATAATAACAAATTTATTAAAAAGCACTTTTAATCAAAGTGTTGTACAGGCATTTAAAGACATCAACATATAGCATGCATATTGTGCTGCCCCTGAGGCAGTTGTTTTCTTCATATTGCAAATTCATGTGTCTAAAAATGTTACAAAAAATGTAAAACGATAATTTGGAGATGTTTTATTTGCACATTTCATTGCTATTTGTGTATGTAGTTTAAAAATATGGCAAAATAATTATTCTTCCTGTTTTACTGCGTCACTTCCGGTTTTCGTTCTGGGCGTTTATCGATGACACTATACCTAAAAACATTCAAGGGATTAGGATTAGGTTTAACCCTTAAAAAGTTAAAACAATTAATTTAAGACTCATGTTTAGCTTTGCTTTAAATACCTCACTGCATCTGCAGTGGACTTGGTTATACATACATGACTCACATTTTTTGTTTTAATGAGATGATTTTTGTCATCAAGGTTTATATTTTTTGTCACCAGAGGAGCCCAAAGTCCATAACAGTACCATTCCATTTGACTGATATCTTGCACTTTGGACAGGGGATAAATGCTGCATTCAAATGCAAAATGTCTAACTTCACATGTAAAATCCTTTTTGCTCAAACCTCATACTGCTGCTGTTTCACATGTCTCTTTCAGGGCAAAAGTTCACAAACTTCGTATTGTATTTAAAGAAAACGAACACTTCCAGAAAGCAGAGAAATAAATGTTTACGAGATGAAAAGACTCTAAATTGTTGTATATGTTTGCCAATTCTACAGGCATGAATAGAAAGACTGGATGAAGAACAGTTTGACCAAATACCTATCAGTTTCAACGCCACCAGTCATACAGGGGTCATTTATTTATTTGACCAACAGATGTTAAGAGCTTCAGGCCAATATCAAAAACTCCATTCCTGGCCAAAGTCCTGGAGAAGGTGGTCTGTGTCCAACTTGCTTCCTTTCTGAAGACACACAACATACACGACACATTTCAATCTGGTTTTCGTGAGTCTCACTCAACCGAGACGGCCCTGTTGAAAGTGTCTAGTGACATTATGATGGCTGCGGACTCTGGCAAATGCACTGTACTGGTTTTACTAGACCTATCATCTGCCTTTGACACAGTCGACCATGGCATCCTGATCAACAGACTGAGGGACAGGGTTGGGTTGTCAGGTGTTGTTTTGGACTGGTTTAGGTCATACCTGTTTGGTAGAACTTTCAGTATTTCCGTTGACAATGTGATGTCTGATCCTGTGGAGCTTCAGTGGGGGGTGCCACAGGGATCTGTTCTTGGACCTATTTTGTTCTTGCTGTATATCCTCCCTCTTGGCAAGCTGATTCAGCAGTTCAGTGACGTGTCCTACCATCTGTACGCTGATGACCTGCAGCTGTACTGCTCCTTTAAGTCATCTGAGCCAGAAAAACTTAAGTCGCTGATGAGATGTCTGGCCAAAATTAAGGAGTGGCTCAGTGAAAACAGTCTGCAGCTGAATTCAGACAAAACGGAGACTCTGATTGTTGCCCCAGACAGCGCCATGTCTGCCATAAAACACCATCTTGGTGACTTGAACTGTTCAGTTAAAGGCAGCCTAAGAAATCTGGGTGTTATTTTTGATGAAGGAATGTCCTTGGAACACCACACCAATCAGCTTGTGAAAAACTGCTTTTTCCAAATTCGGAATATAGCTAAACTTCGCAAAAAAGTGTCCTTCAAAGAGTTGGAGATGATTGTACATGCATTTGTCTCATCTCGCCTCGACTATTGTAACAGCCTGTTCACCTGTCTCAACAAAAAAGAACTGGCGCGCCTTCAAGTTGTCCAGAATTCCGCTGCACGGCTCCTGACCCGCACTCGTAGGAGAGCCCATATAAGTCCCATACTCAAGGACCTACACTGGCTCCCCGTTTCTTTTAGGATAAATTCTAAAATCTTGGTTTTGACGTTTCGGGCTCTACACGGGCAGGCACCGGACTACATCAGGGGCCTGATCCAGCCCTATGTTTCCACTCGCTGCTTGAGGTCCTCCAACCAAAACTTGTTAATGGTTCCCCGCACGTTTCAAAACTCGAGGGGATAGATCATTTAAGGCAGTGGCACCGCGTCTTTGGAATGAGCTTCCCTGCTCGCTCAGGTCTCTGGACAATGTTGATTCTTTTAAAAAGCAGCTAAAGACCTTTTTCTTTGAACAAGCCTTTTAGCCTGTATGGTACTGTTTTTATCTTGTATATCTATTTGTTTTCTGGCCTGCATGGTACTGTTTTATCTTGCATATTTGTTATTTTAGTGATTGTATTTTGTATTTTCTATTTTGTACAGATTATTTTTATGTGAAGCACTTTGTGACCCTGGTCTGGGAAAAGTGCTATACAAATAAAGCTTACTTACTTACTTACTTACTTACTTTACCAAATCAGATGTCAGGGTTCATGTTTTGTCCCATGTGCTTTATGTTGTGTTCTAACTCTACACTACATGACCAAAAGTATTTGCTCACGCATCAAAATGATCAGAATCAAGTGTTCTAATCACGTGGCCTGGCCTGGCCACAGGTGTATAAAATCAAGCACCTATAGGTACGCAGACTGTTTTGACAAATATTTGTGAAAGAATGGGTCACTCAGTGAATTCCAGCGTGGAACTGTCAGGATGCCACCTGTGCAACAAATCCAGGCATGAAATTTCCTCGCTCCTAAATAAAAAATCAAATTAAAACACAACGCATCTTTAGAAAGAACAGAGTCAGCAGCTTAGCAAAATATGCCAGATGATGTCCCAGCCTGAGGGGCACGCATCACAACACCTGACCCATCTGCACCTGTCTATATTTACAGTCCTTGTAACTCACATTCTTAACTGGTACCACGTCTGATGAAGTGGTTATGATTGTGAAATGTCATGGATGCATCCAACTAACGAACTGTCTATATAAAACCTAACGTGCTTGCAGGTCAACCAGTCTATGAAATGATGGAGGCTGGCCCAGACTGGGCGCCATCCTGACATCTGGAACACATCTGTCACCCCGACAAGCACTGCATGCTCTGCAGGACCAACTAGATGGAGCAGCTCGGGAAGAAGACACTGCAAGGACCAGAGATGGGGGTCCACCAGGATGGGGGTTCTTCTTCCAAGTGGTTGTGGAAGCAAAGTTTTTTGTACATTTTTGTGCGTGACCAAAACATGAATTAAAAAAATGTTTTTCGGTGACATTTTTGAAGTCTTCTTGACTCTTTGCCTCTCTGTTTAACTAGTATTAATTTTGATAATGACCATTACTCTTCATTACTACTGAGATTTAAAAAATGTTATGGAGATAAAAAACAAGTCGGAAATATGACATTACAGTGGCTTACAAAATGAGAAGCTTGACAGTTTTACTTTTTTAGATATGTCATGTTTTCATATTCACAGCAGCAGCAGCACAATGGTGAACAGATCAAAAGTCTTCTTCAGCTTTAGACCAGCACAGCTTCAAAGGAACCACACAGTGGGGCAGTGCTGATACTCACAGGCCACCATGTCATCTTTCCTCTCTGGTCCACAGCAAAACCACACAAATTGACAGCCGCCTCCTTCTGTCTGGACTTCTCTGTTAATGTTTTTTCTGCTCCCAGCCATTCCTGAAATGTCTGTGAGCTCGGAGAGATTTACAGTTTCTGAACTGTTCATATGTCTAAGCTCTGATACCGTAAACCAGGCAGTTTGTTTTATCTGGCGATGAAGTTGGAGGCAGTAATGTGGTGTCGGAGCTCCAGTCTTTAGTTTTGAGGTCGTGCAGATCGATGTTATTGACTGTCGACAATTTAGCCAAATACCGATCCCTGGCCTCCTTGACAAGTTTGTTCCTGTACGGTATCGTCTCATGGCGCCTGGGGGTGTGTGTGCCAGTTAGGACACGTGACTAACAAGACCAATAAAATGAGTTTTATTTTAAACAACAGTGGTGACTTTCGTTTTGAGTGCACTTTCCCCTCACTGTCACAAAACACCTGAGGCCTGGTATCTCTCCATGATCTGAAATGACAGACCCAGGTATTCACATGTCTTTGACTAGTTTTACTACCAAGCTGGTAATCGTAATTCAAACCAGATCTTTCTAATCTTCATCAGTGTACGTGCACAACAAAATGGGTCGTGTTTTAATCATTTCACTAATCACTAACCTGGAGAAATCCCACAATCTACTTTACTATTGAGGCAGACAGTCATTCTTCAAAAATATCAAGACTTCAACCAAAGCATTTCTGGAGCCCGTGACTTTTACAGTTCCACCGGCTCCCCCCAGTTCTTAATTCCAACACATGGAATAAAGAATGTCAAACAACTGGCTTGAGCATATTGCTGTTTATCTTATCAAAAGTCAAATCCAAGTGCAAATGCAGCGTGCTGCTTGGAGCCAAATTCAAGTCAGCAATGGAGGGTGTGGTTTTTTTTTTTTTTTAGATGAGTTTAAAAGATATTAAAACATGTTTAAAAATAGGTTCAGTAAAGGGAATACAACAAGAACTTATATAACCTGTTAAGACACTTAAGATACAATGACCTGAAATAGGATGTATCATCAGAGGACTGGGGACTTGTGCCAAAGCCCACACTTGATCAATCAATAACCAATTTAAACTGTTATAGTACAAATGGTTAATAAGAACATAAATTACACCAATTACATGAAATGAATACAATAGCGGGCAGTGGCGGCTGGTCAATAGGGGGCGCTGGGGCGCCGCCGTCACCTACGGTCAGTTCATAGTCAGTACAATCAGTCTACACAATATTCAGAAAATATAAAACTTTGAGTGTATAATTTCTATGTATATGCTGATCAACCTGATCTGCAAATACAACAACAGAGCGGCAACCGCGGGAGAGCGAACACCCGGGCTTTCTCCCACACTTCTTATGAAAGGCGGAGTTGGCTAGCTGGTTGCACCACCAGTAAAGCCTTTTTTCTGCTTCCCCTGTCTGCTGTGTGAAAGTGTTGGCACCACCGAAACGTTGAGGACAAGGACTGGTGTAACTGATATGAAACACCTGTCGGAGAAATGCAAACCACACGAAAATAGCCGGGTCCATCTGGAGACTAGAAGCTAAGACGCTAAGCTTCTTCGGCAGGCTTAGCATTGCTGAACAACTTGATGAAAGCTACAGAATTGGAATCCGAAAGCACAACGAAGAGGTGACCAAAAACCAACATGTCTTGTCAAGAATTATTGACTGTGTTAAATTTTGTGGAGCTTTGGAGTTGGCTCTGAGAGGCCATGATGAGAGCGCGACCTCCCAAAAGCCTGGAATTTTTCATGGGTTGGTGGATTTTGTTGCCTCGTTTTAAAAGAGCATCTGGAGAATGCCACGGTTTTCAGAGGGACTTCAAAAACGGTGCAAAACGAGCTACGGGACTGCATGTCGTGTGTTGTCAGGGAGCACATAATCAAAGAGGCTCATGGCGAAGATTTTCTTGCTATCCAGGCCGATGAGACGACCGACATTGCCGCTCAGTGCCAGCTTGTGCTTGTCCTGCGCTACATCGACAACAGAACCAACAAGGAACGTCTTGCCGCCATCCTTCCTCATGACCGAAAAAGCATTAGCTCAACCTGATAATGCAGCAAGCCGCCTCCAACATCTTCAAGGTTAGAATGTTTTTTCTCTTCCACTGCATAATGCCACACATGGACATCCTCTATGCAAAACTTCAGAGGAACAACATCGATTCCATTCAGATCAGTGGGTGTATCCAGCAGTTTCAGCAGGACTAAATAAGGTAGGATGAGTGTTCCTGTTATTAATGACATATATTTTTATTTTGTTGTCACCATCCTATAACAACAGTTTTATTTTATACAACAGTCTTTGTCATCCACAGAAATTCTCTCCATTCCATGGCTGAGGAAAGCGATGACCCTCAACCAGTGGAGAAACGCCGAACAGTCAGCCCCCAAGAGCTTGAGAGGCTTGCAGCAGAAGTGAGTGTTCTGTACTTGGTAGGAATCAGTCAGTTACTTTGATTGTGGAAAGATCCAGAACTTTAACTGCAGAATTCCAAATGTTTCATAGCTGCATTTCTTTTCTTTATTTGCAAATAAACAAGAACAAATACACAGATAAATTAGAGGATAAAATGACACACTGGTCTGTTTATTGTTTATTATTTGTTTGTTTATTATTTGGATCCCCACAATTTTTCTGGCAAAATTCATTCACTCTTTCTCCACTACAGTAAACTGTTTTTGACAATCATGTTCTCATTCTGTCTAGCAGATGGCAGTAAAATGCTCCATAATTATCTTTTTTGGTATTTTCTTACTTGTTAGAATTTCTTAAACATAAAACACGGCTGTGAATAATAACGTCACATTTAAAAAAAAATAGCTCATGCCTCTGATGCATAATATTAAATTTGCTTTTATTACCTTTAATTTGTTTTTGTTTTCTATTTTGTTTTCGTCTCATTTTTTTCTCTTTCGGTGTGTGATACCATTCTAGGTCATGCTAAGGAGCGCTTTGCCTTCACAAACCACCTCCTCTGTGCCACCTTACTTTCGGGGGATACGTTTGAGCAGTACAACAAGGCATTTCCTGCAGAAGCACTGGCCAGCACCTTGACCCTATGCTGAATGGGACCAAGCTGAAGACTGAGCTCAGCCTCATCTACAGCCAGGATGAGATCGAGTCCTGCCATGGTGCTGTGGCTCTGTTCCAGCTGTTTGTAGAACACTCTGGAAAAGGTATTTTCAAAGACTGTAGCACTCCTTCAGATCCTTATCACCGCACCCATGACCACTGCAGAAGCTGAGTGGTGCTTCTCAACACTGAGAAGAATCAAAACTTTTCTCAGAAACACCATGACTCAGGAGGGACTGAATGCATTGGCCATGCTATCAATGGAGAAGAGAGTGGTGAGTGAAATGCTCGACTTATTTTAACTGAAGGAACAGATATTCCATTTGATCTGTTGAGGCGTCTGCTTTATAGGATATTTTTGTTGCTAGATTTCTTTTTTTTTTCTTCATTTACAAAGGCACTAACTAGTAATTTTCCTGATTTTTCAGTCAGAGCTCCGTGTTTAGTCATTTCTGAAGGCAGCTTTGTTTACAGAGACTTCATTGTCATATTTATTGGTCGTGTTTGGTTTTCGTTCATTGTTAATGAGACCGAGAATAAATTCTGTTAATTATTTTTGTTTCGTGGTTGAAACTTTCTTCCAGTTCCAGGATAAAATGTTCTTTAAAAGTGAAAGTTTATTGATTTTGATTGGATGTTCTTGCATTATTATGGCATATTATACTAGTTGAAAATGGTCTCAAAATAACATTGTTGTTTAGTGCAGTGTTATCACTTATTGCAATAATTTCTGAGAAAATTACCTGCACAGAAATTTTTGTGTAAATAAGCTGGTTTCCAGGCAGCTGGATTTCCCCAAGGGGACAAACAAAGTTGTTTTTTTTTTTTTCTGTCTATGTTGTTCTATAATCAATGTATAATTGTTGCAAAGACCAATACAGTGAACCATGTACCTGTGGATGTGGCAGACATACCATTTCTTCAAAATAAAGCAGATGACAATGTTTGATTATAAACATATACTCAGTTTTTCTTTCCTCCTAACTCTGTAACTGCATGGACATGAAAGTGGCTAGGTTTGCAGCATCAACTTGCCTCCAAGGTAATTTGTGCGCCCCCTAAAAAAAATGTCACCAGTCGCCACTGATAGCAGGATTTCAGATTTTTGTATAACATGGAATGAAATACAAAATTTTATTTCTTAAACCCTCCCAATGAATCTTGGGACTTTAGCCAATACAAAGTAAGTGCACCAAGAGTGAATGTACAATGATAGATTCAAGCCTCCTGCATGCTAAAAAAAACTATTGGCACTTTGAGACAAAAGTTAATAAATTTTCCTCTAGAGAGAGTGGAGGTAAATCAGAGGGCCTGGATCTGCTGTTGTTAGTGTAGCTAGCTAGAAGACGCTGAGTCGCCAACTCGAAATCTGATTGGTTGAAGCAACTGTCTGCTTGACGCTTCACTTTACTTTACTGGGCTATCAGAACGGACAGTGAAGGCCTCAGGCAGATTTCTTTTTACCCGAGCAACAGATGATGCCTGAAATCTGATTGGTTAAAAGATTTAATATGAAAAAAACATGTCTGGAAGCAGCGCAACCACGGGAAGACTATGAAAGGAACCGGAACATACCGTTTGGAATCATTTAGTAAGTATTCATGGACAAAATATAATTTACATCAGTCTGTAATTCAGATACCTTTTAGGCCAGCAGAGAAGGCTTTGCAGGCCCTGACGGCCCACCACTGGATTACAGTAGTTACAAAAAGGGAGGCACAATTTGTCTAAGAAAGCATATAGAGACCTTTTGTTGCTTTTGTGAAATCCAAAAGTTTAACAGAGAACAGTGATGAAGTGGAATAAATGTTTGTGAAGTAAACTTTGTGGAATTACCAGAATATTTTCCGTCGCCTGTTCATTGTTAACATTTGTCAGTGTCACCCTACCAGTGTGGCAGTCACATGGTTACAACTGTACAGTTCTGTGTATTTACAGACGTGGAGAACGTTGGAGTTCTCAGATGTTGTATGAGACATGCAGTGATGCTGCGGGTTTGGTAGCTTAGAGGCAACTGATCGAATGTTAGAGTGTTTCTGAGCGGCACTTTAACTCGGGCCCAGACGTCTCGATCCTCAAGTCTGTTTTATGCCTAACGTGTCTGTGAGGTCCACGCTGGTGGATTACATTATTTTAGAATAAAATTTCACCTTTACCAACTTTTGAGGCTATTCAACCTGTTTTTGTTAATATCTCATTCATAAATCAAACACAGATACGATAATTCAGCCTTAACCTGTTGTGACCCTTTTTGTAAATAAACCTTGCTACGGTCGTAGTTTACCCACAATTGTGACTTGTTTCATGATGTGAAAGCAAAGCTGTGAAATGATCGCTGAATGACAGACATCTTACCTTTGGAAAGTTACTGAATAAATGTGGTGTCACTTTAATGGACCTCTTCGGGTCTCCGCTGTAGACAATCTGCGATCCCAGTGGAGTGTTGCTCTGGGTGACAATGGCATTTTTAGCCCCTTGGCACTTGCTGCTCAGCAGAGAGCTGGATAAAAACACAAAGATAAATTCAATACAGACATCTACCAAGAAGGTGTGCTGATTGCATGTTACATTAAGCATATCTCCTCAACTTCTTTCTCCAAGACAGAAGCTGTCATTCTCCTGGAATGCAGGAGTCCCGAATTAAATAAAGTTGATTGTTTTGAATTACTGTTGGAGTTTTGGAAACATATATCCAAAATACACAATTTCACTTGGCAAAACACTTTCAATTTAAAATTTTCAGAAATTAAATGCACAATGGCTTTTTCAATACCTGTATCGTTGGACACTCCCCACACACAGTGAGGCAGAGTACCTTTATCGTCTAACTCCTAATACAGGTATCTGGTACACCAGGAGACCGACGCTTCAGTCTCACCAGCATGTAGTAATTTCATTCTGGTCGTAATTATTTTTCATTGGGCTCTTATACGTGCTGTTCCCATTCAGAGTTTGCTGTGTTCTCTGGTAAATCTAAGTGTCATGCTTCTAACCTGTCAGTGGTGGATTATTTTTCATGGCATGTCAAGGCATCATAATATGATGAAACCTGCATCTGCCCTTTCAGTAAATTTGAAGTGATGTTTTGAGGATATAAATATTTCAGCTGCTTTTTTTTTTAAGAACTGTCATACATCTGGCACAATTGTTCAAATGTATGAAGGTTGACCCCTGACTGTACACCTTTGTCCCTGTACTACCATCTCACGCTTCCTGCCCCAAAGTTTTGTTTTAGTTTCAGCTTTTCAGTTTTGGAGTGTCTCCAATATGTTTATGCATTTTATAAAAATAAAATCAATCAAATTAAAAACAAAAAAAAAAGTCTTGGTCCTTCTTGTCCAGTTCTTTGGGTTGGCCAAGTGCAAATAATAATACCGTATTGGCCCAAATATAAGACGATATTTTTTTCCAGAAACTGTATTCTCCAAAATGGGGTCGTACTGTAATCGAGGACTAGACTGTCGTTACACATCCACGCCGCTCGATGGAGCCAAAGTACCGGTGACCAGAAAGCGAATGAAGCGTCAGTCATATGACGTCTGTGGTCTCAGTGATCCGGTAGAGGAAAATAGAGGAACGTGACCATTTGGAACGAAGGAGCTGGAACTCTAGACAAGTGAGCAAACAACAGAGGCGAAGTTTTGATGCCAACTTTAAACTGATGGTAATCATTTTTATTTAATACTGCAGTAATATTTCTTGATTTGAAATCACATGAAATGTTATCTCTGTCGTGAGTTTTCCTAGAATAATTGTACAATAGAAAGTTTTTTCTTTGAGTAACCTTATTGTCTTCAACATATTTTTATTTTCACAAAATGATATTTGATAAATAGGGGTCGTCTTATAATCAGAGTTGTCTTATATTAAGGCCAATACGGTATATCCAGAGAGTAGGCCACACATATCCATCAGCACCATACTAACAGATTTGACAAGACAAGGACAATATTGTCAGTGTAAAAGGCTATTTTGTGTGCTTGTTTTTCAGATGTGAAACCCTGATATGAGTGTCTGTGCTGTAATTGTCGTAGTCAGTTTCTAATCCTAATATGAATGGCATCTGTGATAGAGTACATCCCTGGTGAGTTCATCTTTCCATTATAAATGACTTGGAAATTATGTTATCCATCAGGTTTGTGAGTAATATGTGAATCCACTTTAAAGAATTAATTCCAAATCCCATTTTTCAGGAGTACAATAAATAAATATGGATACTCAATTCTACCGAAGGCTTGTCAGGCATCCAGCAATACATACAGCAAACACTGCTGTATTGAAACTTTTCATGGATTATACTGAACGCTCTCCTGGTGTTGTGGAATATTTGTCATTTTCACACAAAGCTATCCTGACCAATATATGTCTAATCTTTTTGGAAGAACTTTATGGAGTATCTTAGTGTCAGAAGATTTGGTCTGCAGCAGGTTTGCCTGGTTTTAATATCTCAGTTATCTTTCTCATCTGAGTGATTAGTGAAGGATACCTTTCTGGTAAGATTTACTGTACAATTTTAAAAGTCAACTTGCCTCCAAGGTAATTTGTGCGCCCCCTAAAAAAAATGTCACTAGTCCCCACTGATAGCAGGATTTCAGATTTTTGTATAACATGGAATGAAATACAAAATTTTATTTCTTAAACCCTCCCAATGAATCTTGGGACTTTAGCCAATACAAAGTAAGTGCACCAAGAGTGAATGTACAATGATAGATTCAAGCCTCCAACTTACTTCCTATAAAATTCAATTTGCAGACCACAATATAGTCATTCTACTTGCCACAAATTTCCCAGCTTTCTCTCCTTGTTCGTAGTAAGACTACTTGACCATAATAAACTTGCTGCTATCTTATCTGCAGATACTTTACTAGAGTTGGTTATCAAAACCAGAAAATCTTTATCACTGGATCAACATCTGATTTCGTTCCTTATCTAAAGCTTTGATTTTTTTTTCAAAGGTCTTCTGTCTCTGCTTTTCATTTCTTGGTTTAAGAGCTTGTAACGAGAAATATTTCTCTCCTCATGCAGGCCTGTACGCCTCCTGGTCTATACAGCAATGATTCTCAACCATGGGCCCGAACGCCAGCTAGTGGGCCGTGAAAACTGGAACGCATGACTGCAATGCAGCTTCCCACCACTAGGTGACAGTGACACATCTTTCAGTGATTCAGTTTGCTCCAATAAGCAGCAGAAGAAGAAGAGAGACGTAAACATTCAACAAGTTATGAAAACGTTTTTAAAACAAACAAAAGAAAAAATTAAGGTGAAAATGATGCTAAATATCGGCATTTCCAACGTTGCGTTACACAAACCTTTTAACTCAGCATTCTCACATTTCAACACACGCCAGTCTTTGAATTCTCGAGCCATGGCTGCAAAATGTCCCTCACTCGACACTGGGAGTCTGTTCTGGGGCAGGGAACCTTTGGGAGAGTGGTGAAATGCCTAAGGAAGAGCGACTCAACACCTGTTGCGATCAAAATGTTGAAGAGGGAGCCTGACAACATTCGGGGAGCTGCAGCAGAGGTAGGAAATACCAGAGTTTGAGTTCTACTCAATGATCAGTCGATTTAAATCAAAATTGCTGCAGGAAATAAGACTCGACATGATGGAATTCATGTGTTTTAATTCTGCACCCTCAGATTAATATGCTGGAAAGTCTGAGAGCACTCGACCCAGACAAATGTAACTTGGTTCGGTGGTACCAAGCGTTCCAGAATGCACACCACATTTGCCTGGCATTTGAGTGCCTGGACAAGAGTCTCTGGGACTTTATGGAGGAAAGACAGTTCAGACCCCTCTGTCTAGAGGTCATCAGACCCATAATCCAACAGGTATGCACAGATTCACTCGTCTTTAATAATACGCTGATGAAATATTCTTCATATTAAACTGTCACAATACCGTGTCTTTACAGGTCGCCACAGCACTGCACCATCTCAACACTCTCAACATCATCCACGGCGACCTGAAGCCCCACAACCTGATGCTGGTGGACCAGAGACGGCAGCCTTACCGAGTCAAAGTCATTGACTTTGGTTTGTCCCATAAAATGTCCAATGCCAGGCAAGGCATCTGTACCCAAACACTTCCGTTCAGGTGAGTTTCTGCTCTATTAGTGGTGAACTTTTCAGAGTCGCTGAAGCTGTGATTGCGGGGAGCTAATCTATTCTCGTTTGTTTGATTTCTCTCAGGGCTCCTGAGATCATGTTGGCGCTGCCGTACAGCTTCACCGCTGACATCTGGTCCTTGGGCTGCATTGCTGCGTTCCTCTACATCGGACAATTGCTTTACCACGGCCTGACCGAGTACGAATTGGTAATTTTGACCCCCTTTTTTTTTCTTTTTAAACACAATCTTCATGGTATTTTTAACATAGAAAATGTAAGGGAGAAATGTGGACCTCTCATGCAATGTTCCTCTGTATTTCCAGCTGAAATGCATCATGGAGACGCAGGGACTGCCGCCAGACTCGCTGCTGGACAGGGGGCTGAAAACTAAAAGGTTTTTCGTGAAGGACGGCAGCTCATACAAAACCTCCTGGAGGCTGAAGGTGTGTCACATTTCCATTGCCGTGATTCATCATGTGGGTGATTTTCTTTCCCACTATTGCATTAATCACTCTGTTCGTGTCTTGCTGTCTGTTCAGAACCTCAACGACTTCTTCCACGAGCAGGCCCGTCCATTTGAAAACAGAAGGATGGCAGCATTACCCTGGACGGCATTCTGCGGGTAAGGATTCTTTATGCATCACTATAATAGACCTTGAGGGTGAAGTTGTTGCTGCAGGATGCAGGTCACCGAAGATACAGCCTGACCTGAATTGTTTTGCTTCACATTCCAGCTCAGAGACGTTTTCCTGTGACCAAAATAGACGATGCCAACATGTTCGTTGACATCCTCAAAGGACTGCTTCGCCTGGATGGTGAGCAGCGGCTGACCCCCAGTCAGGTGGTGCAGCATCAATTCATCACCTTGAGTCACATTTCAGCAGAATCTCCCAGCTCCTAGTAAGTAAATGCTGTCCTCTTAAAGCAGTGAGTGTTTTCACTGCCTTGAAACAAAATGATGTCAATATTGATTTTCCTCTTACATGGGAAGTGAATGTGGCTAATAGAAGGATTCATTTCTCTTTCAGTGCCACGTTTTGCTTGAAAATAATGGAGGCCTGCCGTCAGAAAGCTGACAGAGAGAGCAGTGCGGCTCGGTCGACCTCCCAGCGCAGACAGCCAGATACCACCTCCACTGTCCACCAGGGTGTCAAGCCCGCCTCAACGTCACCAAGGAAGAGGAAGGTCCCTGCGGACTTTGACCGCCAAGAGAGGACAGAGAAAAGAGCCAGGCAGAGCAGAACAAATGGCAGCAGTCAGAAAACTCATGTAAACTTTGCCTCTTTAGAACCCGGCAATATTAGAGCAAATTCATAATTCATTAAGTTTTAATTGTCTGATCAGTTTGACCTCTGTTAAAGCTATAGTGCGTAAAACTTTGGTCGCCCTCTAGCGGAATTCTGCGTTTTTACAACAATAAAGCCGGCGCTTCCATATGATGTACGCCCGGGTGTCCCCAGTGTCCCCCCGCCTCCCCCCCCCCAATCTGCCAGGGTGATTCGCGTTTCCACAGCGCGAATCACCGTTGGAAACGGTTTTTATTCTGTGTGAATAAGGACAGCTGGTGAAAAAAAGTTTGATTCTTCCGAAGAGGTAATTATTGTTTTTTGTTTTGTTTTTGTTTTTTTTTTGCCACAGAAACACAAATAGCTTTACTACAAACGGGAGACAAGGTGCCTGCTAATTTACTGACAGGTGAGTGGATGAAAAGACCCAGTGGTCGTCAACGGAAATCATTTGTTGTCCATTGGTCTCCAGTAGCTGCTTCTTGATGAAAAACGAAGTGTTACACACGAAGTACAGTGTTTCCTGCAGGAAAAGAGTTTGGCGGCAGGGGGGTAGCGTGTTGTGTCGCTGCTAACGCTGCTAGCTGCTAACGCTGCCGGTGTTCGACCATCTGAGAGGTTTTTTTTTTTTTTTTTTTTTTTCTTCCTCTCCGTTGTCCGGGTGCTGCACAATTCAGCGCGGGCGAGGCGCCCGGACTGAACCCTGAAGTAGCATGTGGCTTCCTCGGTCTGCCTGAGACTGTGAGCTGAGCCTGTTGCTTTGAGACCCTCCCCCTCCCTTCTTGTTGTGAGGTAAAATGCGTAATTTCCTGCGCGCCAGCGCGGGAATGTCGCCGTCGACATGCAAAGCAACAATTATATATATTGAAAAATCCTGCGACATGTTAGAGGAGCCAATCGGCTTAATCTGCATTTTGTCATCTCCACTAGTAGTGGCTTGGCTAAAACGGACGTTCGTAGACATTTAAAAGTTACGCACTATAGCTTTAAAGCAACATTTGACTTAATTTACTCTTCATATAATTACAGGAACCACAGTGTGGCTCAGTCGACCTCACAGGGCAGCGAGGGTGATACCACCTCCACTGTCCACCAGGGTATCAAGATCACAATAAAACTGCCTGGAAAGACGGAGGCCCCATAGGACTTTGACATCCAAGAGAAAGAAGAAATAAGAGCCAGGTAGCGTTGAATACATGGCAGCAGTCAAAAAACTCTACGCAATGTTGATTCTGTATAATCTGCCAATCATAACAACTAACAGCAATGTTGATTTTTCAGAATTCATTCATTTCAAATTGTCGATTCACTGCGAGCCCCGTTTTTGCAACATTTGACTTTATTTACTCTTCATGAAATTCCAGGGGGGCAGAGCAGTCCAGTTAATCTGCTGGAGAAGCCAGGCTGGTAGCAGCTCCACCTTCTGGTATCGGGGGTCATGCAGAGGAACACAGCAGACATCTTCAAGATTCCAGACTGCAAGACAAGCAGGCTGTGCTTCTGAAGAACCTGCCCATAGCAGGAATTTTAATAGCTGTAAATATGTAAGTATGTAAAATAAACCTGTTTGTCATTAAACACATTTCTGTGTCTCGGTCGTCATTTGCAACGAAAAGTAAAGATGGGATGTTCTTCAAGATGGGAGTGATTAAAAATGAAAAGATCTCGGATAAAAGAAGAAGTGTAGATGCTTTTAAAAGATCTGTGAAAACATATTATACAATATACTGACCTGTAAATCGTAGATAAATTAGCTACTATAAAGACTAGATGGATCAGGTGTCACTCTAACATAAACACACAACAGGAAATGATAAATACATTGTGATTATTATTAATTATTATAATCTTAATCATACTGTAGGGGAAAAACCGGGGAAAAGAGCCGAAGTATACTGCTGTTAAATTATGTTCCGCTGCTTGATAAATAACTGATGGCATACCACTGCATTTCTTTTGCCAGGTCCACAAAAAAGGTTCATGCAATATCATTTTTCAGTTCAGAGTTATTAAAATTGCTGAAAACTTTACAGTTTAACGGTTTAAAGAAATTAACCATAAAATAGTTTATCACCTCCGCCAAAGAGGTTATGTGATCACGTCGGTTTGTTGGTTTGTTGGTTGGTTTGTTACATTACGGAAAAAGTTATGGACAGATTGCAATGAAACTTTGTGGAAAGGTGGGTCTTGGGCTAACTTAGAATCCATTAAATTTTGGTGATGATCCGGATCACTGTCTGGATCCAGGAATTTTTTAAAGGATTCTTTATCATTGAGAGATAGGGCAGTCTTTGACATAGTTGGGCATAACTCAACAATAAATGACAAGGGGGCTCAGCAAAAAATTACAGTGTCAGTTCTTCAGTGACTCTAACAGATATCAGCTGCTGATCCAGATCAGGAAGTATTCTGGATACCAGGATACACAACAGACAAAAATAGGGGGATTCCGGAGTGTCAGTCACTGTGAGGCAACACACTGAGATATGAACATGCAACAAACAGCTTTCTCCCATATATTGTTTGTGTTGGGGAGAAATAAAATGTCTTTTTCTTAAAGGGCCTGTATCATGCTTTTTTAGCTCGTCCAAACCCTATTATTGGCATTAACATGGTAATAGTTTATTTTTGGCGCTAAGGAAAAGTCATTTTGTGTTAAATAAAAGATTTTCGGAGGTTAATTCTGAAACCCGGAAGAGAAAACGCTCAGTTTCACTGAAAATCCCGCCTCACCCCCTGTGGACTTTGACTGACAGCGTACTTCAACCAATCGGAGCTACGGTAGCGTCTCTAAGGGTTAGCTTTAGCTCTTTAACTTTAGCTTCTCTACACGCGAAGACATGCAAAAACGTCTTTTCCTGTTAGAAACTCACCAAGCGCAGACTCTTCAGACTCTTGCTTGATTGTTGCTTTCAGACGACGGTTAAAGTTTATATCCATAATCGGAGATACAAAAAGTGGCAACACTGATTGCCGAGGGCGGTCTGCTCAGTGGAAAATGCGAATCAGCTGCTGCTGGTCAGAGGAGAGTGGGGGTGTTGTCTGTGCGGGGGTGGGGTGGGAGATGAGTGGTGGGAGGAGTTCAACTTTTGTGACTTACTTAGGTTTGAAGAGTTTCAAACGAGCTGTTTTCTACCCGAAGGGAGGGGCTGCTGTAGAGAGCAGCAGACTGAAAGAGATTACTCAGACATGCGTGGATGAAGTCAAATAACATTTTGGGGGTGGTTTTAAAGGGAAATCAACTTTGGGGCATGCTAAAAACCTTAAAAAAAAAAAGTGGATTTTGCATGATATAGGTCCTTTAAATATGGTGTTCTTATTGTTGTTGGTGACTGATTTGAGCTGTGGCGGAGGTCTGCGCTCTCTGAGTGCCAAATTCTAGTTTTCAAAAGCAATGAAATGAAAATGAACCTCTGCTGGACCTGCCCCTCATTCCACCCATATTGGACCTGTCCCCCAGTTTCAGAATGTGTGATGTTGTGGAAAAAAACGCCAGACACCTTTGGCCTTCTCAAAAACGTGGTGCAGAGACAAAAGAAACCGTTTTTGATGCAGGCAAGACTGACTCTGTTTTCCGCATCCTCTTTGATCAGATATTAAAACGCTCCCAGAATTCCTACCGTCGGGTAGTGTCGAATACCCTTCTTATAAAATAAGTTTGCTCAACCTTCACCACAATTAAAGGTGCTGTAGGCAAGATTTCACATCTCCGCCATCTTGCTTAGGGTTACCTAAGCAAGATGGCGATTTGACCCATCTAAGATGGCGATTTGAAACCCAGCACAGTCAATCCTGTCCTGTTTTCTCTGACATCACGCCCTTATGCAAGTTAAGCCCCTCCCACAAGAACGTGTGACGAATGCCCCTCGACCAATCATGGTTAGAGCCTCAGGGGCTCTTCTGATTGGTCAAAGATACCTGGAGCTGTCGAGATTCCTTTTCAGCTCAGAACAGAGACAGATGGAAACGCTGCGCCCTCGCAGTAGTGCAATTATGCTACACTCCTAAAGGATTATCAATGGATACTCTAACATTTAATCCAAAGAAAACACAGAAAAATTAGCATTGACTAGCAAAATCCTGCCTACAGCACCTTTAATTGTTATCAGGATTTATGGCCTCTCACATTCACCAGTCCCTCGTAACCATTTTATATGGTCATGTTTAAAGTAATGTTTACCTTGGCCTTGAAGAAACACGTGGTTTGAGTTGATGTTTAATCCAACTCCAATTCTTTCTTGGGAACTGTCCATCTGTGTGCACATGACTTACGTAGTCAACACGAGTTAACGTGTTGAATAACTGACAAACGATATTTGATACGTAGTCATATCATTTTTCCCTCAACAGTGAGAGTCTGACAGTGTTTGTTTCAGAACGTGTGACGGTTCTAGAATTTTTGACAGTTTTAAAATGCCATGGGAGAGAAATGAACATTCCAAAAAACAGAATTGAGTTAATTGAAGAAGAGAAACACTGTATTAATATTATTAATATTAATACTGATTCATGACAACGGCAGGTAATTCAAAAGAAAATACACTGAGATTCTTATTTTTTTAAAGCAGGTTCATCAGATCATGAGGGAGGTAAATATTAGCTGAAAACAGCCATCATCAATACAAAATCAATATATCATCTGAGAGTTGTCTTTGAGGAAGAGGTAGAAAATGTGAAAAAGGAACACACTGTGTCCACGAATGTGAAAAACAGAACAGAAAGAATATTGTAATTCTTAATTATCCATTTCATAAAACCAGCAACTAAAGATAAATGAATAAATAACCAAAGCTGGTTTCTTTATAAAGATCATATTAGCTCCAAAACAGCCTCCATCAAAGTGAGAGGTTTGTTCCATGTATAAATCACTGTGAGGAGTCGAGGAAAAGGACAATGCTTTATTCACAAACATAAGATTGTAACACCCAACAAACAATTTACACCAAAGAAAATCTCTTTTTTTTTATACTAATTATCCCTTAATATGGTTAAGGAAAAGTATGTATTTTACAATCTGGTTTCATAGAATTTTGTAGGATGAAAAGAAAGACGTAAATATCAGGGCGGACACAACAACATTGTCCATGAAGATCTGGGGAGCCTTCACACTTTAGCTCAACTCACATATGAAGACTGTTGTTCACTGTCCTGGACTTCATCTTATCGTGCAGACTGACGGAAGCGAGGCTGCCAGTCTGCGCCATCGGCCCCTCCGACCACCACCAACCATTCACTCTCACAACTTTCATACTAGGCAACGTGGGTGAAGTGTCTTGCCCAAGGACACAACGACAGTTTTACACCTGCGGGAGCGGGGATCGAACCGCCAACCTTCCGGTTATAAGACAACCTGCTCTACCAACTGAGCTACTGTCGCCCAATGATCACAATGCCAGAACCGAACCCTAACCCTATGCTGTATAGTGAGTTATAAAGCATTGTGATCATTTATGAGTGTTTATAACTTATGATGTGTTATACCGAATGCTTCAAGTAAAGTGTTACCAAATGTTCTAATTAAGTGAAATGGATTTATTGAAACAATTTTTCAGAGTCTCATTTAAAATATAAAAAGAAAGCAAAAAAATGACAGAAGATCCTTGGGATAAATAATATGTGTGGAAAGGTGAAGCCTGTGTGTGTGTGTGTGTGTGTGTGTGTGTGTGTGTGTGTGTGTGTGTGTGTGTGTGTGTGTGTGTGTGTGTGTGTGTGTGTGTGTGTGTTCTCGTATTTCTATCCTTGTTGGGGCCAAATGTCCCCACAAGGATAGCAAAACGTGGAACGACGTGCCTTGTGGGGACCTTTTTCCGGTCCTAAGTAGGAGAAACAGTGTTTTCTTGACCATGTTGTTGTTACTGAAAAAAGTAAAAGGTCAAAAACATTTCTTTAGGGTTAGGCTTTGTTGTGGTGTGGGTTAGGGTTAGGGTAAGGGTCAGGGTTAGGGGCTAGACATGAATGGGAGTCAATGGAAGGTCCCCACAAGGATAGAAATACGAGACTGTGTGTGTGTGTGTGTGTGTGTGTGTGTGTGTGTGTGTGTGTGTGTGTGTGTGTGTGTGTGTGTGTGTGTGTGTGTGTGTCTCAGTCCAGGGTGAACCTCGTACCATTGGCAACAGTAACAGCAGTCTGGTTAATGTGTGTGTGTAATATGTATAGATTGCTATAAAGGCATTGTCCTCACCTGAACTTCTGGTAATTCCCCTCCTGCCTCTTCCAGGGCTGACTGTAACGTTTTGCTATGTCGGTGATGAATTTGCTGTTTGAGAGACACATTCGCACACAGTCAGGTGTTTGATGTCCGAGGTTCTCACAGGATTTAGTGTGATCAGGGAAGGAGGCTGTGATGATCATGTTTGCTCTCACCTGCAGTGTTTACACTCTGAAAACAATGGAACCCTTTTCTTCCGAGGAGGTTGTCGGTGAGATTCCACACTGTGGCATCGTGAAACAGCTCAGATTAGAAACAAGCAGAGAAAATAAACTGTTAAGACATAAACTCACAGTTTTCTTGTTTCATTTGGGCTGAGTCATCAATTAGCTTAGAATAAAAATGTAAGAGTTCAGGCGTTCAATACATAAAAGAAAAACTACTTGTGCTAAATATGAGCTGAAAAACTGTCAAGCAGTTTTAAAACTTCAACTGCAGTAAAGATTGAACCTTTTCTATGTGTAAGGATTTTTTTTCAATAAATGTCTCTTGATGATAGAATTAAATAAAGTAGTGAGTGTTTAAATAGTGTTTAATAAATCTCAAATAAGTTTCACTGCTTGCTCTCACCTGCAGTTTTTACACTCTGAAGACACTGGAACACTTTTCTTCCGAGGAGGTTGCCGGTGAGATTTCACACTGTGACACCATGAAAAAGCTCAGATTAGAAACAGGCAGAGAAAATACACTGTTCAGTGATAAACACACAGTTTTCTTTTTTTTCATTTGAGTAGATTTATTAAACAGCATCAGCTTAGAATAGAAATGTCAAATGTTTAGGTGTTCAATACATAAAACTAGAGCATGTTACTGGATTCGACTTATTTTGACAAACTACTTGAAGTTTCTATATTGAAACAAGGAGCTTTTACACTCAGTTTTATAAACAATATGTGTTGAAATTTCTGTTATAACAATAAACCTACACATTAAAAGGTTAGATCATAAATCAAATTCATGGCTTAGTCAGCGTGGGCAAAGCAGTATTACTAAAACATAACACTTAACTGCACTAATAGGAGTTTTTGTCGTTTTTTATTTTTACATTTGTATTAAAGTAACTTTTACAAAAAAAAAAAAAAGCATGTTACAGGTTCCAGAAAGACAATTCATCCAGTGATGCAGTCATGTGACCGCAAGTGATTCACTCTCACTATCAAAATACGACTCCGTATCTGAAGACATTGCACATTGAACAGAGCATATAAAAGAGTAAGAAGAGTAAAATATAAATCACATGTGTGCAGGAGCCTCGTGTCTCGCAGAGTCGTCGGTGCCAGTTTTCTGTTCCACCTCCTTTTTTTGATGGTGCCCCGAATCACTAAAAAACAGACACTGAGATCTTAATATGCATGAACGGCCATCAGACAGTTGTGGTGTCGTGATGTGTGTTATCTGTGGGATGACATGCTGCAGTTTCTGCAGTTACAAGTGATACGGTTTGAAGTGTGTTGGGAGAATTGCTCCTCTTGAGTTTGAACATCCTCTCATGTTTCATTAAAAAATACATATATATATATATATATATATATATATATATATATATATATATATATATATATATAAAATAGACTGTTCTGCTTTGTTGTCTTCATCAAAAATCAAAACATTTGAGCATCAAGGTTTCATTTGACCACTTTTCATCAGTCACACCATCTTCTTCAGAGAAAAACAGTTATTTAATCCACTGAATAAGAATTATGCAAACAATGCAAAAAAAAAAAAAAAGTCAATTTGTACTTTTTCACTTCAACAGGATGCAATACCCAGTTCCTCATGTCCTTACAAAACTTTCAGTGCTTAGAATTTAAAAAAAAAATCTCCAGCGTATGTTTGCGTGGTGACAGACTTACTGGCTGTTGGTCTTGTACCAGGTAACACTGGTCAGCAGATTCCCCAAGAAGAAGATGGTGAGCAGAGAGAGGAGCAGGTTCTGGATGTGTATCCTCATGTCTCTCTGTTCCGTCTTTCTAACACTGACTCAATATCTCCACCACCTCCTCCTAAAACAGCTTTCCCTGGCAGTACCTCACACTCATTCAAGAGTGTGACTCTTTGCCTCTTGCCTTTCTTCAGTCTCTGGACGCCTTCTTGTCGTCCTCCTCCTAGTTGACTTTAGTTTCTCCTCTGTGGAAGCGAGTTCAAACCTCCTCAGTCCCAGTTTATCTTCCTGTCCAGGCAAGTCGTCTTCTGCTGTATTGCTGTATTCCTTTGTGCTATAGATCTGCTGAGGTGGATATTTTGTTTTGACACATCTGATTTCGCTGCATCTTCTATCTGCTTAATCCAACCGTCTCCTTCACTCTTCCTCTCTTTCAGCCTCCTTTGTTGTCATGTGCTCACCGAGCCAAACTCGCAGTCCTGCTCTCTACACTACTCCTACAACTGGAGAGCTTTCTGTTCTCTGCCCCATCTCACAGTCCCAGCCTTCCTCCTGTTCGTCTTTCTCCTCCCTCCACCTGGCTGTTGTCCACCCACACATGGGGCTGAGTGATCGGCACACAGACCTCGGTGACTCAAGTTTATATCTGCATTTATTTGTGCTTTAGGACTTTTCATGTTCAGAGTTATGATGGGCATAAATCAAAAACTATCTGTCCTGTCCCTTGGAAGTGTACTTTAGCCTCATGTCATTTATTCCCAAAATGTCTGTAGAACATTGCTCAGGCTGAGGCATGGAATGGCTGTGTAGTACCTGATGTCACTGTGTACATTCTCGTGCTCCTCTAACAGTTATGACTCAGCAGGGCTCTGCAGCGCTGCTCCTAGAGAGCCCCTACCCAGCATGTTTTAGTTCTCTCCCTGCTTCAACACACCTGCTGGCATTAACAGGCTCATTATTGGGCTTTGCTCTGTGCCTGGTGAGGTTATAATCATTAGATTCAGGTGTGTTGAAGCAGGGGGAGAACTAAAACATGTTGAGTAGGGGCCCTCCAGGAACAGGGTTGAAGCCCCTGACTTAGTGCTTGTGCACTGTTGATGTTGGGGTGCGGTTTGGAGGCTCAGATTCTTCCACTGCCATCTTCTCGTGGTGTCTGAATCTGAGGCTTCATACTAGACTGAGGTGGAAGACATAAGAGCCAGGTTTATTGAAGTGTAATTGCATGCGTTTTGAAGCGTAGTAATATGCACATTACAGCATAATTACATGCGTTATAAAGTATAATGACTGTAGTGGCACTCTGTGACTTCAAAGTTCGTTGTACCACCTTTGCAGCTTGTCTAACAACCAGTATTTGAATCACTCGACTGAAACCAAGTCTTCTTTTAAGATGTTTTACTCGAAAACTTAAAGCATACAAAAAAAAATAAGGCTCGTTACAGACGGTCAAAAAACTGTGTTGCTTCCATCAGTTACAGCTGCAATCTGAAGTACATGCAGGCAGTATCAAATGACGTAATACGTAATGAAAGCCAAAATCACATTTCACAATAAATTTCTCTTTCTATATTAATTAAATTATGCATTCTTTGACACATCACAATCATCATGAATTTCTTAAAAATGAAATGAAGCATTTTTTAAACATTTTAAATCTAAATTATTCTTTATATGAATTCCCCATGAACTGGCTCTTACATTACCCGGCTCCTAACTGGTTAGGCTGGAAAACTAAACAATTATAAACTCAAACATTAAAGAGCCAAAATCACTTAAATTAAAGAATGTCCATCAGTATCAATTTGTCCTTCTTCTTCAGTCTTCTGACGTAGCTTCTTGAAGCAGGCATAACTTGTTTACAGGTCGTTCCAGCGTGCTGGTTTTGGTCTTCAGTTTCACTCTTCTCACCGATCCACTAGAGTCTGGTAGTGTTTCAACTATCTTCCCCATGACCCAGGAGTTGCGAGGGGAGGAACTGTCCACCAAGAGCACAACATCGCCTGCCATGAAGTTTCTTCTAGGCTTCAGCCATTTCTGTCGTTCCTGAAGAAGTGGAAGATACTCGTGTGTCCAGCGAGTCCAGAATAAGTCTGCGAGATATTGGACTTGTTTCCATCTTCTTCTTGTGTAGGTGTCCTCTTTGCTGAAGATGCCTGGAGGCAGGTTTGGTTGAGCCTTCAGAAGCAGTAAATGATTCGGTGTTAAAGGCTCGATGTCATTGGCATCATCTGAAACGCTTGTAAGTGACCTGCCATTGATTATACTTTCGACTTCACACATCATTGTATGGAGACAGTCGTCGTTCACTGATTGTTCTTTCAGTAGGGAATTGAGGATTCTTCGCGCAGTGCGAATTTGCCTTTCCCAAACCCCACCCTGATGGGAGGCAGCCGGGCTATTGAATATCCATCTTATTCCCTTTGGTTGCAGGGTTCTCTCAATTCTGCCATTATCCAACTCTTGGATGGCTTCTCTTAGTTCTCGTTCAGCCGCCACAAAATTTGTGCCATTGTCTGACCTGATGGTGGTAACTTGACCTCTCCTACAAATAAAACGACGAATAGCGTTGATGCAGGAGTCTGTGTCGAGGCTGTCAGCAACTTCAATGTGTACGGCGCGGAGAGTGAGACAAGTGAACATTACCCCATATCTCTTGACAGTACCCCGGCCCCGTTTGACCTCAAACGGGCCGAAGTAATCAACGCCGGTGTTCGTGAAAGGAGGTAGGTCAGGTAGGAGACGATCTTTTGGTAAGCTCGCCATCTTTTGCTCACCAACTTTGCCAGTCATCCTACGGCACACCGTGCATCGATTGATGAGTTTTCTGATTGCAGAATTGGCTTGTGGGATCCAATATTTCTGTCTCATTTTTGCCAACACATAATTACGTCCACAGTGGCCTGTTCTTTGATGTATGTCCTTCAAGATCAAAGTGGCAACTTTGCTGATTTTGGGAAGAATTGCTGGATGTTTGGCACTTTCTGGCATAGCAGACTTGTTAAGTCTTCCTCCTACTCTTAAGATGTCATCTTGGAGAGTTGGATCAAGTTTATACAGCACACTTTTGCGACTGAGCTGACTTCCTTTTCTCAGAACGTTGATTTCCTCCTCAAAGTGCTGTCTTTGACTGAACTGTATGATTTGTGCTTCAGCAGCATCCAGATCATCCAAGGTGAGGGATTTCTTTCCGGTTTGAAATTTCTTCATATGTTGTTGCAGCTTTTTTCTTTGCTTTTCAGGGTCATTTTCAGTTTGGCTGATTGCTCTTAACGCTTCCTTGCGTTCTTTTTTACGTTTCTTCAGAGCATCCTTTACCTTTACAATCCAAGCCACTGATTGTTTCAATTTGTTCCAATCAGAGTGATAGGTCAGTAGCTGGTTCATTGGTGTCATACTTTCTTCAACTTTGATTGCGTGGACAGCGACTGTGGTCTTGACCTCTTGATCATCTTCAAGACTTTCCTTCTTTCGCCCAGGCTGTTCCGGCCAGTCTTTCTCATTCAGGAGAAAATCCGGTCCATTTATCCATGTTCCTCCTTCGATCAAACTCTTTGCCTTCAGGCCTCTGCTGGCTTGATCTGCAGGATTTTCAGTTGTTCTGACGTACATCCATTGTAAGGGCTCGGTTGCTTCTCGGATCAAAGATATTCTGTTAGCAACAAAGGTTTTGAAACGTGCCGTTTCGCTGTCGATGTATCTGAGCACCGTAGTGCTGTCTGTCCAGAAGACAGATTGTTGCAGTGGAATTTGCAGTTCTTGGTGCAACATCTTGTCGACCTTCACTGCGACAACCGCCGCGGTCAACTCAAGCCTGGGGATCATGACTCGCTTCAGTGGGGACACTCTTGATTTTCCCATGAGGAAAGCACAATGTTTCTCCCCATGCTCATTCTCCATCAGTATGTAAGACACAATGCCGTAGGCATACTCTGAGGCATCCGAAAAATGATGTAACTGCGCTGCAGTAGTGCATCCAAAGTTAGTGGGTTTCAAAGATCTTTTCACATGGAAGTTGGAAAGATGAGAAACTTCTTTGAGCCATCTGCTCCACTCTTCAGCATGCTTTCCATCAATGTTTTCATCCCAGCCAAGATGTTCTTGACAGAGATCTTTCAACAAAAGCTTAGCAGGCAAGATAACCGGTGCCAGAAAGCCCAGTGGATCGTAGATGGAGTTAACAATCGACAAGATGCCTCTTCTGGTCACTGGCTTGTTTTGCAGCTTGATTTTGTACGTGAAAGTATCCGATTCTGTGTCCCACTGCACCCCGAGTGTCCTTTCCACTGGTAAAGTGTCACGTCGCAAATCCAGGTCTCTGACTTCAGTGGCTCTGTATTCTCCAGGGATTGACGTTAACACCATTCTGCTGTTGCTCATCCACTTTTTTAAGGTAAACCCTCCACTGCTGCACAAAGCTTGAAGATCCTTGACCAGTTTCACTGCGTCATCATCTGTGGCTACACTTTTCAGGCAGTCATCTACGTAGAAATTGTGCAGTACTGTCTGAACCGCATCTGGGGGTGCAGTGTCTCTGTGATCCTCCGCAGTTCTTCTCAGTGCGTACGAGGCTACACTTGGAGAAGAAGTGGCTCCAAAAAGGTGCACTGTCATCCGGAATTCCTCCATGGGCTCATCCAATCTGCCGTTAGGCCACCAAAGAAAACGGAGTAAGTCTGCATCATGTTCTGGCACATTAACCTGATAAAACATTGACTCAATGTCTGCCATTACTGCTACAGGTTCCTCTCGGAATCGGAGAAGGACACCAACTAATGTGTTGGTTAAATCAGGCCCCTGGAGCAACTCACTGTTCAGACACCGATCTTGATAGGTGGATGTGCAGTCAAATACCACCCGAAGCTTCTTTTTCTTTGGGTGGTAGACTCCATGGTGCGGTATATAGAACACCCTGTTGTCCTCTCGGGTCAGTTGATGCGTTGGAACCTGGACCGCGTAGCCCTTGGTGATGATTGCTTCCATGAAGTCCTTGTAATCTTTGAAGAATTCAGGATTCTTTTTGAATTTTTTGAGCAATGACGCTATGCGTTGCTCTGCCACACAGCGATTGTTAGGCATTTGGAGTTTCTCATTCCTGAGTGGCAATCCAATGCAGTAATGCCCATTCTCAAAAACTGTTGTCTTTTCCACAGATTGCAAAAACTGTTTGTCTTCCTGAGACCTCTCTTCCTTGTCATCATAGTTGCGTTCCGGGAAGTCAGTGTTGTACTGTTGGACCAACAGGTTCTCGATCTCCACCAATGAGATTCTGTTCACAGATTCATGAGGTGGCTCGTTCTCATTTTCATGTTTTCTTATAGGTCCATTCACGACCCAGCCAATGGCTGTTTTAACAGCATAAGGACCTCCATCTTGACCGTTAATGATGCGCCAAGGCTCCATTGCTCTTGAACAGTTAGCTCCAATTAGTAGGCCTACATCAGCATCTATCTCTGGCAAGCGTACTTCATGAAGGTAAGGCCACTGCTGGATATCTGACTGCTTGGGTATGTTTCCAGCATGAACAGGTATGCTGCTGTGTGTAAACACCTTGGGCAACTCAACATACATACTGTCCTCAAGCCCACACACTTCAAGCTCTGATAAAACAAAACTGTTCATGAGCTTCTGTTTGTTCGGTGCATCTTGACCCATGGTGCTGAGAAGTATCCTTGTTGGTTTCCCTTTCACATTCAATTTCCTTTGCAGGTCTTCCGTACAGAATGTTGCCGTGCTTCCCGGGTCCAGAAAGGCGTATGTATCTACATGCCGATCACTATTCTTCGATTTGACCTTCACCGGTACTATTGACAGCACACATTCAGCTTCTCCAGCCCCCGTGAGGCCGCAAGACTCTTGTGAGATGGGAACCTCGGCAGCTAGCTCCTCTTTAGGACTAGAACCATCACTCTTTCCTTGTGAGATGGAACTCTCATCCTTCTGTTTGTGCAGAATGTCAGGGTGCTTAAATCCACATTCTTTGCACTCCACTTTTCGTTTACATGATTTGCTGAGATGGCCAGGAATCAAACATGCAAAACATAGACCCTTTGATTTCAGAAATTCCACTCGGTCTTGATGGGGCTGACTTTTGATCTTACTGCATGAGGCAAGAGCGTGAGACTGCTGACAATACAAACACGGTTTATCAAAGGCGTTCGCCGCTTTACCACTGCTGACAGGTTTGACCTTGGCAGACCTTTCTTGAGGCTCTTTGGCTTCGGGAACAACATTGGTTGCAAAACTGCTTCCACGAACCTCCTTCTTTACAGGCTGCTTTCCTTTTTGGCTCATCTTTATTGCTGTGGTTGAGCGGCCATCTGAGATATCACCAAAAAGTGGATCTATTGCGATCTTAGCTTGTCGGTCTATGAAGTTCACCAAATCAGTAAATCTGGCCCTGTGACCACGTCGTTCCTTGAGGTCGAAAGCTTCTGTTCGCCAGCGTTCTTTCATTTGTAAGGCAGCTTGGATATCAGGGAGCGCAGATTGGTAGGATTATCCATCTCTTCTAAAAACTCAATGTCTTCCATAGAGTTACGACATCCTATCAAAAACATTGCCAAGGCGTTTAACGCTTTCCCATCATCTGCCTTCACTTGTGGCCAATTGAGTGCTTTCTCCATGTAGGCACTGGCAATTCGAAGCTCATCTCCATAATGCTTATGCAGAAGACGCTTCGCTTCTTTATACGAGGGGGTACCCAAAAAAAACCGGAATTTGGTCAGAAAACAATAATAATAATGAGTTCCGACTTCTGGCCGTCAGATGTGCTGCAGGTAAGCCTCATGCACATCTGTGAGAAATTTGAGCTCCGAGGGTGACACTGACGCCTGTCAGGAGCTATTTATAGCAACAGAGTGCAGAGGCGGTCTGCGATTTTTTCCAAAATGGCGACATTGACGGGGAAGCCAGAGCAGCGCGTAAACATTAAATTCTGCTTTCTGCTGGGAAAAAACAGCAGCAGAAACACTCACCTTGTTGCAGCAAGCCTACAAGGATGATGCTCTGGCGAAGAATCAGGTCCATAAGTGGTTCGGGTGGTTTAAAAAGGGCCAGATGTCCGCGCGTCGGGTGCGCTCAGCCGTAAAAACAATGCTGAGCTGCTTTTCCGCTGTCCAGGGTATCGTCCACAGCAAGTTTGTCCCTCCAGGTCAGACTGTAAACCAGGACTACTACATGGAAGTCCTCAGACGGCTCCGTGAGGAGGAAGCGGCCCGCGGAGTGGCGGAGTGGAGCCGGTTGATCCACCACCACAGAGCGCCAGCGGACACGGCGCTGCGCGTCACGCAGTTTCTGGTGAAGAATAAGATGAATCTCCTCTCCCATCCGCCTGATTCGCCAGATGGAGCCTCGAGTGACTTTTTCTTGTTCCCCAAGCTGAAGAAAGAGCTGAAGGGACAGCGGTTTGCAGATGTGGAGGAGGTGACAGAAAAATCGCAGCCGGCAAAAAATGGCACTTTTACGCACGGGTCTGACGACGCATTAGTGAAGCGGGAGACGCGGCTGGAGCGCTGCATGAATGCAGATGGGGATTATTTTGAAGGCGACGGTGGTGTTTTATTTTTAAATGTCATAAATAAAAAGTTATAATCAAATTCCGGTTTTTTTTGGGTACACCCTCGTAGCCCTTGCTTGGTACCATATGAGCACAACTACGCACGAGTTGTTGGGGCTCTCCATCTGTAAATTGTTCCAAGAAATATAGTTTGTCTTGGTCATTGTCTGTTTTCTGCTCTATGGCATGTTCAAATGCTCTCATGAAAGACTTGAACTGAAGCGCATCACCTTTGAACACAGAAACGTCCTTTGTCGGTAGCTGTGAAAGCTGTTGTTGCTTTACGAGCAATTCAGTAATTTCGTTCTGCTTTTGCATTACTGACACAATGTCATCACCTGTTTGTGTTCTAGGACTTTGGTTCGAGACTAGCTGTGACTGTTGTGGTGATTGTGAACGCTGCACTTGTCTTGATGCTTGAACACTCGTTGTAGCATGTTGCAGTGATGACATGCTAACTCTTTCTTTCTTTATGTTCCCACTTACTGATTTTCGCACTGACACATGACTACGTCTGCCATCTTCCAATGTTTCATACTCTTTAAGCACTTGAATTTTTGCTTGGCTTTCAGCTAATGCAGTCTCCAGTTCTAATTCTTCTTTTGCAGCTTTAATTCTAATTTCTTGCAATTCAAGCTCTTGTTTTTTCTTCAGCGCCGCCGCGCGTTTCAGTAGAGCTGCATGTTCTGCTTCTTGACGAGCTCGAGTGGTAGATACACTTGATGTGCTGGAGGTGTTACTGACATGAGAGTGAGCCTTTTCTCTATTGCTGTCCCCTATTTGTGAAGCACTGTCACTGGGCAAAACAGCATCTTGTTCATCTGTCACTTGTTCAGTAGGTTCCTTTAACTGCAAGTTTTCTTTCTCTGTGGAATCATACACCTCTGCCAGCCATCTGTCAATTGTCTTCATGAAGCCTGTTATATGATCCATTTTAGGCTCATACCAATTTTTTTGGTCAAGAATTTTTTCCTCTTCAGACAAAAGACGGCAAACTTCACTATTGAGCCTATTGAATTCGCGTAGAGACTGTGCAAAATCACTCTCCATCTTAAGCTTCACTATTTCCACATTTTGAGCATCACACTTCAATGCCTCCATCACCTTAATGTGACTGCTTAGAGTTGCTAACATTCGTTTCCTCAACGATATGAAACGCTGGAATCTTTCCTCCACACCCTTCTGGGTTAACTTGCGTGATCTCCCCTGCTCCAATCCATCCCCTTCACACGTGTCATCTCCATCAGCCATCCTATTAATTGCAGAGTAATTGTGCAGTATGCAGGCACATAGTTTAAAGCACTTCCTTCAAAGTCGCCTTTCCTCTATAACTGCGTGCAAACAAACTGTCCAAAACCACAAAAAGCTCCACATTGACCGAATCAAGTACAGATATGCACACGTGAATCCTCAGCAATTAACTGAATCCACAGAACTTTGCCGATAGTTTTTTTTTTTTTTTTTTTTTTTAAGCTCCGTCATTCACCAGGGGGACGTCTTTTCTTCACAATATTTAAAGGTAAAGAAGGCTTTTCCGTTACCTTTTCCAGGGGAGTAATTCCAAAGAGTTATCCTTTTGATCCCATTTTCTCTCTGTGAGGCGCAAGCTTCTTCTTTTTCCTTTTTTTTCCGCTGCTTAATCCAATAAATCCAGGCAGCGAGGCTCCATTAGCGAGTTTTTTGACTTAATGTAGTGGCACTCTGTGACTTCAAAGTTCGTTGTACCACCTTTGCAGCTTGTCTAACAACCAGTATTTGAATCACTCGACTGAAACCAAGTCTTCTTTTAAGATGTTTTACTCGAAAACTTAAAGCATACAAAAAAAAAATAAGGCTCGTTACAGACGGTCAAAAAACTGTGTTGCTTCCATCAGTTACAGCTGCAATCTGAAGTACATGCAGGCAGTATCAAATGACGTAATACGTAATGAAAGCCAAAATCACATTTCACAATAAATTTCTCTTTCTATATTAATTAAATTATGCATTCTTTGACACATCACAATCATCATGAATTTCTTAAAAATGAAATGAAGCATTTTTTAAACATTTTAAATCTCGGGACAAACTTCCGGTATGACGTGGGCGGAGTAGTAGACGCGCGTCTGGCTCGCTCCCACAACCGCTCTTTCATTTCCATTTAAAACCTCGTTACTTTAACGGATAAGTGCTGGCATTAGTAAATCGTTAGTGCTTACTGCAGATCCATTTGAAAATGCCTAAGGGAAAACCGTCGGAAAAAAACTTGGATTCCGTGTCTTCACCTCCCGCTAACATAACCATGGCGGACATTAGCTCACTGCTAAACGAACACAGAGAGGCGTTGTCGGCGGAGTTCAAGTTATCGTTTGAATCCCTGGCAACATCGCTGGACAGCATTCACAGCATGGTTAAGGATCACGGGCAACGCATCACCACCCTGGAAACCAGTGCTGCTGAGACCGATGCACGTATCAGAGAACTCGAGGACGCTTGTGCAGCCTTGAAAAAAGACAACGAAACATCCAAAGCTAAATTAGCGGACTTGGAGGGACGCAGCAGACGTCTGAACCTCCGGATTATTGGTCTACCTGAATCAATTGAGGGCCCGCGTCCATCCGAGTTCTTCTCTCAGCTTCTCGTCGATGTCCTTGGCAAGGACATACTTCCCTCTCCTCCTGAACTGGATCGAGCGCACCGGTCCCTCGCACCAAAACCCGCAGCAGGGGAGAGACCACGACCTGTCATCCTGCGTTTCCACCGCTTCAAAGTGAAAGACCTGGTGATACGCGAGGCCCGCAAGCGGAGCGACCTGGTGTACAAAGACCACAAGATCCGCTTCTATGAGGATTACTGCCCCGACGTGTTAAAACAGAGGTCAGAATATAAGAGCTGCATGTCTGAGCTGTACAAGCGCGGATACAAGCCTTCTCTCCTGTATCCTGCCAAACTTCACATCAAGCTGCCCAGCGGGGACATCAAGTGGCTCCGGTCGGCTACAGAAGCTGACAAGTTTGTGCAGGACTTGATCAAGAACTCGTAAGCACTCGTCTATGTTCTTTACTGTCTTTGCAGCATTTATATCTCTGTTTTATCTCTCCCTGTTTGCTGTGCTAAAACGTCCAAACCTGTTTATCTTTTATTTCAATAATGCGTCATTCGATTCTCTATCTTTCTCCACTTCAGTGCTTTTTGAAGCCTAAAATTAATTTTAATTAATTTAGTCTGAATGACTGTTGGCAAGTTGGAGATCATAAGAATTTTTTTTTCTTTTCTTCTTAAGTATGTATATCTATTAATAGATACAGCAGACGATTAGATTATTGACTCTCCTTTTTTTTTTTTTTTTTTTTTTTTTTTCTTTTTAGTCTGTTTGATGTTTTTGTTTTTTTTTTCTCTTTTCTTCTTCCTACCAAGTTTTATCTCTCTCCACTTTTTTTTTCTTTCTCTTTTTATGTTTGGTAGGTAACTGCAAAGGTTTGACGTCTTGAGATTAGTTTATTAACCTGAGTGATTCCGTTAATGCCAGATACTTAATTCTTCATAACTCATCTTAGTTAGTTTAAGAGGTTGATTTATGGCTCCTAATGGGGTTTTTTTTTTTTTTTTTTTTTTTTTTTTTCCTTTTTTTCATGGTAGTGGTGAAGGAGCAATAGGAGTAAGGAAGCAATAAGAGATGCTGATCAGTGTATCAGAGTGTCTACTACTGGGGTTCTTAGTAGTAGCTAAGGGGTTGATTTGGGGTGTATTGTTATTTTTGTGTTTTTTTGTGTTTCTTTTTTCTTTCTCTTTAAGTGCACTGTTTTGTTTTTTGTTTGCTTTGTTTTTTTTTTGTCTTTTTTTTCTATTCAGGTCATCTACTTTGTTACCCATGTGCTTTTTCATTTCCATTTTTACCATTTTGAACTCGGCAATATGCGTTCTGTGTTGCTCTTATACTATCAGTCACTATATAAGGGTTGCCAGCCGCTGGGGCAGGCACAGAATGGAGTACTCACTTAGTTCTCAAAGTATCTCTTCATGTTAAGCTCTAACCTTGATCTCAAAGTATTTCTTCATGTTAAGCTCTAACCTTACTACTGCACCTAGTGGTGCATTAAGATTCATTAGTTGGAATGTGAAAGGTTTAAATTCAACTGCTAAATGTTGTAACGTTATCAACCATCTAAAACATTTAAACACTAGAATCGCTTTCCTGCAGGAGACACATCTTAAACCCTCTGATCACTCAAAACTTCGTAGAGGGTGGGTGGGCCAGCTCTTCCACTCGTCATTTTCAAGTAAAGCTAGAGGGGCTGCAATTCTTATTCATAAGTCAGTACCCTTCTCTGTATCCCAAATTATTTCAGATCCCAATGGGCGCTTTATTATCGTAACTGGTAAAATTTGTGGCAATAACTTGACATTGGCAAATGTATATGGTCCAAACTGGGACAATGAAGATTTTTTCAAGAAGTTATTTATCTCTCTCCCTGATTTGAATTCTAGTCGGCTCATTTTGGGCGGGGACTTCAACTGCTGTTTAGATCCATCAATTGACCGATCATCTAATAGGCCCGCTACTCTGTCTAAATCTTCTAAAACTATCCAGCTGTTTATGGATCAATATGCAGTTTCTGATGTCTGGCGCTTTTTTAATCCTACTTCCAGACAGTTCTCTTTTTTTTCTCCTGTACACAGATCTTTCTCCCGTATAGATTTTTTCCTTATAGATAACACATTATTATCCTCTGTTAGATCATGCACCTATACTCCTATTGTAATTTCAGACCATGCAGCCGTAATCTTAGATATTTCTTTACCTGGCCGATCCTTATCTCGCTTACCTTGGCGTCTTAATCCACTTTTACTTAATGATCCGGATTTCATTAAAACAATTAACAGTCGCATTGATCTTTTTACCACTACTAATCTTAATTCAGATATCTCTGCATCAATAATTTGGGAAACATGCAAAGCCTTCCTACGTGGAGAAATAATTTCGTACTCTGCCTACCAGAGGAGGATTATCATTGAAAAAAGAGCTAGTCTCCTCAATGAACTGTCAGAATTGCAGATTAAATGTACAGAGTCGCGTGATGCAAATCTCATCAACGAATTGCTTATAAAAAGGGCTGAGTTTGATGTTTTGGCATCATGTGAAACATCAAAGCTACTGTTAAAATCCCGCTATAAATTTTATGAGTCTGGCGATAAGCCTAGTAAAGTACTTGCCCACCAAATCCGTCAATCTGCTTCATCCTCATACATCAGTCAAATAGATTCTACAGTGGGTACAACCTTAAATCCACAATGCATCAATGATGAGTTTAAAAACTTTTATGCTTCATTATATACATCTGAGAGTTCATCGGAGAAAATAGATTACATAAACTTTTTCACAGAACTGAATATTCCTACCATCGACTCTGTCACTTCTGCCCAATTAGATGAACCATTGACAGTCGAAGAAATCAAAAATGCCTTAAAAACAATGCAGAATGGTAAAAGCCCGGGTCCGGACGGTTTCCCTGTTGAATTTTTTAAGACATTCGCTGATAAACTGTCTCCACTTTTATTAGATATGTTTAATGAGTCACTACTTGCTGGTACACTCCCCCCAACAGTACGACAGGCCATTATTACTTTAATTTTAAAAAAGGACAAAGATCCTCTCCAATGCAGCAACTATCGCCCCATTTCTCTGCTCGGTGCAGATATAAAGTTATTAGCTAAGGTACTAGCAAAGCGCTTAGAGAAGGTCCTAACCAAAATAATTTCTACAGATCAAACAGGGTTTATTAAGGATAGACACTCTTTCAACAATATCAGAAGGCTTTTTGACATATTATATTCATCCTCATCTTCTAACATGCCTGAGATGGTTATCTCAATGGATGCCGAAAAGGCCTTTGACCGAGTTGAGTGGTCCTATTTATTCTATACATTGAAGAAGTTTGGGTTTGGTAACCACTTTATATCATGGATTAAGTTGTTATATTCATCTCCTCTTGCTTGTGTACGTACAAACAATGATTTTTCTAGCTACTTCCCCCTTAATCGTGGCACCCGGCAGGGTTGTCCTCTTTCTCCGCTTTTATTTGCAATTGCAATTGAACCTCTGGCGATAGCACTTAGAACCAGTCAAATATATGGGATTTCAAGAGGGGGTATTGAACATAGGCTGGCCCTGTATGCTGATGATCTTTTATTATTTATCTCTGACCCTGAGAATTCTATCCCCTTGCTGTTAGTTTTACTGAAGAGATTCGGAAAGATTTCAGGGTATAAATTAAATTTCCATAAAAGCGAACTTTTACCTGTTAATGATTTGGCTTTATCCTATCCCATTTCAAAACTACCATTTAAGGTGTCTCCAGAAAAAATTAAATACCTTGGTATCTGTGTTACAAAGAACTTCTCAGATATGTTTAAATGTAACTTTGCTCCTTTGCTGACTCAAGTCAATCAAGATCTCCAACGTTGGTCTCTTCTTCCTCTCTCTCTTGCTGGCAGGATAAACTGTGTCAAGATGAATGTTCTCCCCAAATTTCTATATCTCTTCCAGTGTATACCAGTTTTCATTCCAAAAACTTTCTTCCAATCACTAGATAGCCTGATTTCTCAGTTTATATGGAATAAACAAACCCCCAGAATTAAAAAGCATATTCTACAACAAAATAAAGATTCTGGAGGTTTAGCCCTGCCAAATTTCTTATTGTATTACTGGGCTACGAACATCCGAACATTATTATTCTGGGCTAATGGAAAGAACCGGCCCCCACCGTGGTTTCAGATTGAACGATCTTCGTGTGATTCATCATCCCTGTTGTCACTCTTGTGTCTTCCCCTCTCAGCTCAGCCAATAGCCTACACCAACAATATGGTAGTAAAAAACAGTCTCAAGATCTGGACCCAGGCTAGGCGTCACCTTGGACTTCAAGCATTGCCCCTCCTAACCCCCCTACATGCCAACCCCTTGTTTTCTCCTTCCGTTTTGGATCAATCTTTCGCATCCTGGGTGGACCATGGGATCGTCTCTATTAAGCATCTCTACATTAATGGAACCTTTGCCTCATTTGACCAGTTAGCTTGCACATTTAACCTACCAAGAACTGACTTTTTTAAATATCTGCAAGCCCGAAACTTTGTCCGTAGTAATTTTCCTGGTTTTCCTGCTGCCCCTACAAATACTCTGATTGACATTCTTTTTGATATTAATCCTGTTCACAAGGGTACAATTTCCAAGTTGTATAATACTCTCTTTGAATACAAACCTTCAGCTTATGATAAACTACGCTCTCAGTGGTCCGAAGATCTGAGTATAGAAATAAGCATTGAAGTCTGGCAATTAGCGCTGAAACGTGTTCATACTTCCTCCATTTGTGCCCGTCACAGAGTCTTACAATGCAAAGTAGTTCATAGAGCCCACTGGTCTAAAAGTGAACTAGCTCATATATATCCCGGTACTGATCCTAACTGTAATAGATGCCATACAGGACCAGCTAGTCTTGCACATATGTTTTGGACCTGCCCAGCTTTACTCCATTATTGGGAATCTATATTTGCTTCACTCTCAGCCATCACATCTGTTATAATTCTTCCCTCTCCACTGGTTGGACTGTTTGGGGTCTTACCTTTTGATCAGTTACTGCCCCCTCATTTTGCTGACTTCATAGCTTTTTTAACTTTGATTGCAAGACGTGCAATTTTGATGTGTTGGAAGAGCTCCCACCCGCCCTCCCACACCAAATGGATCAAGGATGTCTTAACCTTTCTGAAACTGGAAAAAATTAGATACTCCTTGCATCGTCCCACTTCAAACTTTAATAAAATTTGGCTACCATTTATAGAGCATGTTAGATCCCTTCAACTGGATACTGACCCTGTAGACTGAGCAACCCTCTATATCTCATTCAGACATAATCACGTATTGACCGAGTTTTACTATTTGTTTTGATAGCACGTGGAACACATGGAATGATATCTTTTTTTTTTTTTTTTTTGTGTAATTTACTGTATATGTTTTATTTTTTTTTGTTTATTTTACTTCTTTTTTTTCACCTTTTTTTTTTTTTATTATTACTATTTTTGTACTTTTTCTTTTATATATGTATGTATGTGTATATGTGTGTGCATGTGTATTGGCATATGTACATATGTGTGTATGTGTATGTATGTATGCGTGTATATGTGTGTATATGTATATATTTGTATTCTTTTTTTTTTCTTTTCTTCTTCTTCTTTTTCTCTCTTTTTTGGGTTCTTGTATTTTTGTACCTTTCTTGGGACTGATGCATTACAATCTGCTCTCAGATTAGGCGCTGCGTAGTTGAAGCTCGCATCATGATCATGGTGTTTGTTTGTGTTTGTATGTGTTATTATTTGAAAATTTGTAAATAAATCATATATAAAAAAAAACATTTTAAATCTAAATTATTCTTTATATGAATTCCCCATGAACTGGCTCTTACAATGACATGCACGTTACAGCGTGATTACATGCATTTTAAAGTGTATGCTTTAAAGTATAATGACATGCACGTTACAGCGTGATTACATGCATTTTAAAGTGTATGCTTTAAAGTATAATGACATGCACGTTACAGCATAATTACATGCGTTTTAAATTGTACGTTTAAAAGTCTAATTACTTGCACGTTACAGTGTAATTACATGCGTTTCAAAGTGTACGTTTTGAAGCGTAATAACATGCACGTTACAGCATAATTACATGTGTTTTAAAGTATAACTAGAACAAATTTGCAGTTCCTGAAGAAACTGCAAGTGTGAATGCTGAGCTGAAAATGTTAAACTGTAATGCAGAAAAACTGAATAAGAAAAGGTGAAAAAACCTGAAATAAAGTTGAAAAAGGTTGAAAAAATGTTAAAACACGGCAAAAAGTCAAAAAAGGTTGAAAAAGGTTGAAAAACACTGCAAAAAGTTGAAAAAGGCTGAAAACACTGCAAAAAGCTGAAAAATGTTGAAAAAGTTTGAAAACACTGCAAAAAGATGAAAAAGTTTGAAAAAGGTTGAAAAAACTGCAAAAAGTTGAAAAAGGTTGAAAAATGTTGAAAACACTGCAAAAAGTTGAAAAGGGTTGAAAAAAGTTGAAAAAGGTTGAAAATTTTTGAAAAAGGTTGAAAACTGCAAAAAAGTTGAAAAACGTTGAAAAAGGCTGAAAACACTGTAAAAAGTTGAAAAAGGTTGAATGAGGTTGAAAAATGTTGAAAACACTGCAAAAAGTTGAAAAAGGTTAAAAAAAAAGTTGAAAAGGTTGAAAAAGTTTGAAAACACTGCAAAAAGTTGAAAAGCGTTGAAAAAAGTTGAAAAAGTTTGAAAAAGTTTGAAAACACTGCAAAAAGTTGAAAAGGATTGAAAAAAGTTGAGAAAGGTTGAAAAATTTTGAAAAAGGTTGAAAACACTGCAAAAAGTTGAAAAATGTTGAATGAGGTTGAAAAATGTTGAAAACACTGCAAGAAGTTAAAGGTTAAAAAAAAAGTTGAAAAGGTTGAAAAAGTTTGAAAACACTGCAAAAAGTTGAAAAGCGTTGAAAAAAGTTGAAAACGTTTGAAAAAGGTTGAAAAAGTTTGAAAACACTGCAAAAAGTTGAAAAGGGTTGAAAAAAGTTGAGAAAGGTTGAACAATTTTGAAAAAGGTTGAAAACACTGCAAAAAGTTGAAAAATGTTGAAAAAAGTTGAAAAAAGTTAAAAACACTGCAAAAAGTTGAAAAGGGTTGAAAAAAGTTGAGAAAGGTTGAAAACACTGCAAAAAATTTAAAAACGTTGAAATACCTTGAAGAAGCAGTGGAGTCAGTGTCAGAGTAACACAGGATCAATAGAGCTCCAGTCTTAATGGAAAAATCCAGACTAATCAAGCAGCAGTCAGCACAACAGGTGTGTCTGCTGCAATGGAGACCAGCTGCACAGCACCCATGACAGTGAATCAGCACTTTTTAATGGAGTGCGCATGGTTGAAGAAATGGCATTTCTCGGGGACCAAGATGTGAAATTGAAAAAGATTTTCACACAGTCAGATTCAGAAGCCTTTCATGAATTTAATGGTGCAGGAATCATGTCTGTAGGATCATCCATTCAGCCATACCAATTGTGCGAACACGAGTGAAGTTTTGGATTCAGGCGTCTCGAAAATGCATTGGAGCAGATGGGAGAAAATTCTGCACTCTCCTCAAACAAATGCCTCTGGAGAGAGAACGGTTTGAGATAGAGACAAAGTGACTCAATTGTACGGGTCACAAGAAAAATTCCTACGTTTTGAGGGGTTATTGTGCCGATTGAGCCAGAAATGTGGTCGTACGGACGAGAAAATAATGTTTTTTTTGGTTAAAATTCAGAGCCTCCCGCACTCTAAATTTGATTCTCCCACTCTAGCTTTTCCAATACACACCCATTGTAAACTTCAAAAACGGCTGAAATTCTCTCCATACTTAGAGGCTCACAGTTTAAATTTGGTAAAAGATGTTGAAATGATGTTACATACCTGAATAGAGGACAAAAATGCCTACATTTTAAAAGTAAAATGACTTGTCTATGTGAAAGTATGACAAAGTAGTAAGGGTTCAAAGTTGAAGGAGTTGAAAGGTCAGTTGAAGGGGTTTTCCATCCACTTCAATGTTAAAAATAATTTCAAAAAGTTGAAATATTTCAAAAAGTTGAAGAAAGTTGAAAAAGTTTAAAAAGGTTGAAGAAAGGGTTTAAAAAGTTGAATATTTTAAAAGTTGAATGGTTAAAATCGGTTAAGATTTGAAGAAGTTATAAAGTTCCAAAGTTTGAAAAAATCTCCATCCGTTAACATGGGACAAAAAGTTGCACAAAAGTTGAAATATTTCAAAAAGTTGAAAAGATATAAAAAAGTTAGAACATAGCCGGAATGTCCTTAAAAAGCTGCACAATTTGATATATGAATGGTTCAAATCGGACAAAATTTGTAGGAGGAGAAGCCTGCCAAAAAACGGCGGAAGAAGTCAGAATAAGTAAGAAGAAGCAGAACTAGAAAAAATTTGCAGTTCCTGAAGAAACTGCAAGTGTGAATGCTGAGCTGAAAATGCTAAACTGTAATGCTGAAGAAGTTCAAGAAGAAAGGTTGAAAAGGAAGTTGAAAAAGTTTTGAAAATAATTGAAAAAGGTTGAAAAAGTTTGACAAAGTTTGAAAACACTGCAAAGATTTGAAAATAATTGAAAGAGTTGGAAAACGCTGCAAAAAGTTGAAAAACATTGAAAAAGTTTGAAAACACTGCAAAAAGTTGAAAAAAAACCTGAAAAAGTTTGAAAACGCTGCAAAAACTTGAAAAACGTTGAAAAAGGTTCAAAAGTTTGAAAACACTGCAAAAATGTTGAAAAAGGTTGAAAACGCTGCAAAAAGTTGAAAAAACTTGAAAAAGTTTGACAACACTGCAAAAAGTTGAAAACAGTTGAATAAGGTTGAAAAATGTTGAAAACGCTGCAAAAAGTTGAAAAATGTTGAGAAAGGTTGAAAACGCTGCAAAAAGTTGAAAACACTTGAATAAGGTTGAAAAATGTTGAAAACACTGCAAAAAGTTGAAAAAAGTTGAAAACGCTGCAAAAAGTTGAAAACACTTGAATAAGGTTGAATAATGTTAAAAACACTGCAAAAAGTTGAAACATGTTGAAAAAGGTTGAAAGCGCTGCAAAAAGTTGGAATATTTTGAAAAAGTTTCAAAACGCTGCAAAAAGCAGAAAAAAGTTGAAAAAGGTTGACAAAGTTTGAAAACACTGCAAAAAGTTGAAAGAAGTTGAACAAGGTTGAAAAGGTTCAAAAAGTGTAAAAAAGTTGGAAAAGTTGAAAAAAGTTGAAAAAGGTTAAAAAAGCGGAAAAAAGTTGAAAAAGTTTGAAAAAGTTGAAAAAAGGTGAAAAAACTTGAAAAAGGTTAAAAAAGCGGAAAAAAGTCGAAAAAGTTTGAAAAAGTTGAAAAAAGGTGAAAAAACTTGAAAAAGTTTGAAAAACTTAAAAAAAAGTCAAAAGCTGAAAATTTTTAAAATACCTTTAAAGTTGAAAAAGTGGAACAGAGCAGTAAACAGCAGTGGAGTCAGTGTCGGAGTAACAGAGGATCAATAGAGCTCCAGTCTTAATGGAAAAATCCAGACTAATCAAGCAGCAGGAAGCACAACAGGTGTGTCTGTTGCTATGGAAGACCAGCCGCACAGCAGCCATGACAGTGAATCAGCAGTTCTTATGGAGTGCGCATGGTTGAGAAAATGTCATTCCTCGAGAACCCAGAGGTGAAATTGAAAAAGATTTTCACACAGTCAGATTCAGAAGTCTTTCATGAATTTAATGGTGCAGGAATCATGTCTGTAGGATCATCCATTCAGCCACGGCGATGGTGCGAACATGAGTGAAGTTTTGGATTTGAGCGAGAAAATCTCTCTCCAAAATGCATTGGAGCGGATGGGAGAAAATTCTGCACTCTCCTCAAACAAATGCAGCTGGAGAGAGAACCATTTGAGATAGAGACAAAGTGACTCAATTGTACGGGTCATAACAAAATTGCCTACGTTTTGAGGGGTTATTGTGCAGATTGAGACAGAAATGTGGCCGTACGGACGAGAAAAGAATTTTTTTTTTGGTCAAAATCGAGAGCTTCCCACCCACTCTAACTGCCACTCTCCCACTCTAGCTTCTCCAATACACACCCATTGTAAACTCCGAATATGGCTGAAATTCTCTCCGTACTTGAAAGCTCACAGTTTAAATTTGGTAAAAGATCTGGACATGATATAACATACCTGAATAGAGGACAAAAATGCCTACATTTTGCAAGTAAAATGACTTGTCTACGTCAAAGTATGACAAAGTTGTAAGGGGTCAAAGTTGAAGGAGTTCAAAGGTCAATTGAAGGGTTTTCCCATCCACTTCCATGTTAAAAATAATTTTAAAAAGTTGAAATATTTCAAAAAGTTGAACAAAGTTGAACAAGTTTAAAAAGGTTGAAGAAAGGGTTTAAAAAATTGAATATTTTAAAAGTTGAATGGTGAAAATCGGTTAAGATTTGAAGAAGTTATAAGGTTCCAAAGTTTGAAAAAAGCTCCATCTGTTAACATGGGGAAAAAAGTTGCACAAAAGTTGAAATATTTCAAAAAGTTTAAAAGATATCAAAAAGCCAGAACATAGCCGGAATGTCCTTAAAAAGCTGCACATTTTGATATCTGAATGGTTCAAATCGGACAAAATTTGTAGGAGGAGAAGCGTGCCAAAAAACTGCAGAAGAAGTCAGAAGAGGAATGTAATCGTGTGAATGCCTTCAGCATTCACACAACTAGAAAAAATGTGCAGTTCCTGAAGAAACTGCAAGTGTGAATGCTGAGCTGAAAATGTTAAACTGTAATGCAGAAAGACTGAATAAGAAAAGGTGAAAAACCCTGAAATAAAGTTGAAAAAGGTTGAAAACTTTGAAAACACGGCAAAAAGTCGAAAAAGGTTGGAAAAGGTTGAAAAACACTGCAAAAAGTTGAAAAAGGTTGAAAACACTGCAAAATGTTGAAAAATGTTGAAAAAGGTTGAAAACACTACAAAAAGTTGAAAAGGGTTGAAAAAAGTTGAAAAAGGTTGAAAAAGTTTGAAAACACTGCAAAAAGTTGAAAAAGTTTGAAAAAGGTTGAAAAAGTTTGAAAACACTGCAAAAAGTTGAAAAAGGTTGAATGAGGTTGAAAAAGGTTGAAAACACTGCAAAAAGTTGAAAAAGTTTCAAAAAAGTTGAAAAAGTTTGAAAAAGTTTGAAAAAGTTTGAAAACACTGCAAAAAGTTGAAAAAGGTTGAAAAAGTTTGAAAACACTGCAAAAAGTTGAAAAAGGTTGAAAAAGTTTGAAAAAGGTTGAAAACACTGCAAAAAGTTGAAAAATGTTGAAAAAGGTTGAAAGCGCTGCAAAAAGTTGAAAAGGGTTGAAAAAGTTGAAAAAGGTTGAAAACACTGCAAAAAGTTGAAAAAGGTTGAATGAGGTTGAAAAATGTTGAAAACACTGCAAAAAGCTGAAAAAGTTTAACAAAAGTTGAAAAAGTTTGAAAAAGTTTGAAAACACTGCAAAAAGTTGAAAAAGGTTGAAAAAGTTTGAAAACACTGTAAAAAGCTGAAAAAGGTTGAAAAAGTTTGAAAACACTGCAAAAAGTTGAAAAAGGTTAAAAAGGTTTGAAGAAACTGCAAAAAGTTGAAAAAAGTTGAAAATGATTGAAAAGACTGCAAAAAGTTGAAAAAGGTTGAAAAAGTTTGAAAACACTGCAAAAAGTTGAAAAAAGTTGTAAAAAGTTGAAAACGCTGCAAAAAGTCAAAAAAGATTGAAAAAGGTTAAAAACACTGCCAAAAGTTGAAAAAAGTTGAAAAGGGTTGAAAAAGTTATAAAAGACTGCTAAAGTTGAAAAAAGTTCAGAAATGTTGAAAACGCTGCAAATAGGTGAAAAAGGTTGAAAAATGTTGAAAAAGTTTGAAAACACTACAAAAAGTCAAAAAAAGCTGAAAACACTGCCAAGAGTTGAAAAAAAATTAAACACAGTTGAAGAAACTGAAACATTTTCAAAAACTTAAAAGTTGACAAAGGAGGAGAGAACAGTAAACAGCAGTGGAGCCAGTGTCAGAGTAACAGAGGATCAATAGAGCTCCAGTCTTAATGGAAAAATCCAGACTAATCAAGCAGCAGCAGCACAACAGGTGTGTCTGCTGCAATGGAGACCAGCTGCACAGCAGCCATGACAGTGAATCAGCACTTTTTAATGGAGTGCGCATGGTTGAAGAAATGGCATTTCTCGGGGACCGAAAGGAGAAATTGAAAAAGATTTTCACACAGTCAGATTCAGAAGCCTTTCATGAATTTAATGGTGCAGGAATCATGTCTGTAGGATCTTCCATTCAGCCACGGCGATTGTGCGAACACGAGTGAAGTTTTGGATTCAGGCGTCTCGAAAATGCATTGGAGCAGATGGGAGAAAATTCTGCACTCTCCTCAAACAAATGCCTCTGGAGAGAGAACCGTTTCAGATAGAGACAAAGTGACTCAATTGTACGGGTCACAAGAAAAATTCCTACGTTTTAAGGGGTAATTGTGCAGATTGAGCCAGAAATGTGGCCGTACGGACGAGAAAATAAATTTTTTTTTGGTTAAAATTCAGAGCCTCCCCCACTCTAAATTCAAATCTCCCACTCTAGCTTTTCCAATACACACCCATTGTAAACTCCAAAAACGGCTGAAATTCTCTCTGTACTTTAAGGCCCACAGTTTGAATTTGGTAAAAGATCTTGAGATGATACTACATACCTGAATAAAGGACAAAAATGCCTAGGTTTTAAAAGTAAAATGACTTGTCTACGTGAAAGTATGACAAAGTAGTAAGGGTTCAAAGTTGAAGGAGTTGAAAGGTCAGTTGAAGGGTTTTCCCATCCACTTCAATGTTAAAAATAATTTTAAAAAGTTGAAATATTTCAAAAAGTTGAAGAAAGTTGAAAAAGTTGAAAAAGGTTGAAGAAAGGGTTTAAAAAGTTGAATATTTTAAAAGTTGAATGGTTAAAATCGGTTAAGATTTGAAGAAGTTATAAGGTTCCAAAGTTTGAAAAAATCTCCATCCGTTAACATGGGGCAAAAAGTTGCACAAAAGTTGAAATATTTCAAAAAGTTTAAAAGATTTTAAAAAGCTAGAACATAGCCGGAATGTCCTTAAAAAGCTGCACAATTTGATATATGAATGGTCCAAATCGGACAAAATTTGTAGGAGGAGAAGCGTGCCAAAAAACGGCGGAAGAAGTCAGAATAATACAGAAGAAGAACTAGAACAAACTAGAACAAATTTGCAGTTCCTGAAGAAACTGCAAGTGTGAATGCTGAGCTGAAAATGTTAAACTGTAATGCAGAAAAACTGAATAAGAAAAGGTGAAAAAACCTGAAATAAAGTTGAAAAAGGTTGAAAAAATGTTAAAACACGGCAAAAACTCAAAAAAGGTTGAAAAAGGTTGAAAAACACTGCAAAAAGTTGAAAAAGTTGAACACTGCAAAAAGTTGAAAAAGGTTGAAAAGTTTTAAAACACTGCAAAAAGTTGAAAAAGTTTTAAAAAAAAGTTTGAAAACACTGCAAAAAGTTGAAAAAGTTGAAAAAGTTGGAAAACACGGTAAAAAAGTTGAAAAAAGTTGAGAAAGGTTGAAAACGCTGCAACAAGTTGAAACAGTTGAGAAAGGTTGAGAAACGCTGCAAAAAGTTGAAAACACACTGAAAAAGGTTGCAAACCACTGCAAAATTTGAAAATCGTTGAAAAAGTTGAAAAACGCTGCAAAAAGTTGAAAAAAGGTTGAAAACGTTGAAAAACGCTGCAAAAGGTTGAAAATCATTGAAAAAGTTGAAAAACACTGCAAAAAGTTGAAAAGGGTTGAAAAAAGTTGAAAAAGGTTAAAAACGCTGCAAAAAGTTGAAAAAAGTTGAAAAAGGTTGAAAACAGTGCAAAAAGTTGAAAAAGGTTGAAAACACTGCAAAAAGTTGAAATAGTTTGAAAAAGGGTGAAAACACTGCAAAAAGTTGAAAACAGTTGAAAAAGGTTGAAAACACTGCAAAAAGTTGAAAATCATTGAAAAAGTTGAAAAACGCTGCATAAAGTTGAAAAAGTTGAAAAAGGTTGAAAAAGTTTGAAAACGCTGCAAAAAGTTGAAAATCGTTGAAAAAGTTCAAAAACGTTCCAAAAAGTTGAAAAAACTTTAAGAAAGTTGAAGAAACAACAGAGTCAGTGTCAGAGTAACAGAGGATCAATAGAGCTCCAGTCTTAATGGAAAAGTCCAGACTCATCAAGCAGCAGCAGCACAACAGGTGTGTCTGTTGCTATGGAGACCAGCTGCACAGCAGCAATGACAGTGAACCAGCAGTTCTTATGGAGTGCGCATGGTTGAGAAAATGTCATTCCTCGAGGACCCAGAGGTGACATTGAAAAAGATTTTTTCACAATCAGATTCAGAAGCCTTTCATGAATTTAATGGTGCAGGAATCATGTCTGTAGGATCATCCATTCAGCCACCGCGATGTTGCGAACATGAGTGAAGTTTTGGATTTAAGTGAGAAAATCTCTCTCCAAAATGCATTGGAGCGGATGGGAGAAAATCCTGCGCTCTCCTCACAGAAATGCAGCTGGAGAGAGAACCGTTTGAGATAGAGACAAAATGACTCAATTGTACGGGTCACAACAAAAATGGCTACGTTTAGAGAGGTAATTGTGTAGATTGAGCCAGAAATGTGGCCAGGGGGACGAGAAAAGAATTATTTTTTTGGTTTAAATCCAGAGCCTCCCGCACTCTAAATTCCTTTCTCCCACTCTAGCTTTTCCAATACACACCCATTGTAAACTCCAAAAACGGCTGAAATGCTCTCCGTACTTGAAGGCTCACAGTTTGAATTTGGTAAAAGATCTGGACATGATATAACATACCTGAATAGAGGACAAAAATGCCTACATTTTGCAAGTAAAATGACGTGTCTACGTCAAAGTATGACAAAGTTGTAAGGGGTCAAAGTTGAAGGAGTTCAAAGGTCCGTTGAAGGGTTTTCCCATTGACTTCAATGTTAAAAATAATTTTAAAAAGTTGAAATATTTCAAAAAGTTGAAGAAAGTTGAAAAAGTTGAAAAAGGTTGAAGAAAGAGTTTAAAAAGTTGAATATTTTAAAAGTTGAATGGTTAAAATCGGTTGAGATTTGAAGAAGTTATAAGGTTCCAAAGTTTGAAAAAATCTCCATCCGTTAACATGGGGGAGAAAGTTGCACAAAAGTTGAAATATTTCAAAAAGTTGAAAAGATATTAAAAAGTTAGAACATTGCCAGGCTGTCCTTAAAAAGCTGCACAATTTGATATCTGAATGGTTCAAATCGGACAAGATTTGAAGGAGTAGAAGCGTGTCAAAAAACGGCGGAAGAAGTCAGAATAATAATAATAACTAGAAAAAAATTTGCAGTTCCTGAAGAAACTGCAAGTGTGAATGCTGAGCTGAAAATGCTAAACTGTAATGCAGAAGAAGTTCAAGAAGAAAGGTTGAAAAGGAAGTTGAAAAAGTTTTGAAAATAATTGAAAAAGGCTGAAAAAGTTTGACAAAGTTTGAAAACACTGCAAAGATTTGAAAATAATTGAAAGAGTTTGAAAACGCTGCAAAAAGTTGAAAAACAATGAAAAAGGTTGAAAACACTGCAAAAAGTTGAAAAAAACCTGAATAAGTTTGAAAACGCTGCAAAAACTTGAAAAACGTTGAAAAAGGTTCAAACCGTTGAAAACACTGCAAAAATGTTGAAAAAGGTTGAAAACGCTGCAAAAATTTGAAAAAACTTGAAAAAGTTTGAAAACAGTTGAATAAGGTTGAAAAATGTTGAAAACACTGCAAAAAGTTGAAACATGTTCAAAAAGGTTGAAAACGCCGCAAAAAGTTGAAAACACTTGAATAAGGATGAAAAAGGTTGAAAACGCTGCAAAAAGTTGAAAAAATTGAAAAAGGTTGAAAACACTGTATAAAGTTGGAATAGGTTGAAAAAGTTTCAAAACGTTGCAAAAAGCAGAAAAAAGTTGAAAAAGGTTGACAAAGTTTGAAAACACTGCAAAAAGTTGAAAGAAGTTGAACAAGGTTGAAAAGGTTCAAAAAGTGTAAAAAACTTGAAAAAGTTGAAAAAACTTGAAAAAGGTTAAAAAAGCAGAAAAAAAGTTGAAAAAGTTTGAAGAAGTTGAAAAAAGGTGAAAAAAAACTTGAAAAAGTTTGAAAAACTTAAAAGAAGCCATAAAAGCTGAAAAATTTTAAAATACCTTTAAAGTTGAAAAAGTGGAACAGAGCAGTAAACAGCAGTGGAGTCAGTGTCAGAGTAACGGAGGATCAATAGAGCTCCAGTCTGAATGGAAAAATCCAGACTAATCAAGCAGCAGCAGCACAACAGGTGTGTCTGTTGCTATGGAGACCAGCTGCACAGCAGCCATAACAGTGAATCAGCAGTTCTTATGGAGTGCGCATGGTTGAGAAAATGTCATTCCTCGAGAACCCAGAGGTGACATTGAAAAAGATTTTCACACAATCAGATTCAGAAGTCTTTCATGAATTTAATGGTGCAGGAATCATGTCTGTAGGATCATCCATTCAGCCACAGCGAGGGTGCGAACATGAGTGAAGTTTTGGATTTGAGCGAGAAAATTTCTCTCCAAAATGCATTGGAGTGGATGGGAGGAAATTCTGCACTCTCCTCAAACAAATGCAGCTGGAGAGAGAAGCGTTTGAGATATAGACAAAGTGACTTAATTGTACGGGTCACAACAAAAATGCCTATGTTTTGAGGGGTTATTGTGCAGATTAAGCCAGAAATGTGCCTGTTGGACGAGAAAAGAATTTTTTTTTTGGTTAAAATCGAGAGCTTCCCCCACTCTAACTGCCACTCTCCCACTCTAGCTTCTCCAATACACACCCATTGTAAACTCCAAATATGGCTGCCGGGGTCCCCGGCCGGGGCTTTCCTCTGCCCCGTTTCTGGACCGGAGCGGAGGCGGCTTGGATCCGGGCTCTGTGATGACCGCCGGCTGTCTGGGCTCTGAGGGCCTCTCTGGCCTGCTTCTGGCCTTCTCAGAGGTCAGAGGTCATATATACATGATCACTATCACCATCACTGTCATCATCATATTGACATGATCACGTTGATCTTTAATCACTCTTCACATACTGGGTTACCTTGTCTTCTTGTGGTGGTTAGACTAATGGTGATCTGTAGCAGAACTCTCTTGATGCACGCCCCGGCGCCGCTACTAGTTACTACTAGTTACTACTAGTTACGACTAGCTATATTCAAAAAAAAAAAAAAAAAAAAAAGGGTTTGTGGTGTCCTTGCATTTCCTTCCTCCCCTACACCTCCTTTTATTTTTGTGGCCTGGTCTGTTCACTAATATGGTTTGTAAAAAAAAAAAAAAAAAAAAAAAAAAAAAAAAAAAAATGTATGTATGGTTCTGTAATTTTCTGTGTTGGTTGTCGGCTGTTTTGGTGTTGTCTAGATTGGGGGTTTGGGATTGTTCTTGGTTGCGTGTGGTGCGTCGACAACACTGTTTTGTATTGTGACTTTGTACATAGGTTGTGCCCCCCTCCCTCCCCCCCCCCCCCCCCCCCTCCGTTCTCCCTCTCTTTATCTCTCTCTCTTTCTGTCTCTCGCTCTCTGAGCGTCTCCGTCCCGGTCCTGTCCTCAGCCATGCCGGATGCCAGCTTTAAATAAAGGCAGCAGCAGGAGGAGACTCAGTCTCGTCCTGCTGCTGATATTAAAATCTGTTCAGATAGTAAAAGGCTACAATCATACAATATTGCACACCCCAGCTGCCGAACAGGACAAGGGAAAAAAAAAACAAAAAAAAACCAAACAAATATGGCTGAAATTCTCTCCGTACTTGAAGGCTCACAGTTTAAATTTGGTAAAAGATCTGGACATGATATAACATACCTGAATAGAGGACAAAAATGCCTACATTTTGCAAGTAAAATGACTTGTCTACGTCAAAGTATGACAAAGTTGTAAGGGGTCAAAGTTGAAGGAGTTCAAAGGTCAGTTGAAGGGTTTTCCCATCCACTTCAATGTTAAAAATAATTTTAAAAAGTTGAAATATTTCAAAAAGTTGAACAAAGTTGAAAAAGTTTAAAAAGGTTGAAGAAAGGGTTTAAAAAGTTGAATATTTTAAAAGTTGAATGGTTAAAATCGGTTAAGATTTGAAGAAGTTATAAGGTTCCAAAGTTTGAAAAAATCTCCATCCGTTAACATGGGGCAAAAAGTTGCACAAAAGTTGAAATATTTCAAAAAGTTTAAAAGATATTAAAAAGTTAGAACATAGCCGGAATGTCCTTAAAAACTGCACAATTTGATATATGAATGGTTCAAATCGGACAAGATTTGAAGGAGGAGAAGCGTGCCAAAAAACGGCGAAAGAAGTCAGAAGAGGAATGTAATAGTGTGAATGCCTTCAGCATTCACACAATAACTAGAAAAATTTGCCGTTCCTGAAGAAACTGCAAGTGTGAATGCTGAGCTGAAAATGCTAAACTGTAATGCAGAAGAAGTTCAAGAAGAAAGGTTGAAAAGGAAGTTGACAAATTTTGACAAAGCTTGAAAACACTGCAAAGAGTTGAAAAAGGTTGATAAAGGTTGAAAACCGTTGAAAACACTGCAAAAAGTTTTAAAAAAAAACCTTGAAAAAGGTGAAAACGCTGCAAAAAGTTGAAAAAGGTTGAAAAGACTGCAAAAAGTTGAAAAAGGTTGAAAAAGTTTTAAAATACTGCAAAAAGTTGAAAAAGTTTTAAAAAAGGTTGAAAACACTCTAAAAAGTTGAAAAAGGTTGAAAAAGGTTGAACACACTTCAAAAAGTTGAAAAAGTTTGAAAAAGTTGGAAAACACTGTAAAAAGTTGAGAAAAGTTGAGAAAGGTTGAAAACGCTGCAAAAAGTTGAAAATCGTTGAAAAAGTACAAAAACGCTGCAAAAACTTGAAAAAAGTTGAAAAAGTTTGAAAACGCTGCAAAAAGTTGAAAATCATTGAAAAAGTTGAAAAACGCTGCAAAACCTTGAAAAAAGTTGAAAAGTTTGAAAACACTGCAAAAAGTTGAAAAAGGTTGAAAAGACTGCAAAAAGTTGAAAAAGGTTGAAAAAGTTTTAAAATACTGCAAAAAGTTGAAAAAGTTTTAAAAAAGGTTGAAAACACTCTAAAAAGTTGAAAAAGGTTGAAAAAGGTTGAATACACTTCAAAAAGTTGAAAAAGTTTGAAAAAGTTGGAAAACACAGTAAAAAGTTGAGAAAAGTTGAGAAAGGTTGAAAACGCTGCAAAAAGTTGAAAATCGTTGAAAAAGTTTGAAAACGCTGCAAAAACTTGAAAAAAGTTGAAAAAGTTTGAAAACGCTGCAAAAAGTTGAAAATCGTTGAAAAAGTTGACAAACGCTGCAAAACCTTGAAAAAAGTTGAAAAAGTTTGAAAACGCTGCAAAAAGTTGAAAAAAGTTGAAAAAGTTTGAAAACGCTGCAGAAAGTTGAAAATCGTTGAAATAGTTGAGAAATGCTGCAAAAAGTTGAAAAAGGTTGAAAAAGTTTGAAAACGTTGTAAAAAGTTGGAAAAACTTTAAGAAAGTTGAAGAAACAGCAGAGTCAGTGTCAGAGTAACAGAGGATCAATAGAGCTCCAGTCTGAATGGAAACATCCAGACTCATCAAGCAGCAGCAGCACAACAGGTGTGTCTGTTGCAATGGAGACCAGCTGCACAGCAGCCATGACAGTGAACCAGCAGTTCTTATGGAGTGCGCATGGTTGAGAAAATGTCATTCCTCGAGGACCCAGAGGTGACATTGAAAAAGATTTGTTCACAATCAGATTCAGAAGTCTTTCATGAATGTAATGGTGCAGGAATCATGTCTGTAGGATCATCCATTCAGCCACCGCGATGGTACGAACATGAGCGAAGTTTTGGATTTGAGTGAGAAAATCTCTCTCCAAAATGCATTGGAGCGGATGGGAGAAAATCCTGCGCTCTCCTCACAGAAATGCAGCTGAAGAGAGAACGGTTTGAGATAGAGACAAAATGACTCAATTGTACGGGTCACAACAAAAATGGCTACGTTTAGAGAGGTAATTGTGTAGATTGAGCCAGAAATGTGGCCAGGGGGACGAGAAAAGAATTATTTTTTCGGTTTAAATTCAGAGCCTCCCGCACTCTAAATTCCTTTCTCCCACTCTAGCTTTTCCAATACACACCCATTGTAAACTCCAAAAACGGCTGAAATGCTCTCCGTACTTGAAGGCTCACAGTTTAAATTTGGTAAAAGATCTGGACATGATATAACATACCTGAATAGAGGACAAAAATGCCTACATTTTGCAAGTAAAATGACGTGTCTACGTCAAAGTATGACAAAGTTGTAAGGGGTCAAAGTTGAAGGAGTTGAAAGGTCAGTTTAAGGGTTTTCCCATTGACTTCAATGTTAAAAATAATTTTAAAAAGTTGAAATATTTCAAAAAGTTGAACAAAGTTGAAAAAGTTTAAAAAGGTTGAAGAAAGGGTTTAAAAAGTTGAATATTTTAAAAGTTGAATAGTTAAAATCGGTTAAGATTTGAAGAAGTTATAAGGTTCCAAAGTTTGAAAAAATCTCCATCCATTAACATGGGGCATAAAGTTGCACAAAAGTTGAAATATTTCAAAAAGTTTAAGAGATATTAAAAAGTTAGAACATTGCCAGAATGTCCTTAAAAAGCTGCACAATTTGATATATGAATGGTTCAAATCGGACAAGATTTGAAGGAGTAGAAGCGTGTCAAAAAACGGCGGAAGAAGTCAGAATAATAATAATAATAATAATAAAGAAACAGGAAAATAAACGTGTGAATGCCTCAGGCATTCACACAATAAAGAAACAGGAAAATAAACGTGTGAATGCCTCAGGCATTCACACAATAAAGAAACAGGAAAATAAACGTGTGAATGCCTCAGGCATTCACACAATAATAAAGAAACAGGAAAATAAAGGTGTGAATGCCTCAGGCATTCACACAATAATAAAGCTTAGGAATGTAATAGTGTGAATGCCTTCAGCATTCACACAATAATAAAGAAAAGGAATGTAATAGTGTGAATGCCTTCAGCATTCACACAATAATAAAGCTTAGGAATGTAATAGTGTGAATGCCTTCAGCATTCACACAATTACATGCATGTTACAGTGTAATTGCATGCATTTTAAAGTGTACGCTTTAAATTGTAATTGCATGCACGTTACAGCGTAATTACATGCACATTATAGCATGATTACATGCATTTTAAAGTATACATTTTAAAGTGTAACTAGAAAAAATTTGCAGTTCCTGAAGAAACTGCAAGTGTGAATGCTGAGCTGAAAATGTTAAACTGTAATGCAGAAAAACTGAATAAGAAAAGGTGAAAAACCCTGAAATAAAGTTGAAAAAGGTTGAAAACACTGCAAAAAGTTGAAAAAGGTTGAAAACACTGCAAAAAGTTGAAAAATGTTGAAAAAGGTTCAAGACACTGCAAAAAGTTGAAAAGGGTTGAAAAAAGTTGAAAAAGGTTGAAAAAGTTTGAAAACACTACAAAAAGTTGAAAAAGTTTGAAAAAGTTTGAAAACACTACAAAAAGTTGAAAAAGTTTGAAAAAGGTTGAAAACACTGCAAAAAGTTGAATAATGTTGAAAAAGGCTGAAAACACTGCAAAAAGTTGAAAAAGGTTGAAGAAGGTTGAAAACACTGTAAAAAAGTTGAAAAATGTTAAAAAAAGGTTGAAAGCGCTGCAAAAAGTTGAAAAATCTTGAAAAAGGCTGAAAACACTGCAAAAAGTTAAAAAAGTTGAAAAAAAGTTGAAAAAGTTTAAAAAAGGTTGAAAACTGCAAAAAAACTTGAAAATGTTGAAAAAGGTTGAAAACACTGCAAAAAGTTGAAAAATGTTGAAAAAGGTTGAAAACACTGCAAAAAGTTGAAAAAGTTTGAAAAAGGTTGAAAACACTGCAAAAAGTTGAATAATGTTGAAAAAGGCTGAAAACACTGCAAAAAGTTGATAAAGGTTGAAAAAGGTTGAAAACACTGCAAAAAGTTGAAAAATGTTAAAAAAAGGTTGAAAGCGCTGCAAAAAGTTGAAAAAAAGTTGAAAAAGTTTAAAAAAGGTTGAAAAATGTTGAAAACACTGCAAAAAGTTGAAAAGGGTTGAAAAACGTTGAAAAAGGTTGAAAAATTTTGAAAAAGGTTGAAAACTCTGCAAAAACTTAAAAAAGTTGACAGAGGTAGAAGGAGCAGGAGAGTCAGTGTCAGAGTAACAGAGGATCAAAAGAGCTCCAGTCTTAATGGAAAAATCCAGACTAATCAAGCAGCAGCAGCACAACAGGTGTGTCTGTTGCAATGGAGACCAGCTGCACAGCAGCCATGACAGTGAATCAGCACTTTTTAATGGAGTGCGCATGGTTGAAGAAATGGCATTTCTCGGGGACCAAGATGTGAAATTGAAAAAGATTTTCACACAGTCAGATTCAGAAGCCTTTCATGAATTTAATGGTGCAGGAATCATGTCTGTAGGATCATCCATTCAGCCATACCAATTGTGCGAACACGAGTGAAGTTTTGGATTCAGGCGTCTCCAAAATGCATTGGAGCGGATGGGAGAAAATTCTGCACTCTCCTCAAACAAATGCCTCTGGAGAGAGAACCGTTTGAGATAGAGACATAGTGACTCAATTGTACGGGTCACAAGAGAAATTCCTACGTTTAGAGGGGTTATTGTGCAGATTGAGCCAGAAATGTGGCCGTACGGACGAGAAAATAATTTTTTTTTTGGTTAAAATTCAGAGCCTCCAGCACTCTAAATTTGATTCTCCCACTCTAGCTTTTCCAATACACACCCATTATAAACTTCAGAAACGGCTAAAATTCTGTCTGTACTTGAAGGCTCACAGTTTAAATTTGGTAAAAGATCTTGAGATGATACTACATACCTGAATAGAGGACAAAAATGCCTACGTTTTAAAAGTAAAATGACGTGTCTATGTGAAAGTATGACAAAGTAGTAAGGGTTCAAAGTTGAAGGAGTTGAAAGGTCAGTTGAAGGGTTTTCCCATCCACTTCAATGTTAAAAATAATTTTAAAAAGTTGAAATATTTCAAAAAGTTGAACAAAGTTGAAAAAGTTGAAAAAGGTTGACGAAAGGGTTTAAAAAGTTGAATATTTCAAAAGTTGAATGGTTAAAATCGGTTAAGATTTGAAGAAGTTATAAGATTCCAAAGTTTGAAAAAATCTCCATCCATTAACATGGGGCAAAAAGTTGCACAAAAGTTGAAATATTTCAAAAAGTTTAAAAGATATTAAAAAGCTAGAACATAGCACCCATGTCCTTAAAAAGCTGCACAATTTGATATCTGAATGGTTCAAATCGGACAAAATTTGGAGGAGTAGTTAAGCGTCAAAAAATGGGGGAAGAAGTCAGAAGTCGGAAGAAGAACTAGAAAAAATTTGCAGTTCCTGAAGAAACTGCAAGTGTGAATGCTGAGCTGAAAATGTTAAACTGTAATGCAGAAAAACTGAATAAGAAAAGGCGAAAAACCCTGAAATAAAGTTGAAAAAGGTTGAAAAACTTTGAAAACACGGCAAAAAGTCGAAAAAGGTTGAAAAAGGTTGAAAAACACTGCAAAAAGTTGAAAAAGGTTGAAAACACTGAAAAAAGTTGAAAAATGTTGAAAAAGGTTCAAAACACTGCAAAAAGTTGAAAAGGGTTGAAAAAGGTTGAAAACACTGCAAAAAGTTGAAAAATGTTGAAAAACGCTGAAAATACTGCAAAAAGTTTAAAAAAGGTTGAAAACACTGCAAAAAAAACTTGAAAATGTTGAAAAAGGTTGAAAACACTGCAAAAAGTTGAAAAAGGTTTAAAAAGGTTGAAAACACTGCAAAAAGTTGAAAAATGTTAAAAAAGGTTGAAAGCGCTGCACAAAGTTGAAAAATGTTGAAAAAAAGTTGAAAAAGTTTAAAAAAGGTTGAAAACACTGCAAAAAAACTTGAAAATGTTGAAAAAGGTTGAAAACACTGCAAAAAGTTGAAAAGGGTTGAAAAAAGTTGAAAAAGGTTGAAAAATTTTGAAAAAGTTTGAAAAAGTTTAAAAACACTGCAAAAAGTTGAAAAAGGTTAAAAAAAAGTTGAAAAGGTTGAAAAAGTTTGAAAACACCGCAAAAAGTTGAAAACGGTTGAAGAAAGTTGAAAAAGTTTGAAAAAGTTTGAAAACACTGCAAAAAGTTGAGAAAGGTTGAAAAAGGTTGAAAACACTGCAAAAAGTTGAAAAAGTTTGAAAAAGGTTAAAAACTCTGCAAAAAGTTGAAAAGGTTTCAAAAAGTTTGGAAACACTGCAAAAAGTTATCAAGGGTTTAAAAAGGTTGAAAACACTGCAAAAACTTAAAACAGTTGATAGAGGTAGAAGGAGCAGTGGAGTCAGTGTCAGAGTAACAGAGGATCAATAGAGCTCCAGTCTTAATGGAAAAATCCAGACTAATCAAGCAGCACCAGCACAACAGGTGTGTCTGCTGCAATGGAGACCAGCTGCACAGCAGCCATGACAGTGAATCAGCACTTTTTAATGGAGTGCGCATGGTTGAAGAAATGGCATTTCTCAGGGACCGAAAGGCGAAATTGAAAAAGATTTTCACACAGTCAGATTCAGAAGCCTTTCATGAATTTAATGGTGCAGGAATCATGTCTGTAGGATCATCCATTCAGCCACAGCGATTGTGCGAACACGAGTGAAGTTTTGGATTCAGGCGTCTCGAAAATGCATTGGAGCGGATGGGAGAAAATTCTGCACTCTCCTCAAACAAATGCCTCTGGAGAGAGAACTGTTTGAGATAGAGACAAAGTGACTCAATTTTACGGGTCACAAGAAAAAATCCTACGTTTTGAGGGGTTATTGTGCAGATTGAGCCAGAAATGTGGCCGTACGGACGAGAAAAGAATTTTTTTTTTGGTTAAAATTCAGAGCCTCCCGCACTCTAAATTTGATTCTCCCACTCTAGCTTTTCCAATACACACCCATTGTAATCTCCAAAAACGGCTGAAATTCTGTCCGTACTTGAAGGCTCACAGTTTAAATTTGGTAAAAGATCTTGAAATGATATTACATACCTGAATAGAGGACAAAAATGCCTACGTTTTAAAAGTTAAATGACTTGTCTACGTCAAAGTATGACAAAGTTTTAAGGGTTCAAAGTTGAAGGAGTTGAACGGTCAGTTGAAGGGTTTTCCCATCCACTTCAATGTTAAAAATAATTTTAAAAAGTTGAAATATTTCAAAAAGTTGAACAAAGTTTAAAAAGTTTAAAAAGGTTTAAGAAAGGGTTTAAAAAGTTGAATAGTTTAAAAGTTTAATGGTTAAAATCGGTTAAGATTTGAAGAAGTTATAAGGTTCCAAAGTTTGAAAAAATCTCCATCCGTTAACATGGGGCAAAAAGTTGCACAAAAGTTGAAATATTTCAAAAAGTTTAAAAGGTTTTAAAAAGCTAGAACATAGCACCCATGTCCTTAAAAAGCTGAACATTTTGATACTTGAATGGTTCAAATCGGACAAAATTTGTAGAAGGAGTTAAGCGTCAAAAAACGACGGAAGAATACAGAAAAATAACTAGAAAAAATTTGCAGTTCCTGAAGAAACTGCAAGTGTGAATGCTGAGCTGAAAATGTTAAACTGTAATGCAGAAAAACTGAATAAGAAAAGGTGAAAAACCCTGAAATAAAGTTGAAAAAGGTTGAAAAACTTTGAAAACACGGCAAAAAGTCGAAAAGGGTTAAAAAAGGTTGAAAACACTGCAAAAAGTTGAAAAAGGTTGAAAACATTGCAAAAAGTTGAAAAAAGCTGAAAAAGCTTCAAAACACTGCAAAAAGTTGAAAAAGTTTAAAAAAAAAAAGGTTGAAAACACTCCAAAAAAACCTTGAAAATGTTAAAAAAAGGTTGAAAACACTGCAAAAAGTTGTAAAAGGTTGAAAAAGGTTGAAAACACTGCAAAAAATAAAAAAATGTTGAAAAAGGTTGAAAGCGCTGCAAAAAGTTCAAAAATGTTGAAAAAGGCTGAAAACACTGCAAAAAGTTGAAAAATGTTGAAAAAGGCTGAAAACACTGCAAAAAGTTGAAAAAGGTTGAATGAGGTTGAAAAATGTTGAAAACACTGCAAAAAGTTGAAAAAGTTTTAAAAAAGTTAAAAAAGTTTGAAAAAGTTTGAAAACACTGCAAAAAGTTGAAAAAGGTTAAAAAAAAGTTGAAAAGGGTTGAAAAAAGTTGAAAAGGGTTGAAAAAAGTTGAAAAAGTTTGAAAAAGGTTAAACACTGCAAAAAGTTGAAAAATGTTGAAAACACTGCAAAAAGTTGAAAAGGGTTGAAAAAAGTTGAAAAAGTTTGAAAAAGGTTGAAAACACTGCAAAAAGTTGAAAAATGTTGAAAAAGGTTGAAAACACTGCAAAAAGTTGAAAAAGGTTGAGAAATGTTGAAAAAGTTTGAAAAAGGTTGAAAACACTGCAAAAAGTTGAAAAATGTTGAAAAAGGTTGAAAACACTGCAAAAAGTTGAAAAGGGTTTAAAAAAAGTTGAAAAAGGTTGAAAAAGTTTGAAAACGCTGCAAAAAGTTGAAAAAGGTTGAAAAAGTTTGAAAACGCTGTAAAAAGCTGAAAAAGGTTGAAAAAGTTTGAAAAGACTGCAAAAAGTTGAAAAAAGTTGAAAAATGTTGAAAACACTACAAAAAGTCGAAAAAAGGTGAAAACACTGCCAAGAGTTGAAAAAATTAAACACAGTTGAAGAAACTGACACATTTTCAAAAACTTAAAATTGACAAAGGAGGAGAGAGCAGTAAACAGCAGTGGAGTCAGTGTCAGAGTAACAGAGGATCAATAGAGCTCCAGTCTTAATGGAAAAATCCAGACTAATCAAGCAGCAGCAGCACAACAGGTGTGTCTGTTGCAATGGAGACCAGCTGCACAGCAGCCATGACAGTGAATCAGCACTTTTTAATGGAGTGCGCATGGTTGAAGAAATGGCATTTCTCGGGGACCGAAAGACGAAATTGAAAAAGATTTTCACACAGTCAGATTCAGAAGCCTTTCATGAATTTAATGGTGCAGGAATCATGTCTGTAGGATCATCTATTCAGCCACGGTGATTGTGCGAACACGAGTGAAGTTTTGGATTCAGGCGTCTCCAAAATGCATTGGAGCGGATGGGAGAAAATTCTGCACTCTCCTCAAACAAATGCCTCTGGAGAGAGAACGGTTTGAGATAGAGACAAAGTGAATCAATTTTACGGGTCACAAGAAAAAATCCTACGTTTTGAGGGGTTATTGTGCAGATTGATCCAGAAATGTGGCCGTACGGATGAGAAAAGAATTTTTTTTTGGGTTAAAATTCAGAGCCTCCCGCACTCTAACTGCCACTCTCCCACTCTGGCTTTTCCAATACACACCCATTGTAAACTCCAAAAACGGCTGAAATTCTCTCCGTACTTGAAGGCTCACAGCTGAAATTTGGTGAAAGATCGTGCAATGACATTACATACCTGAATAGAGGACAAAAATGCCTACATTTTAAAAGTTAAATGACTTTTCTATGTGAAAGTATGACAAAGTTTTAAGGGTTCAAAGTTGAAGGAGTTGAAAGGTCAGTTGAAGAGGTTTTCCATCCACTTCAATGTTAAAAATAATTTTAAAAAGTTGAAATATTTCAAAAAGTTGAACAAAGTTGAAAAAGTTTAAAAAGGTTTAAGAAAGGGTTTAAAAAGTTGAATAGTTTAAAAGTTGAATGGTTAAAATCGGTTAAGATTTGAAGGAGTTAAAGGGTTATAAAGTTTGAAAAAATCTCCATCCGTTAACATGGGGCAAAAAGTTGCACAAAAGTTGAAATATTTTAAAAAGTTTAAAAGGTTTTAAAAAGCTAGAACATAGCACCCATGTCCTTAAAAAGCTGAACATTTTGATACTTGAATGGTTCAAATCGGACAAAAACTGTAAGAGGAGTTAAGCGTCAAAAAACGGCGGAAGAATACAGAAGAATAATAAAGAGAAACAGGAAAATAAAGGTGTGAATGCCTTCAGCATTCACACAATAAACAGGAAAACAAAGGTGTGAATGCCTTCAGCATTCACACAACTAGAAAAAAATTTGCAGTTCCTGAAGAAACTGCAAGTGTGAATGCTGAGCTGAAAATGTTAAACTGTAATGCAGAAAAACTGAATAAGAAAAGGTGAAAAACCCTGAAATAAAGTTGAAAAAGGTTGGAAAAGGTAGAAAAACACTGCAAAAAGTTGAAAAAGGTTGAAAACGTTGCAAAAAGTTGAAAAATGTTGAAAAAGGTTCAAAACACTGCAAAAAGTTGAAAAGGGTTGAAAAAAGTTGAAAAAGGTTGAAAAAGTTTGAAAACACTGCAAAAAGTTGAAAAACTTTTAAAAAGGTTGAAAACACTGCAAAAAGTTGAAAAATGTTGAAAAAGGTTGAAAACACTGTAAAAAGTTGAAAAAGTTTAGAAAAGGTTGAAAACACTGCAAAAAGTTGAAAAAGTTTGAAAAAAGTTGAAAATGTTGAAAACACTGTAAAAAGTTGAAAAAGTTTAAAAAAGGTTGAAAACACTGCAAAAAGTTGAAGAAGTTTGAAAAAAGTTGAAAAAGGTTGAAAGCGCTGCAAAAAGTTGAAAACTGTTGAAAAAGGCTGAAAACACTGCAAAAAGTTGAAAAAGGTTGAATGAGGTTGAAAAATTTTGAAAACACTGCAAAAAGTTGAAAAAGTTGAAAAAAAGTTGAAAAACATTAAAAACACCCCAAAAAGTTGAAAAAAGTTTAAAAAAAAGTTAAAAAGGTTAAAAAAGTTTGAAAAAGTTTGAAAACACTGCAAAAAGTTGAAAAAGGTTGAAAAAAGTTGAAAAAGGTTGAAAACACTGCAAAAAGTTAAAAAAGTTTGAAAAAAGTTGAAAACACTGCAAAAACTTAAAAAAGGTGATAGAGGTAAAAGGAGCAGTGGAGTCAGTGTCAGAGTAACAGAGGATCAATAGAGCTCCAGTCTTAATGGAAAAATCCAGACTAATCAAGCAGCAGTCAGCACAACAGGTGTGTCTGTTGCTATGGAGACCAGCTGCACAGCAGCCATGACAGTGAATCAGCACTTTTTAATGGAGTGCGCATGGTTGAAGAAATGGCATTTCTCGGGGACCGAAAGGTGAAATTGAAAAAGATTTTCACACAGTCAGATTCAGAAGCCTTTCATGAATGTAATGGTGCAGGAATCATGTCTGTAGGATGTTCCATTCAGCCACGGCGATTGTGCGAACACGAGTGAAGTTTTGGATTCAGGCGTCTCAAAAATGCATTGGAGCGGATGGGAGAAAATTCTGCACTCTCCTCAAACAAATGCCTCTGGAGAGAGAACCGTTTGAGATAGAGACAAAGTGAATCAATTTTACGGGTCACAAGAAAAAATCCTACGTTTTGAGGGGTTATTGTGCAGATTGATCCAGAAATGTGGCCGTACGGACGAGAAAATAATTTTTTTTTTGGTTAAAATTCAGAGCCTCCCGCACTCTAAATTCGAATCTCCCACTCTAGCTTTTCCAATACACACCCATTGTAAACTCCAAAAACGGCTGAAATTCTCTCCGTACTTGAAGGCTCACAGTTTAAATTTGGTGAAAGATCGTGCAATCACATTACATACCTGAATAGAGGACAAAAATGCCTACGTTTTAAAAGTTAAATGACTGTTCAATGTGAAAGTATGACAAAGTTTTAAGGGTTCAAAGTTGAAGGAGTTGAAAGGTCAGTTGAAGGGGTTTTCCATCCACTTCAATGTTAAAAATAATTTTAAAAAGTTGAAATATTTCAAAAAGTTTAAAAAAGTTAAAAAAGTTTAAAAGGTTGAAGAAAGGGTTTAAAAAGTTGAATAGTTTAAAAGTTGAATGGTTAAAATCGGTTAAGATTTGAAGGAGTTAAAGGGTTTCAAAGTTTGAAAAAATCTCCATCCGTTAACATGGGGCAAAAAGTTGCACAAAAGTTGAAATATTTCAAAAAGTTTAAAAGGTTTTAAAAAGCTAGAACATAGCACCGATGTCCTTAAAAAGCTGAACATTTTGATACTTGAATGGTTCAAATCGGACAAAAACTGTAAGAGGAGTTAAGGGTCAAAAAACGGCGGAAGAAGTCAGAAGAATAATAATAAAGAAACAGGAAAATAAAGGTGTGAATGCCTTCAGCATTCACACAACTAGAAAAAATTTGCAGTTCCTGAAGAAACTGCAAGTGTGAATGCTGAGCTGAAAATGTTAAACTGTAATGCAGAAAAACTGAAAAAGAAAAGGTGAAAAACCCTGAAATAAAGTTGAAAAAGGTTGAAAAACTTTGAAAACACGGCAAAAAGTCGAAAAGGGTTAAAAAAGGTTGAAAACACTGCAAAAAGTTGAAAAAGGTTGAAAACATTGCAAAAAGTTGAAAAATGTTGAAAAAGGCTGAAAACACTGCAAAAAGTTGAAAAAGGTTGAATGAGGTTGAAAAATGTTGAAAACACTGCAAAAAGTTGAAAAAGCTTAAAAAAAAGCTGAAAAGGTTGAAAAAGTTTTAAAACGCTGTAAAAAGCTGAAAAAGGTTGAAAAAGTTTGAAAACACTGCAAAAAGTTGAAAATGATTGAAAAGACTGCAAAAAGTTGAAAAAAGTTGAAAAATGTTGAAAACGCTGCAAATAGGTAAAAAAGGTTGAAAAAGGTTGAAAAAGTTTTAAAACACTACAAATAGTCGAAAAAAGCTGAAAACATGAGGTTGAAAAATGTTGAAAACACTGCAAAAAGTTGAAAAGGGTTGAAAAAGGTTGAAAACACTGCAAAAGGTTGAAAAAGATAGAAAATGCTGCAAAATGTTGAAAAAGGTTGAAAAAGGTAGAAGGAGCAGTGGAGTCAGTGTCAGAGTAACAGAGGATCAATAGAGCTCCAGTCTGAATGGAAAAATCCAGACTAATCAAGCAGCAGCAGCACAACAGGTGTGCCTGTTGCTATGGAGACCAGCTGCACAGCAGCCATGACAGTGAATCAGCACTTTTTAATGGAGTGCGCATGGTTGAAGAAATGGCATTTCTCGGGGACCAAGATGTGAAATTGAAAAAGATTTTCACACAGTCAGATTCAGAAGCCTTTCATGAATTTAATGGTGCAGGAATCATGTCTGTAGGATCATCCATTCAGCCACGGCGATTGTGCGAACACGAGTGAAATTTTGGATTCAGGCGTCTCCAAAATGCATTGGAGCGGATGGGAGAAAATTCTGCACTCTCCTCAAACAAATGCCTCTGGAGAGAGAACCGTTTGAGATAGAGACAAAGTGACTCAATTGTACAGGTCACAAGAAAAATTCCTACGTTTAGAGGGGTTATTGTGCAGATTGAGCCAGAAATGTGGCCAGGAGGACGAGAAAATAACTGTTTTTTTGGTTAAAATTCAGAGCCTCCCGCACTCTAAATTTGATTCTCCCCCTCTAGCTTTTCCAATACACACCCATTATAAACTTCAAAAATGGCTGAAATTCTCTCCATACTTGAAGGCTCACAGTTTAAATTTGGTAAAAGATCTTGCAATGATATTACATACCTGAATAGAGGACAAAAATGCCTACGTTTTAAAAGTAAAATGACGTGTCTACGTTAAAGTATGACAAAGTTTTAAGGGGTCAAAGTTGAAGGAGTTGAAAGGTCAGTTGAAGAGTTTTCCCATCCACTTCAATGTTAAAAATAATTTTAAAAAGTTGAAATATTTCAAAAAGTTGAACAAAGTTGAAAAAGTTCAAAAAGGTTGAAGAAAGGGTTTAAAAAGTTGAATATTTTAAAAGTTGAATGGTTAAAATCGGTTGAGATTTGAAGAAGTTATAAGGTTCCAAAGTTTGAAAAAATCTCCATCCGTTAACATGGGGCAAAAAGTTGCACAAAAGTTGAAATATTTCAAAAAGTTTAAAAGATTTTAAAAAGCTAGAACATAGCACCCATGTCCTTAAAAAGCTGCACAATTTGATATATGAATGGTTCAAATCGGACAAAATTTGGAGGAGTAGTTAAGCGTCAAAAAATGGGGGAAGAAGTCAGAAGTCGGAAGAAGAACTAGAAAAAATTTGCAGTTCCTGAAGAAACTGCAAGTGTGAATGCTGAGCTGAAAATGTTAAACTGTAATGCAGAAAAAGTTCAAGAAGAAAGGTTGAAAAAGTTTTGAAAATAATTGAAAAAGGTTGAAAAAGTATGAAAACGCTGCAAAAAGTTGAAAAAGGTTGAAAAAGTTTGAAAACACTGCAAAAAGTTGAAAAGAGTTCAAAAAGGTTGGACAAGTTTGTAAACGCTGCAAAAAGTTGAAAAACTTTGAGAAAGGTTGAAAAAAATGGAAAAAACCTGAAAAAAGTTGAGGAAATCTTAAAAAACCTGATAAAGTGAAAAAACCTGAAGGTTGTAAAACTTGCAAAAGGTTGAAAAAGTTGACAAAGTTAGAAAGACCTAAAAAACAGTTTAAAAAAAGTAAAAAAAAAAAAAAAACTTAAAAAGGTTTAGAAATACTTAAGTTGGAAAAGATTAAAAAATCTGAAAAAAAAGCTGAAACAAAGCTGAAAAAATGATAGTTATCAAATTTTGAAAAAGCTGAAAGTTAGAAAGACATGAAAAACGCTGAAAAAGGTTGAACATTTTTCAAAAAAACCTAAAAAAGTGTTAAAGTTGAAAAACTGAAAAAGTTTACAAAAGTATAAAAGTTTGATGCTGTGGAGGTTAAAGAAGCATCATAAAGTTATGTCTTAAAAGTTTGAATGTTAAATATTTAATCAAAGTTAAACTGATTTAAAAGTAGTTTCATATAATGTCTTGTTAAAACAGAGTTAAAGCCTGAATAATTTTGGATACGCCTAAAAAAAGGCAGCAATGTTGAAGTAAAAGACACATTTTATTAACTGTTCAACAAGATCAAAACTTAAACATTTACAACAGAAAATAGAATATATTTAGTGTTAACCAGCGCTCAGTCTGACATTGCAATGAATAAAAGAACAAAATTGTGTCCATTTGTCTTGTTTTAAGAGACAAAAAACAGAACTGAAACCCAACAGATCCACATGAGCAAGCATCAGCGACTGTGGAAAGGAAAAACTCCCTGTTAACAGGAAGAAACCTTTGCAGAACCAGGCTCAGAGGTGGCGGCTTTCTGCTATTCCGGTTGGGCTTCAGGGACAAAGAAGAACATGCAGTAGAGGCTCGTCGTACCTCCCAGATCAAACAGTCAGGACAGCTTTCCTCTTCTGAGTCCTTCAAGAGTCAGACTTTTTTCACACAATTTTACTGAGCAGACGCTTTTGTCCAAAGCGACGTACAACAGTGGGGGCAATTCAGGGTTCAGTGTCTTCCCCAAGGACACTTCGACATGCAGACAGTGGGAGACAGGAATTGAACTCACAACCTCCAGACTGAGTTCCAAAATGTCCAGCAGCTCAGACCAGCCGTTTCCTCCAGATGAAGCTTGTTCTGTCCTTGGCTGGACGGCTGCTGCTCTCACAGTTCTTGTCCATGTTGTGGGAGAGGCAGAGAGAACAGGAGACCCAGACGGAACCCTGCTGTGTGGTTGAGTTTGTCATGATGGAGGAAACAGGAATCAGTCCTCCTCTTCATCAGCGCTGCAGAGTCCCGTCACTTTGATGAGGAGAGACTTGCAGCAGCAGCAGCAGCAGCAGCAGCTCCACAGTGAGGCCGTCAGCATGGAGGCTCCTCTGAGGTGAAGGTGGAGGGCAGAGGGAAACACTCCATCCTGCTGACAGAAGGTGGATGTTAGTGGGAGAACAAGACACATTCAGAGGTTCCAGCTTCAACAAGTCCATGAAATACCTCGAGACGCTGCAGTGCAGGCCCACGTCAGGACTGGAGTTGAAGTTTGTTCCTCTTGGTTCAGTCAGAGTGTCTGCAGACAACAAGGCAGGACAGACAGAGGACAGATGAGTGAGGATTCATGAGACATGTGGGAACAATCTCACTGCATGTTTCAATACTGGTGAAGTACCTGCAGCTCTGCTGAGAGGACACATGGGGACTGACTGGAGGACCTCTGGTCTGGACACGATGCAGCTGAGATGATCCCAACAGTGTCCTCAGAGCAGCGGAACGTCTTCTGCTCTCAATGCAGAATCAGGGCCGGCAGGCGCCGTCTCGTCTCACATGTGTCTCTCATGTCCAGCACTGATGACTGCTTTATGGCTGATGGACATGCTGGGACTAAAGACACTGATGCTCTGCAGGACCTGACAGGTGAATCTGACAGGCACTCTTGGAGACGGCTCAGACAGGTGACTCAGAGGACCCCACAGTTGACAGTCTGGAGGTCGTCCAGCTCCAGTCCTCAAAGGGGACTGAAGAAGGATTCAAACTACTGGGTAGGTGTCAGTTACACCACAGAGCATGTGACTGAATGAAGCTCTGACCCAGAAGAGTGTTGTGGCCTGTGCATTCACCAACCCTGACCCAGACCCACCCAGATGATGAATGCACAGGCCAATAGTCTTTTAGTCATTTGCATATTAGATATATCTATAATCAATTAGGGAGGGATATCAATGCAATAATCACTTAAACATGATTACAGGATTATTTTAGACATTTACAGATTAGATTTACATGATGTCAATTAGAAAGTGGGGATCTCAATTCATTAATCAATTTTTTAAAAATTATTAAAGAACATTGTTGCCTCAATTATGGATGATCAAACATGACAGTGAAAAATCAGAAATCTGTTATTCACACTGCAGGAATTCAATTCAATGATCACTTCAAGAAGAGCATGATGGCTTTCACATACCTTACCTCATTCATATGCTGTCAAACATGATTGAAACAATAAAAAAGGTTATGCATGATTCAGTTCTATTAACAAAGGCCTTACCTCAACAGGCACCTACAGTCTTAATGGAAAATGATAAATGATTAGAAGACTGATCAGGTTATTGAATGAAATTAAGAAAAAGGACATCCGAAGTCTTTCTCTGCTTCACACGTTGCTGAAAGTTAGGACGCAGTAAACAGGGTCATGGTAGCTGTGATATGATCTCAGGACACCAGACTGGACACAGTGGTCGGGCTGTGAAATGAAAATCAGGTCCAGCAGTGTGTTCTTCTCTGTGGTGGAAGCAGTGATGAGTTGAGCATAACCTCTGGTCTGAAACAGCTCCAGAATGGGCTTCTTGGCTGTGGATGAAAGGTTTTCATTAAAGTCTCCACAGACAATGATGGGCTGACAGTCGAGAATCTCCAGAGAGTCCAGAAGGCTGCTGAGATTAGCCAGGAAAGAAGTCACGTCATAGTTAGGAGGTCTGTACACTGCTGCGATGATAGCACTCACTGGAGCATCAACCTTCAAGGCCACAAACTCAAGATCAGTGACATTCAGCAGATACTGCTTCTCTCGAGCTTGGATGTGGTTTCTCACATAGATGGCTACTCCTCCACCACCTCTGCTGGCAATCTGAGGGAAGTTGCTGTAGGACAGGTGTCTGTTACGTCTGAACAGGTTGTAGCCCTGTAACTGAAGACTGTCTGCAACAAAGGAGCCCTGCAAATGGGTTTCAGTGAGACACAAGATGTCAGCCAAACACATTTCATGGTGGCTCTTGATGTCATTGATGTGAGCCGGTAATCCCTCAGTGTTATGGTGGATGATGGTCAGGGTATCAGGTCTGCTCAGGGTTTCTCTCATCTGTAGTAGAGGCATCATCTCAGCTGGACTGGCTTGTCTCATGCTCTCCAGTGCTGCAGTGATCTGTTGACTGGCGTAGAACTTACTCTCATTCATGTCTACAATGAAGAGTCCACCGAGGGAAGTGACTCTGCTCACAGCAACATAAGCCATCCCAGGTTCAAAGATGTTCTTCAGTGACACCACAGCAGACTGCATACTCATTCCCTGGACCTTGTGGATGGTACATGCAAAAGCCAGCTTGATGGGGAACTGTCTGCGCACCACACCTTTCTGCTTCAGGTTGTCTTCCTCTCTCTGAATATAAACCACATCATCATTTTGTTCTGAAGACACATGGCTGTCCATTCGGAGACCCAGCTTAGTGACATGATCATTTTCTGAGATGCACCGCACCAGAGTGCCAAAACTTCCATTGACAAGACCACTTTGTACATCAATGTTTCTGGTCAGCATGACTCGAACGCCCTCAGCAACCTGCAGAGAGTCTGGTAGCTCATTTCTGCCTCCTTTCACTGGTGTTTGTTTCCGTGTCATTCTGCCAGTCTGAGGATCTTTCTCGAAGTCATCTGCATCAACTGTGATTATGTTGTCAAACAGTTCAGCCAGCCTTGCAGAGTTGTGTGCATCCACCTGCTTGTTAGTAGCATAGATGTGCAGGACATCAGTTGGACAAAGAGCTGGTTCTGTTACAGTCTGATAAATCAAAGCTCGGTCAGCTTCAGACAACTCAGCAGACTTGTCTTTGACTCGGATCCTGTTCAGCATCTCTGCAAAAGCAACGTCATCTTTCTGCCGCATGATCTCAGTCAGAGTGATCATCTGGAAGTGCTCGTGCCACAAGTCGATTTCAGAGGGGTCAAACACACACAGAGGAGTGGAATGCCTCACTGGAGGTAGTTGATAAAAATCTCCAACAGCAATGACAGAAACTCCTCCAAAAGGTCTCTGACTGCCTTTGATCTGCTTTAGTCGAGCATCAACGTAGACAAACAACGGCCTGGAAACCATGGACACCTCGTCAATGATCAGGATTTCAGCGTTGAGGAGCTCTGCTCTGACTTCATCCAGCTTGTTACCAAGACCTTGGATTGGAGGTTTGAGACTTCTGGGCAGCTTCAGCAGTGAATGGAGAGTTGAACCTGAAATGTTAAACGCTGCTGTTCCAGTGAAAGCCGTCAGCAGGACAGTAGGCTTACTGATGTCAACCTCGTCACAATGTCGTGGAACATTTCTCAGGATCTTCGATGCTTCTGAGTGAATACATTTGATGAGATGGGACTTTCCTGTTCCAGCCCCTCCATTAATGTAATAGAAGAACGGCTCTGGACGAAGGCCACAGACTCTGCGAATGCACCACTCTCTCACAGTGTAGAAGAAACTAGCCTGCTTTAGGTTGAGACTCTGATACATGTGTCTTAACACAGCTGGATCGATCACAGGAGGCTCTCTGGTCACTCTGGCTTCACTGACTGCATCAGCTTGACGGCTGTACTCAGGGACATTTTCCTGCTCATGATCATCAGGGTCTGGTTGTTCAGCATCATCATCGTAGTCCAGTCTCACAACTTCAGACTGAGGAGCAAGGTTACACCACTCATCCATCACACCTTGATTCTCTTGAAACTCTTCAACAGCTTTCTCAATCTCTTCACTGTTTTTCTCATACTTTTCTCTGTTCTGTTTGACGATCACTTCCACCGACCGGCCGTGGTTCCAGCCTGGCAGCTGAACCCAGCCGGCTCTGTAAAAGCTCTGGTAGGTTGGAAAGCCTGATCTCTTCAGTTCCTCATCTGATCTGTGTGGAAGGTACAGCTTCAGTAATCTGCCATGGAAGTTCTCAGAATCTCTTTCCTCTGAGCAGCGGTAATATCTGATCACAGCTGGCTTATCGTTCTTTCTCCTCTGTACAAAGCCCATGTCATTCAGCAGTGGAAACACATCAGCTCCTTTGTTCTCACGGACAAACCTGCAGGTGGCAGCAAAATCGGCCATGCACATTTCCTCAAACTCTGGTGTTTCTGGTCTGTTCTTATACTTATCTGCCAAAGATGTCATCCAGATGTTTGTGCATTCATCAGTGGTGTTCTCAAGGAAAGACAGAGGGCGACTCATTCTCAGTGGGTTCTCATCCGTTGGTATGAAAACTACAGCTCGGGAACACTTCTTCATCTTCAGTCCACACGCTCTGGCAACACATTCTTGTGCACTGATTTCTCGTTTCTTGGAGTAGGCCTGCATGACTGCTTTCATCTCCTCACTGTCATTCACGTTGCTGCTGTTGGAGTTATTGATCACTGTTTTCAGGTACTCTGAGAGTCCAGCTTCCTTCTTGGTGATGTACTTGGTCAGATAATGAATACAGCCATAAGCATTCAGGATGTAGGACACGTCGATGTTAGCATCCCAGGCTGTGAGCAGGTGTGGATTGTAGGCATTGATCCAGCAGTCCTTTGGATCTCGCTTCAACAGGACAGCACTGGATTTGTTCAGTTCATTCAGGTGAAACTCATATTCAGCCACGGTTAAATCACACTGAGCCAGAAGCTGATCTAAACTCATGGAAGCTGCTTCAGGTTCATTCAGGAATCTGTTCAGAGGTCTCAGCTTAGTCTTTGCAGTTGCAGTATGTTTACCACCATCAGGTCTCGTGATCATTACATTTCTGCAGGGAGGTTTGGGAAACCCAAAACGGCACCCAGAGCCAACACTTTTGAAACACGTCTTGGTATGTGTACGACTGTGTTTCTGGACTTCACTGACTTTCTTGTACAGGTCAGGTTGAGTGTGAGGGTCAGGGAGCTGAGCTGTGATGTATCTGGACACAAAATCACACACAGTCTGATCATCATCCTTTTCAAACACAGGGGCACCTTCAACCCAGAGCAGGCAGTGAATGTGAGGACTTCCTCTGTGCTGAAACTCCACTCGATAAAAGAAGTCCACAACTTTACCCAGTGGCTGAGCAGGCGAAAGCAGCAAATCTCTGAATAAGGCCTCCACTCGCTTATCAAACATGCGCATTGCTGTCACAGGATTACTTCTCAGGATGTCACATTTTTCTGACCAGTCCAGCTCTTCAAAATTCACCTCCTCACCTTGCTGTCTCTTGATTGCTTCAATCACTTCAGGCCATCGCATCTCAGCAGCTGAAAACGTACAAAAGAAGGTGGGAGTGCCCAGCTGTCTTATCATGGCAAACAGTTCACTGGTTTTCTGGTGCCAGTAGGCCGGAGTACCACGTAATGCTCTCATGAAGCGAAAAGCCTCGCGGTTTCTCACTAGTTTCTCTACTTCACGTCTGTCTTGCAGCATTCCTGAGGTTATTTTTCGTCCATCTCTGGTCATGGGTTTGCCTTTTCTCAACTGGATGGTCATGCTGTTGGTAGCCAGGTGAACCTCAATCACAAACTGTGCAAAGAACAAATAATTAGAGTCTCTGGCAAATCTGTCATCAATGGAGAAAAGTCTGGATTTGAAGTAACTGCTGGGTGATAGTTTGACACGTCTGCTCTCATCCAGGGTGTTTTGACCTGTAGGAAACTGAACAGGGAAAGCCATGGCCTCAAGTTTAGGGGTCTTAAAAAAGCCGACTGGACTGTTTCTCTCAGCAGGAGCAACACAGTAGATTCCTTCACTGAAAGACATGATTTCCTCTGCTACATTAGGAGGTTGAAGACAAGATTCCAGAGCAAAGCCACCATTGGGCATGTCACCTTCCTGCTGTTCTTCAGGTCTGTTCTCTGGTTCTTCACCATCACATGACAGAACATCTAAACCATCCTCAGCCTCATTTTCACACAGAGCATCTTTCTCAAACCTGTCAATCTCCATCAAGTCTGCTTCATCAAACTCCTCCTCCATCCCTTCATCGTCATCGTCATCATCATCATCGTCAGGCAGGGTGGGGTCACACAGCTCAGCTTCTTCTCTGATAGTGATTTCAGAATACTGTGGGTGGATCAGTTTGAGTTTATGCAGGGCCTGCATCAGTTTAGACCAGGTGACAGTCTGGAAGAGCTGATGTCCTCGGTAACACAGGCGTCTCTTCAATTTCACTCTCATGACCTGGGATTCACTTCTCAGTCTGGGCAAAGCTTCAACTGTTTCCTGGATCTCAGACGGGACACACACCACATTTCCACGGATTGCACTCTGTCTGCCTTTAGGAAGAGGAATGATCTTAGCAAAAGGAATGCACTTGCTGATCAGATGTCTCTCCAATATGTTCAAGTCTGACAGCTCTGCTGGGATGTCAACAAGCTCCAGGTTATTGTGTACAGCCAGGGAGGGCATGGCTCCACGTCTCAGGTGATCATGGCAGGTATGACAGATCCACTCTTTCTTCCTTTCATCAGGAACTTTGCACTGTTCTTCACTTCTGCAGCTCTCATTACAGTGATGAACAAACTTTCCAGTGAGACAAGCTGCCACCAAGTTGGGATTTTTCAAATACCTTGTTCTGGTACAAACTTTAACTTGATTAGGAAATGAAGCTTTATGACACACAGTACATACGAATGTTGGTCCAGACTTGATCTGAGACCTGAAAATGGATATGGCCTGTCCAACCAAACTGTTGTCTTGTTGTTGAAGTTGTCGGTTAACATGACGATATTTACGTCTTATATTTAAGGCACATCTCATTCTATGCATTGTTCTAAATGCCAGATTGTTTTGATACCGGTCTTGCATTATCCTTCTCATTAGCAGCCTGTGTTTAGTTCTGAATGCTTGGTCCTGGAAATAATGTGTCATATAAGATTTCTGCCGTTGTCTGAAGACCTCAGAGTTTCTATATTTTGACGTGATGTATTGTCTCTGTTTCTGCTGGAATACAGGGTTACTTTTGTATTGGTCTCTGATGTATTGTCTCTGTTTCTGCTGGAATACAGGGTTACTTTTGTATTGGTCTCTGATGTATTGTCTCTGTTTCTGCTGGAATACAGGATTACTTTTGTATTGGTCTCTGATGTACTGTCTTTTCTTCTGTCGGATTACATCACTGTTTCGGTAGAAATTTCTTACCAAATCTCTGTGTTTTTGTCTGACAGCAGGATTGTTTCTGTAGGACTTTTTAACTTGATTTCTCTTTCTCTCTTTCAGCGTTTCATTTGCATAACTTCTTCTGGAATAACACTTTTTACTTTCTCTGTATGTTTGGTTTGAAGCATATTTCTCTCTTCGTTTCCTGTTTTGATCTTTACTGATGGAATTCTTTCCTGAAGCCAACCTTCTCTGAATCTTTCTTCTTTTGTCTTTGTTAAGTTTTGACAGTTTATCAGAGGTTTCTTTCACCACAGTTGGACTTCCAGTTTCTGGTTGAACTGAAGGGACATCAACTTGTTGATTCAGGGACACTGACACTTGACTTGAGCTGCTTTCTAAACAAACCTCAGTGGTCGTTGTGTTCAGACTGTGTGAGTTTGATTCATCAACAACAGGTGTCTGTACAGAGTGTGAAGCAGCAGGTTGTGGACTTACAGGTCTGATGTTGACAAACGTCAGAGGTTTGAACTCATACTGGGTCGTGGATGAGGCACCATGCTCTCTGTAGCAGCGGAGGAGTCGATTCACCATGTCTTGGAGATGTTTGAACGTCACCATCACAGCTGTTCCAGGCTCTTTCTTTGAACCATCATCTTTTCTGGAGTGAGGATCAAAGAAGCCATATCTGCCACTGGGAGTCCTGAACACTGCAATACACAACCTGGCCATGATCAACAGAGCATACTGCACATCATCAGTCAAACAGTTCAGTCTGGAAGACAGGGAAAGGTAGGTATCCATACATCCAGCTGGTGGGTTTCCAAAGGTGCCAAAGACAGGAAGTATGGAGAGATCAGCTATCAGAGTAGAGCTGCGAGAAGGAACGATGTTATGGAGTTCATCAGTAGCCAAATGTCCAGAACCATCAGTGTGGACTTCTGGGTCGTTAATAACCTGTTGATATAAAACGTTCCCTTTATCCAGAACCAGGTCCAGGTCTGCTTTTGAGATCGTCTCGTTCTCATGGAGGAAAGCCAGAAATGTCAGAGAGTTACATGTACACTGTTTGTTTGCATTGTCACCATACCTGGCAGAGCTCTGGCTGCGGGAAGCACACAGTCGAATCTCAGAAGGCAGTTCTGTTACTATCACATTACCTTCATCACATGGGGCCATCGTCACCTCACTGCTCACATCTTTCACTTCTTCAGGATTCAGCACCACAGCCGCCATGTTCTCACAGAGATCAGCAGAACCTTCTGCTGACTGAGGAGTCGCACCATGGGATCCAGTCTGCTGCTGGAACCGACGTTTCTGAGCTTCAGATCTCTTGTTAGGGCGCGGCATTTTCACAGTCAAACCTAAAGTATAATGAAGTGAAGCAGATGTAGAGAGACACTCCAAACAACGTTACCAGATTCACAACAGGAAACACTCAACAATTGACTGACAACACTGAGGCGTCAACACACAAACAGGAATCACAGTATTGCTTTTCAGTATTTCTCAAATGAATGCGCAGGTGGGATTTCCTGCAGGTTTATCCCAATCATTCGTTGGAGGACCACCAGGTCTCTCGGGTGGGACTCAAAAAATTGAACGAGTCCCCAAATTTCACAACGGCCCCAATAAATTGAGTTGTCGACGGAGGCGTGTTCCCAATAAATTGAGTAGGTCGACACACAAGCTTGACTGGAAAAAATTTATGAGTCAAGTAACTTTTGACCAAAAATAAAACAAAAAATCAGACAGAGTGGGACAGAGGAGAGGGACAGAGGAGAGGGATAGCTAGACAGAGGTCCAGACAGAGGAGGAGACTGACAGGAAAGACAGAGGTTGAGACAGAGCAGGAGAATGACAGGAAAGACAGAGATTGGTTTTAGACAGAAGGGGACAGAGGAGAGGGACAGAGGAGATGGACAGCGAGACAGAAATGTAGAGGAGAAGAGGTCTTCAATGAAGATGGGTAGGAGATGATCCGGGTACCTGCAGGACAGAAAGAAAGAAATGAGTGACTGTTTAAGGAAATAGCAGAACCAGCAGACAAAATGATCAGAACAATCTGTCACTGAAGGCAAAACTATGAAAACAGCCGGTCCGTGCTTGGCCTGCTAGCTGCATGTTGGGGTTCGTTTTGTTTTTTATGTTTTTTTCTGTCTACCTGCTGCCGCTCTGTCGCCGCTCTCTGGATTTTTTAAGCTGTCTTTCAGAACAGCAGCATGAGAGGAGGACAAAAGATGGTTGGTTTGTTTTGATTAACACCCTGAGGGTGTGTGTTGCATGTGTGTCTGTGTGGTACCTGCATGTGGCTCCTCTGAGTGTGCGTGTGTGTGCACGTTTGTATGCGGTATATACTGTAAATGCTGTATATCTTGTGGGTGGGAGGGATGGGCTTATTTTGTAATGTTTTCATTTTTTTCTTCTTTCTTTTCTACCCATCATGGGACCAATAACTTTTATCTTATCTTTTGAAATGCTGTTGCTTTTATGATATGAAAGGTGCTTTATCAGCAAAGACTGAACATAACTTCAAGTCTCTGTTGGGCTGGGGATCTTATAAGAAGAGTAAAAAACTGTTGTTTCACTTGTTTTTCCCCAAACATGTTTCAAGATTCAGTAACAGGACGAGTGGCTTGAAATAAGAATCATACAAAAGGAATTCTTTCAAAATACAACAACTGACTTCAAGCATGACCGACATCATAAAAGAGCAACCAGACAACTTTCCTCACAACTCATCATATGATCACATGTTCAGTGTTGACAAGGGGATTGAAATATTTAGGAGGTTCTGGAATTATTTCATCTTATATTTCAGATTTTTGGTTTTCACACAAAAAATATTAAATTTCATTTACAGTTTTCTGTCAGAAACTCCCCTGGAGACATTGTAAGAACATCCAGACTTATTAAAAGAACACAGTAGCTTTATGAACCAGACATTTATTAAAAACCTTCCTTTACTTTTTTAAGAGAAACTTTTCTATGAAGTAAACATCCCTAAAACCTTGGAAGAAGCTTCAGTAATAAGAACAATAGAGACAGATTACTGCTCAAAAATAGATTTCACACACACTGGATCTCAGCCAAAACACCGAGCAGTGATTTAAAAAAGATTTATATTGTGAAGTAAACAAATAATTCCTCAAAATCTTACTTAAAATGAAAAAAAAAAAAAAACAGATAGTTTTTGTGTCTTATTGTTAAACAAAATAAGAGGTCACCCAATCCTGTTTCAACTGCACGAATAGAGAAAAAAAGAACCTTTTATTTAAAAAAAACAGAGAATCAATTGTTTATAGTTTACTATTTAGTTTAGTTTTTTTTTAATCTAAAAATCAGTTTTATAAAAAAAGTATGTCAACTCTTGGATACTTGTCTGACAAATTTCTACATTTAAAAATCTTATTTCAATATTTCTTCTCCAATAAAATATATTTCCTGCACAGACATATTTTGATTAGTTGATGTAATTTCAGTCACATAAACAGTATTTCTATCTCATACGTGGGCTTAATTTTTGTTGCAGTACAGAAAGAGGATTAAATGTGTTCACTGGTTCAAAAGAAAACAATTATTTCTTGATCCCAGAGAGGAATAGTTTGTCTTCCTGGTCCACACCAGTGTCGTCCGGCCTGTTGTCCAGACAGAGCCTCTATCCAGCAGCTTCCAGCTCAGTCTCTGCTTCAACACACCTGAGTCTAATGACTGTGTCCTCATCAGCTCCCAGCAGAGCCACTAACAGCCTGTTACTGCAGCAGGTGTGTTGAAGCAGGCTGGACTCCACTGAGCCACACAGAGCAGAGACTGAAAATATGCTTCTATTTGAATAAAACTAACTGAAGCACTATGAAACAGTCATGTGTGTGAAGTTTGACACTCACCAGTCCACAGTAGAGAAAGGCAGTTCTCTGTGTGAAGAGAGACATGAATTAAACCTCTGGTCAGCAGGAAACTGATGAAGAAAACTGCTGAGTCATGCTACATCTACTTCAAGCCTTACTGTTCACAGCTCATGTTAACAACAGCAGTTGGTGAGAAAAGCTCACAATGAAGCAAAGCTTTAAAGACAGCAATGAACACTTTAATACCCCTGAAACACGAATTAACACCACCAAGCTGGCTTCATGTTAGCCACTTAGCTTCTGCTAGCAGCGCCTGCTAGCTAGAGCGTTAGCCGTCATTGGTACCATCAAACACACTTTTAGAGAAAACATAACTCTTATTCATTCAACCCAAGAGAGAGCCCAGAGATTGGGGAGACTCTCTGAAGCCAGTGGAAGCGAGCCACACGCTGTTTTATGAAGTTCAAGCCGAGTTTTGACAGAGTTTTTCAGAAGAGCTCCTACTCACCTCAGCTGCTGCAGCGGAGTGACAGGCTGACGGAGCGCGGTGCGTTCAGGGACGCTCCGAGAACAGACCGTCAACAGAGAAGTTCAATTTCTGAGCTTTTTTCAATCAAATAAAGTTTTTCTGGTCCAAAAAAATATCGTGAAGATACGGAAGATGGATATACTTCATTAAAATAATAATTTAAAAAAATGTTCAGCTTGCATCTACAAAATATACAGTTTTTATTTTCCACTCAGAAAATGGATGAATGTATGCTGTGCATTACTTTTTCTTTCAGACAAAGCAAATGAGGAACACACACACACACATCTCAGACACAGACAGACAGACTAAGAGAAGAAAGAGAAGAAAGAGAGAGAGAGAGAGAGAGAGAGAGAGAGAGAGAGAGAGAGAGAGAGAGAGAGAGAGAGAGAGAGAGAGAGCAGTATCATGCTTGGAGTAGTCTGAGTGTTGATTTGATATTTCTACATATTAATACTGACTGTTTTTCCACTGTCTAGGTTCATAGTGTAAAGTTAACAGGTGTTTCATTCATCACTTGTAGCTTAAAGGGAGCACAGTCACTTTTCTCATTCTTTCTGTTGGAGGAGTCATGGAGCGCTCACTGTCTCTGACCATGAGACAAGGGTCCAGGGTGAAGGCTGAGCCCCGGTCCTCTGTGGACAGGTGCTCCTGGACATAGGAGCTTAGATGGGACATATTAATGTTATGAGCTGCTTTCAGTGAAACCACTGGGCTGTCAACACCATGACGTTGCTCTGCAGACAGGCCTTCATGTTTCTGAGCAACCCGGATCACACTCTGGAGGAATCTGGATACGACAGTCTGTCTGTCAGCTCCGGACTTATGGCTTTGATTGTGGACACGTGGGACATAAATGTCAACAACGTCTAAACAGAGAGCGTCCTGCATTGGCTCCATGGGCCGCGGCGCGTGAACGTTTAAAGCAGTAGAGCGCTCCGTCCCGATGAGCCGGCAGCAGAGACATCCTCAGCAGCAGCAGCTCACCGGGACAGAGCGCTCCGCTGTCACAAAAGCTGCAATACAAATTTTGACATATCCATGAAAGACTGAAACCATAAAAAAGTTGATAGAAGAAGTAAAAAGCTTAAATAGTGTGGTTTTTAAACATAGTTTAAATAATCTGTAAACACTGACACACACGAACACACATCACACACACACAGACTGACACATATCAGAGACAGACTGACATACCACAGACAGACCGACTCACACACCACACAAAGAGAGAGACTGACACACACACACACACACACACACACACACACGCATATACAGATTGACACACACACACACACACACACACACAGACTGACAGACACATACAGACACACACATACATCACAGAGACACATACACACCACACACAGAGTCAGACTGACATACACTTATATTCACACACACGTTCACACACACTCAGACACATACTGACACACACACACACACACACACACACACACACACACACACACACACAGATCTTCAAGAAAAGATGAACAAAGCATTAATATGCATAAAAAGTTAGATGTCTTAAAAGAAAAAGGTCTAAAACGCTGCTTAAAGTTGAAAAAAGTTGAAAGAGGTTGACAAAGTTTAAAAACACTGTAAAAAACTTCAAAAAGTTGAAAAAGGTTGAAAACACTGTAAAAAAGTTTAAACAGGTTGAAAAAGTTTGAAAACACTGCAAAAAGTTGAAAAATGTTGAAAAAGGTAGAAGAGGCAAAAAGTTGAAAAAGGTTGACAAAGTATGAAAACGCTGCAAAAAGTTGAAAAAGGTTGAAAAAGTTTGAAAACACTGCAAATAGTTGAAAAGAGTTCAAAAAGGTTGAAAAATTTTGAAAACGCTGTAAAAAGTTGAAAAACTTTGAAAAAGGTTAACAGCGGCAAAAAGTTGAAAAAAGTTGAAAAAGGTTGAAAACACTGCAAAAAGTTGAAAATGTTGAAAAGTTTTAAAGCGTTGCAAAATTTTAAAAATGGTTCAAAAAGGTTGACAAAGCTAAAAAAAAGTAGAAAAAGTTTGAAAAAGGTTGAAAATACTGCAAAAATTTGAAAACACTGCAAAAAGTTGAAAAAAGTTGAAAAAGGTTGAAAACACTGCAAAAAGATGAAAAAGTTTGAAAAAGGTTGAAAACACTGCAAAACGTTGAAAAAGTTTGAAAAAGGTTGAAAACACTGCAAAAAGTTGAAAATGTTGAAAAGTTTTAAAACGCTACAAAATTTAAAAAATGGTTCAAAAAGGTTGAAAACGCTAAAAAAATTTGAAAAACTTGAAAAAGGTTGAAAACACTGCAAAAAGTTGAAAAACATTGAAAAAGGTTGAAATAGTTTGACAACACTGCAAAAGGTTGAAACAAGTTGAAAAAAGTTGACAAAGGTTAAAAAACTGCAAAAAGTTCAAAAAGGTTGAAAAAGGTTGAAAACACTGCAAAATGTTGAAAAATTTTGAAAAAGGTTGAAAACGCTGCAAAAAGTTGAAAAATTTTGAAAACACTGCAAAAAGTTGAAAAAGGTTGAAAACACTGCAAAAAGTTGAAAAAGTTTAAAAAAGGTTGAAAACACTGAAAAAAGTTGAAACGGTTGAACAAGGTTCAAAACACTGCAAAAAGTTGAAAAAGTTTGAAAAAGGTTGAAAACACAGTAAAAAGTTGAAAAAAGTTGAAAAAGGTTGAAAACACTGAAAAAAGTTGAAACGGTTGACAAAGGTTGAAAACACTGCAAAAAGTTGAAAAAGGTTGAAAAAGGTAGAAGTAGCAGTGGAGTCAGTGTCAGAGTAACAGAGGATCAATAGAGCTTCAGTCTTAATGGAAAAATCCAGACTAATCAAGCAGCAGCAGCACAACAGGTGTGTCTGTTGCAATGGAGACCAGCTGCACAGCAGCCATGATAGTGAATCAGCACTTTTTAATGGAGTGCGCATGGTGGAGAAAATGTCATTTCTCGGGGCCCGAAAGGCAAAATTGAAAAAGATTTTCACACAGTCAGATTCAGAAGCCTTTCATGAATTTAATGGTGCAGGAATCATGTCTGTAGGATCATCCATTCAGCCACGGCGATTGTGCGAACACGAGTGAAGTTTTGGATTCAGGCGTCTCGAAAATGCATTGGAGCGGATGGGAGAAAATTCAGCACTCTCCTCAAACAAATGCCTCTGGAGAGAGAACTGTTTGAGGTAGGGACAAAGTGAGTCAATTTTACGGGTCACAAGAAAAAATCCTACGTTTTGAGGGGTTGTTGTGCAGATTGAGCCAGAAATGTGGCCATACGGACGAGAAAATAATTTTTTTGGGGGTTAAAATTCAGAGCCTCCCGCACTCTAAATTCCTTTCTCCCACTCTAGCTTTTCCAATACACACCCATTATAAACTTCAGAAACGGCTAAAATTCCCTCCGTACTTGAAGGCTCACAGTTTAAATTTGGTAAAAGATCTTGAAATGATATAACATACCTGAATAGAGGACAAAAATGCCTACGTTTTAAAAGTAAAATGACATGTCAATGTGAAAGTATGACAAAGTTTTAAGGGTTCAAAGTTGAAGGAGTTGAAAGGTCAGTTGAAGGGGTTTTCCATCCACTTCAATGTTAAAAATAATTTTAAAAAGTTGAAATATTTCAAAAAGTTTAAAAAAGTTTAAAAAGTTTAAAAAGGTTTAAGAAAGGGTTTAAAAAGTTGAATATTTTAAAAGTTGAATGGTTAAAATCGGTTAAGATTTGAAGGAGTTAAAGGGTTATAAAGTTTGAAAATTTCTCCATCCGTTAACATGGGGCAAAAAGTTGCACAAAAGTTGAAATATTTTAAAAAGTTTAAAAGATTTTAAAAAGCTAGAACATAGCACCCAAGTCCTTAAAAAGCTGCACAATTTGATATCTGAATGGTTCAAATCGGACAAAATTTGGAGGAGTAGTTAAGCGTCAAAAAACGGCGGAAGAAGTCAGAAGAAGTTGGAAGAATTTTAATAAAGATACGGAATGTAATAGTGTGAATGCCTTCAGCATTCACACAACTAGAAAAAAATTTGCAGTTCCTGAAGAAACTGCAAGTGTGAATGCTGAGCTGAAAATGTTAAACTGTAATGCAGAAAAACTGAATAAGAAAAGGTGAAAAACCCTGAAATAAAGTTGAAAAAGGTTGGAAAAGGTAGAAAAACACTGCAAAAAGTTGAAAAAGGTTGAAAACGTTGCAAAAAGTTGAAAAATGTTGAAAAAGGTTCAAAACACTGCAAAAAGTTGAAAAGGGTTGAAAAAAGTTGAAAAAGGTTGAAAAAGTTTGAAAACACTGCAAAAAGTTGAAAAACTTTTAAAAAGGTTGAAAACACTGCAAAAAGTTGAAAAATGTTGAAAAAGGTTGAAAACACTGTAAAAAGTTGAAAAAGTTTAAAAAAGGTTGAAAACACTGCAAAAAGTTGAAAAAGTTTGAAAAAAGTTGAAAATGTTGAAAACACTGTAAAAAGTTGAAAAAGTTTAAAAAAGGTTGAAAACACTGCAAAAAGTTGAAGAAGTTTGAAAAAAGTTGAAAAAGGTTGAAAGCGCTGCAAAAAGTTGAAAACTGTTGAAAAAGGCTGAAAACACTGCAAAAAGTTGAAAAAGGTTGAATGAGGTTGAAAAATTTTGAAAACACTGCAAAAAGTTGAAAAAGTTGAAAAAAAGTTGAAAAACATTAAAAACACCCCAAAAAGTTGAAAAAAGTTTAAAAAAAAGTTAAAAAGGTTAAAAAAGTTTGAAAAAGTTTGAAAACACTGCAAAAAGTTGAAAAAGGTTGAAAAAAGTTGAAAAAGGTTGAAAACACTGCAAAAAGTTAAAAAAGTTTGAAAAAAGTTGAAAACACTGCAAAAACTTAAAAAAGGTGATAGAGGTAAAAGGAGCAGTAGAGTCAGTGTCAGAGTAACAGAGGATCAATAGAGCTCCAGTCTTAATGGAAAAATCCAGACTAATCAAGCAGCAGTCAGCACAACAGGTGTGTCTGTTGCTATGGAGACCAGCTGCACAGCAGCCATGACAGTGAATCAGCACTTTTTAATGGAGTGCGCATGGTTGAAGAAATGGCATTTCTCGGGGACCGAAAGGTGAAATTGAAAAAGATTTTCACACAGTCAGATTCAGAAGCCTTTCATGAATGTAATGGTGCAGGAATCATGTCTGTAGGATGTTCCATTCAGCCACGGCGATTGTGCGAACACGAGTGAAGTTTTGGATTCAGGCGTCTCAAAAATGCATTGGAGCGGATGGGAGAAAATTCTGCACTCTCCTCAAACAAATGCCTCTGGAGAGAGAACCGTTTGAGATAGAGACAAAGTGAATCAATTTTACGGGTCACAAGAAAAAATCCTACGTTTTGAGGGGTTATTGTGCAGATTGATCCAGAAATGTGGCCGTACGGACGAGAAAATAATTTTTTTTTTGGTTAAAATTCAGAGCCTCCCGCACTCTAAATTCGAATCTCCCACTCTAGCTTTTCCAATACACACCCATTGTAAACTCCAAAAACGGCTGAAATTCTCTCCGTACTTGAAGGCTCACAGTTTAAATTTGGTGAAAGATCGTGCAATCACATTACATACCTGAATAGAGGACAAAAATGCCTACGTTTTAAAAGTTAAATGACTGTTCAATGTGAAAGTATGACAAAGTTTTAAGGGTTCAAAGTTGAAGGAGTTGAAAGGTCAGTTGAAGGGGTTTTCCATCCACTTCAATGTTAAAAATAATTTTAAAAAGTTGAAATATTTCAAAAAGTTTAAAAAAGTTTAAAAAGTTTAAAAAGGTTGAAGAAAGGGTTTAAAAAGTTGAATAGTTTAAAAGTTGAATGGTTAAAATCGGTTAAGATTTGAAGGAGTTAAAGGGTTTCAAAGTTTGAAAAAATCTCCATCCGTTAACATGGGGCAAAAAGTTGCACAAAAGTTGAAATATTTCAAAAAGTTTAAAAGGTTTTAAAAAGCTAGAACATAGCACCGATGTCCTTAAAAAGCTGAACATTTTGATACTTGAATGGTTCAAATCGGACAAAAACTGTAAGAGGAGTTAAGGGTCAAAAAACGGCGGAAGAAGTCAGAAGAATAACTAGAAAAATTTGCAGTTCCTGAAGAAACTGCAAGTGTGAATGCTGAGCTGAAAATGCTAAACTGTAATGCAGAAGAAGTTCAAGAAGAAAGGTTGAAAAGGAAGTTGACAAATTTTGACAAAGCTTGAAAACACTGCAAAGAGTTGAAAAATGTTGATAAAGGTTGAAAACCGTTGAAAACACTGCAAAAAGTTAAAAAAAAAACCTTGAAAAAGGTGAAAACGCTGCAAAAAGTTGAAAAAGGTTGAAAAGACTGCAAAAAGTTGAAAAAGGTTGAATAAGTTTTAAAATACTGCAAAAAGTTGAAAAAGTTTTAAAAAAGGTTGGAAACACTCTAAAAAGTTGAAAAAGGTTGAAAACACTTCAAAAAGTTGAAAAACACTGTAAAAAGTTGAAAAAAAGGTTGAAAACGCTGCAAAAAGTTGAAAATCGATGAAAAAGTTCAAAAACGCTGCAAAAACTTGAAAAAAGTGGAAAAAGTTTGAAAACGCTGCAAAAAGTTGAAAAAGTTGAAAAACGCTGCAAAAACTTGAAAAAAGTTGAAAAAGTTTGAAAACGCTGCAAAAAGTTGAAAATTGTTGAAAAAGTTTGAAAACACTACAAGAAGTTGAAAATCGTTGAAAAAGTTCAAAAACGCTGCAAAAACTTGAAAAAAGTTGAAAAAGTTTGAAAACGCTGCAAAAAGTTGAAAATCGTTGAAAAAGTTGAAAAACGCTGCAAAAACTTGTAAAAAGTTGAAAAAGTTTGAAAACGCTGCAAAAAGTTGAAAATTGTTGAAAAAGTTTGAAAACGCTGCAAAAAGTTGAAAATCGTTGAAAAAGTTGAAAAATGCAGCAAAAAGTTGAAAAAGGTTGAAAAAGTTTGAAAACGTTGCAAAAAGTTGGAAAAACTTTAAGAAAGTTGAAGAAACAGCAGAGTCAGTGTCAGAGTCACAGAGGATCAATAGAGCTCCAGTCTTAATGGAAAAGTCCAGACTCATCAAGCAGCAGCAGCACAACAGGTGTGTCTGTTGCTGTGGAGACCAGCTGCACAGCAGCCAAGACAGTGAACCAGCAGTTCTTATGGAGTGCGCATGGTTGAGAAAATGTCATTCCTCGAGGACCCAGAGGTGACATTGAAAAAGATTTTTTCACAATCAGATTCAGAAGCCTTTCATGAATTTAATGGTGCAGGAATCATGTCTGTAGGATCATCCATTCAGCCACCGCGATGGTACGAACATGAGCAAAGTTTTGGATTTGAGTGAGAAAATCTCTCTCCAAAATGCATTGGAGCGGATGGGAGAAAATCCTGCGCTCTCCTCACAGAAATGCAGCTGGAGAGAGAACCGTTTGAGATAGAGACCAAGTGACTCAATTGTACGGGTCACAAGAAAAGTGGCTACGTTTAGAGAGGTAATTGTGTAGATTGAGCCAGAAATGTGGCCAGGGGGACGAGAAAAGAATTATTTTTTTGGTTTAAATCCAGAGCCTCCCGCACTCTAAATTCCTTTCTCCCACTCTAGCTTTTCCAATACACACCCATTGTAAACTCCAAAAACGGCTGAAATGCTCTCCGTACTTGAAGGCTCACAGTTTGAATTTGGTAAAAGATATGGACATGATATAACATACCTGAATAGAGGACAAAAATGCCTACATTTTGCAAGTAAAATGAAGTGTCTACGTCAAAGTATGACAAAGTTGTAAGGGGTCAAAGTTGAAGGAGTTCAAAGGTCCGTTGAAGGGTTTTCCCATTGACTTCAATGTTAAAAATAATTTTAAAAAGTTGAAATATTTGAAAAAGTTGAACAAAGTTGAAAAAGTTTAAAAAGGTTGAAGAAAGAGTTTAAAAAGTTGAATATTTTAAAAGTTGAATGGTTAAAATCGGTTAAGATTTGAAGAAGTTATAAGGTTCCAAAATTTGAAAAAATCTCCATCCGTTAACATGGGGCAAAAAGTTGCACAAAAGTTGAAATATTTCAAAAAGTTTAAAAGATATTCAAAAGTTAGAACATTGCCAGAATGTCCTTAAAAAGCTGCACAATTTGATATCTGAATGGTTCAAATCGGACAAGATTTGAAGGAGGAGAAGCGTGTCGAAAAACGGCGGAAGAAGTCAGAATAATAACTAGAAAAAAATTTGCAGTTCCTGAAGAAACTGCAAATGTGAATGCTGAGCTGAAAATGTTAAACTGTAATGCAGAAAAACTGAATAAGAAAAGGTGAAAAAACCCTGAAATAAAGTTGAAAAAGGTTGAAAAACTTTGAAAACACAGCAAAAAGTCGAAAAATGTTGAAAACAGTTGAAAAAGACTGCAAAAAGTTGAAAAAGGTTGTAAACACTGCAAAAAGTTGAAAAAGGTTGAAAAAGGTTCAAAACACTGCAAAAAGTTGTAAAGGGTTGAAAAAGGTTGAAAAATTTTCAAAAAAGGTTGAAAACACTACAAAAAGTTGAAAAAGTTTGAAAAAGGTTGAAAACAATGCAAAAAGTTGAAAAGGGTTGAAAAAAGTTGAAAAAGGTTGAAAAAGGTTGAAAACACTGCAAAAAGTTGAAAAAGTTGAAAAAAAGTTGAAAAAGTTTGAAAAAGTTTGAAAACACTGAAAAAAGTTGAAGAAGTTGAAAAAAAGTTGAAAAAGTTTGAAAAAGGTTGAAAACACTGAAAAAAGTTGAAAAAGTTGAAAAAAAGTTGAAAAAGTTTGAAAAAGGTTGAAAACACTGAAAAAAGTTGAAGAAGTTGAAAAAAAGTTGAAAAAGTTTGAAAAAGGTTGAAAACACTGCAAAAAGTTGAAAAAGTTGAAAAAAAGTTGAAAAAGTTTGAAAAAGGTTGAAAACACTGAAAAAAGTTGAAAAAGGTTGAAAAAGGTTGAAAACACTGCAAAAAGTTGAAAAAGTTGAAAAAAAGTTGAAAAAGTTTGAAAAAGGTTGAAAACACTGAAAAAAGTTGAAGAAGGTTGAAAAAGTTTTAAAACACTGCACAAGCTTGAAAAAGGTTGAATGTGGTTGAAAAATGTTGAAAACACTGCAAAAAGTTGAAAAAGTTTGAAAAAAGTTGAAAAAGTTTGAAAAAGTTTGAAAACACTGCAAAAAGTTGAAAAAGTTTGAAAAAGGTTGAAAACACTGCAAAAATTTGAAAAAGTTTTAAAAAGGTTGAAAACACTGCAAAAAGTTGAAAAAAGGTGAAAAATGTTGAATAAAGTTTAAAAATGTTGAAAACACTGCAAAAATTGGAAAAAAGTTGAAAAAGGTTTAAAAAGTTTGAAAACGTTGCAAAAAGTTGAAAAAACTTTAAGAAAGTTGAAGGAGCAGTAGAGTCAGTGTCAGAGTAACAGAGGATCAATAGAGCTCCAGTCTTAATGGGAAAATCCAGACTAATCAAGCAGCAGTCAGCACAACAGGTGTGTCTGTTGCTATGGAGACCAGCTGCACAGCAGCCATGACAGTGAATCAGCACTTTTTAATGGAGTGCGCATGGTTGAAGAAATGGCATTTCTCAGGGACCGAAAGGTGAAATTGAAAAAGATTTTCACACAGTCAGATTCAGAAGCCTTTCATGAATTTAATGGTGCAGGAATCATGTCTGTAGGATCATCCATTCAGCCACGGCGATTGTGCGAACACGAGTGAACTTTTGGATTCAGGCATCTCGAAAATGCATTGGAGCGGATGGGAGAAAATCCTGCACTCTCCTCAAACAAATGCCTCTGGAGAGAGAACCGTTTCAGAAAGAGACAAAGTGACTCAATTTTTTGAGTCACAAGTAAAATTCCTACGTTTTGAGGGGTTATTGTGCAGATTGAGCCAGAAATGTGGCCGTACGGACGAGAAAAGAATTTTTTTTTTGGTTAAAATTCAGAGCCTCCCGCACTCTAAATTTGATTCTCCCACTCTAGCTTTTCCAATACACACCCATTGTAAACTCCAAAAGCGACTGAAATTCTCTCTGTACTTGAAGGCTCACAGTTTAAATTTGGTAAAAGATCTGGAGATGATGTTACATACGTGAATAGAGGACAAAAATGCCTACGTTTTAAAAGTAAAATTACTTGTCTATGTGAAAGTATGACAAAGTTGTAAGGGTTCAAAGTTGAAGGAGTTGAAAGGTCAGTTGAAGGGTTTTCCCATTGACTTCAATGTTAAAAATAATTTTAAAAAGTTGAAATATTTCAAAAAGTTGAACAAAGTTGAAAAAGTTGAAAAAGGTTGAAGAAAGGGTTTAAAAAGTTGAATATTTTAAAAGTTGAATGGTTAAAATCGGTTAAGATTTGAAGAAGTTATAAGGTTTCAAAGTTTGAAAAAATCTCCATCCGTTAACATGGGGCAAAAAGTTGCACAAAAGTTGAAATATTTTAAAAAGTTTAAAAGGTTTTAAAAAGCTAGAACATAGCAATAATGTCCTTAAAAAGCTGCACAATTTGATATATGAATGGTTCAAATCGGACAAAATTTGTAGAAGGAGTTAAGCGTCAAAAAACGGCGGAAGAAGTCAGAATAATAAGAAGAATAAAGGTGTGAATGCCTTCAGCATTCACACAATAACTAGAAAAAATTTGCAGTTCCTGAAGAAACTGCAAGTGTGAATGCTGAGCTGAAAATGTTAAACTGTAATGCAGAAAAACTGAATAAGAAAAGGTGAAAAACCCTGAAATAAAGTTGAAAAAGGTTGAAAAAGGTAGAAAAACACTGCAAAAAGTTGAAAAGCGTTAAAAAAAAGTTGAAAAAGGTTGAAAAAATTTGAAAACACTGCAAAAAGTTGAAAAGGGATGAAAACACTGCAAAAAGTTGAAAAGGGTTGAAAAAAGTTGACAAAGGTTGAAAAATTTTGAAAAAGGTTGAAAACACTGCAAAAAGTTAAAAAATGTTGAAAAAGGTTGAAAACACTGCAAAAAGTTGAAAAAGTTTAAAAAAAGTTGAAAAAGTTTGAAAAAGTTTGAAAACACTGCAAAAAGTTGAAAAAAGATGAATGAGGTTGAAAAATTTTGAAAACACTGCAAAAAGTTGAAAAAGTTGTAAAAAAGTTGAAAAACTTTGAAAATGTTTGAAAACACTGCAAAAAGTTGAAAAGGGTTGAAAAAAGTTGAAAAAGTTTGAAAAAATACTGCAAAAAGTTGAAAAAGGTTGATAAAGTCTGAAAACACTGCAAAAAGTTGGAAAAGTTTCAATCACTTTCAAAAAGTTTGAAAACACTGCAAAAAGTTGAAAAAATGTTGAAAACACTGTAAAAAGTTGAAAAAGGTTTAAAAAGGTTGAAAAAGGTTGAAAACACTGCAAAAAGTTGAAAACGTTTGAAAAAGGTTAAAAACACTGCAAAAACTTACAAAAGTTAATAGAGGGAGAAGGAGCAGTGGAGTCAGTGTCAGAGTAACAGAGGATCAATAGAGCTCCAGTCTTAATGGAAAAATCCAGACTCATCAAGCCGCAGCAGCACAACAGGTGTGTCTGTTGCTATGGAGACCAGCTGCACAGCAGCCATGACAGTGAATCAGCACTTTTTAATGGAGTGCGCATGGTTGAAAAAATGGCATTTCTCGGGGCCCGAAAGGCAAAATTGAAAAAGATTTTCACACAGTCAGATTCAGATGCCTTTCATGAATTTAATGGTGCAGGAATCATGTCTGTAGGATCATCCATTCAGCCACGGCGATGGTGCGAACACGAGTGAAGTTTTGGATTCAGGCGTCTCAAAAATGCATTGGAGCGGATGGGAGAAAATTCTGCACTCTCCTCAAACAAATGCCTCTGGAGAGAGAACCGTTTGAGATAGAGACAATGTGACTCAATTTTACGGGTCACAAGAAAAATTCCTACGTTTTGAGGGGTTATAGTGCAGATTGAGCCAGAAATGTGGCCAGGAGGACGAGAAAATAATTTTTTTTTTGGTTAAAATTCAGAGTCTCCCGCACTCTAACTGCCACTCTCCCACTCTAGCTTTTCCAATACACACCCATTGTAAACTCCAAAAACGGCTGAAATTCTCTCCATACGTGAATGCTCACAGTTTAAATTTGGTAAAAGATCTTCAAATGATATTACATACCTGAATAGAGGACAAAAATGCCTACGTTTTAAAAGTTAAATGACATTTCTAGGTGAAAGTATGACAACGTTTTAAGGGTTCAAATTTGAAGGAGTTGAAAGGCCAGTTGAAGAGGTTTTCCATCCACTTCAATGTTAAAAATAATTTTAAAAAGTTGAAATATTTCAAAAAGTTTAAAAAAGTTTAAAAAGTTTAAAAAGGTTTAAGAAAGGGTTTAAAAAGTTGAATAGTTTAAAAGTTGAATGGTTAAAATCGGTTAAGATTTGAAGGAGTTAAAGGGTTATAAAGTTTGAAAATTTCTCCATCCGTTAACATGGGGCAAAAAGTTGCACAAAAGTTGAAATATTTTAAAAAGTTTAAAAGGTTTTAAAAAGCTAGAACATAGCAATAATGTCCTTAAAAAGCTGCACAATTTGATATATGAATGGTTCAAATCGGACAAAATTTGTAGAAGGAGTTAAGCGTCAAAAAACGGGGGAAGAAGTCAGAATAATAATAATATTAAAGAATTGGAATGTAAAGGTGTGAATGCCTTCAGCATTCACACAATAAAGAAAAGGAATGTAATAGTGTGAATGCCTTCAGCATTCACACAACTAGAAAAAATTTGCAGTTCCTGAAGAAACTGCAAGTGTGAATGCTGAGCTGAAAATGTTAAACTGTAATGCAGAAAAACTGAATAAGAAAAGGCTAAAAACCCTGAAATAAAGTTGAAAAAGGTTGAAAAACTTTGAAAACACAGCAAAAAGTCGAAAAATGTTGAAAAAAGTTGAAAAACACTGCAAAAAGTTGAAAAAGGTTGGAAACACTGCAAAAAGTTGAAAAAGGTTGAAAAAGGTTGAAAACAATGCAAAAAGTTGAAAAGGGTTGAAAATAGTTGAAAAAGGTTGAAAAAGGTTGAAAACACTGCAAAAAGTTGAAAAGGGTTGAAAATAGTTGAAAAAGGTTGAAAACACTGCAAAAAGTTGAAAAAGTTTAAAAAAAGTTGAAAAAGTTTGAAAAAGGTTGAAAACACTGAAAAAAGTTGAAGAAGGTTGAAAAGGTTTTAAAACACTGCAAACGCTTGAAAAAAGGTTGAATGAGGTTGAAAAATGTTGAAAACACTGCAAAAAGTTTAAAAAGTTTGAAAAAAGTTGAAAAAGTTTGAAAAAGGTTGAAAACACTGCAAAAAGTTGAAAAAGTTTTAAAATGTTGAAAACACTGCAAAAAGTTTAAAAAGTTTGAAAAAAGTTGAAAAAGGTTGAAAAAGTTTGAAAACCTTGCAAAAAGTTGAAACAACTTTAAGAAAGTTAAAGAAACAGTGGAGTCAGTGTCAGAGTAACAGAGGATCAATAGAGCTCCAGTCTTAATGGAAAAATCCAGACTAATCAAGCAGCAGCAGCACAACAGGTGTGTCTGTTGCAATTGAGACCAGCTGCACAGCAGCCATGACAGTGAATCAGCACTTTTTAATGGAGTGCGCATGGTTGAAAAAATGGCGTTTCTCGGGGACCGAGATGTGAAATTGAAAAAGATTTTCACACAGTCAGATTCAGAAGCCTTTCATGAATTTAATGGTGCAGGAATCATGTCTGTAGGATCATCCATTTAGCCACGGCGACTGTGCGAACACGAGTGAAGTTTTGGATTCAGGGGTCTCCAAAATGCATTGGAGCGGATGGGAGAAAAATCTGCACTCTCCTCAAACAAATGCCTCTGGAGAGAGAACCGTTTGAGATAGAGACAAAGTGACTCAATTTTACGGGTCACAAGAAAAATTCCTACGTTTTGAGGGGTTATTGTGCAGATTGAGCCAGAAATTTGGCCGTATGGACGAGAAAAGTATTATTTTTTTGGTTAAAATTCAGAGCCTCCCGCACTCTAAATTTGATTCTCCCACTCTAGCTTTTCCAATACACACCCATTGTAAACTCCAAAAACGGCTGAAATTCTCTCCGTACTTGAAGGCTCACAGTTTAAATTTGGTAAAAGATCTTGAAATGATATAACATACCTGAATAGAGGACAAAAATGCCTACGTTTTAAAAGTTAAATGACATGTCAATGTGAAAGTATGACAAAGTTTTAAGGGTTCAAAGTTGAAGGAGTTGAAAGGTCAGTTGAAGGGGTTTTCCATCCACTTCAATGTTAAAAATAATTTTAAAAAGTTGAAATATTTCAAAAAGTTTAAAAAAGTTTAAAAAGTTTAAAAAGGTTTAAGAAAGGGTTTAAAAAGTTGAATAGTTTAAAAGTTGAATGGTTAAAATCGGTTAAGATTTGAAGGAGTTAAAGGGTTATAAAGTTTGAAAATTTCTCCATCTGTTAACATGGGGCAAAAAGTTGCACAAAAGTTGAAATATTTTAAAAAGTTTAAAAGGTTTTAAAAAGCTAGAACATAGCAATAATGTCCTTAAAAAGCTGCACAATTTGATATATGAATGGTTCAAATCGGACAAAATTTGTAGAAGGAGTTAAGCGTCAAAAAACGGGGGAAGAAGTCAGAATAATAATAATATTAAAGAATTGGAATGTAAAGGTGTGAATGCCTTCAGCATTCACACAATAATAAAGAAACAGGAAAATAAAGGTGTGAATGCCTTCAGCATTCACACAATAAAGAAACAGGAAAATAAAGGTGTGAATGCCTTCAGCATTCACACAATAATAAAGATTTGGAATGTAATAGTGTGAATGCCTTCAGCATTCACACAATTACATGCATGTTACAGCATAATTACACGCATATCACAGTATAATTACATGCATTTTAAAGTGCATGTTTTAAAGTGTAATTACACGCATGTTACAGCATAATTGCATGCATTTTAACGTGTACGTTTTAAAGCGTAATTATATGCATTTGAAAGTATATGCTTTTAAAGTGTAATTACATGCATGTTACAGCGTAATTAAATGCGTTTCAAAGTGTACGTTTTAAAGTGTAATTACATGCATGTTACAGCATTATTACATGTGTTTCAAAGCGTAATTTCATGCGTTTAAATGTATGTTTTAAAATGTAATTACATGCACGTTACAGCATAATTACATGCACATTACATTGTAATTACATGCATTTCAAAGTGTATGTTTTAAAGTAGTATTGCATGCACGTTACACCATATTACACGCACGTTACAGCCTAATTACATGTGTTTTACAGTGTAATTACATGCATTTTAAAATGTATGCTTTCAAAGTGTAATTACATTCATGTTACAGCGTAATAACATGCGTTTCAAAGCGTAATTACATGCGTTTTAAAGTGTAATTACATTCACGTTACAGCATAATTACATGTGTTTTAAATTGTACATTTTAAAGTATAATTAATTGCACATTACAACATAATTACATGCATTTTAAAGTATAATGACATGCACGTTACAGTGTAATTACATGCATTTCAAAGTGTACGCTTTAAAGTGTAATTCCATGCACGTTACAGTGTAATTATTAGCATTTTAAATTGTACGTTTAAAAGTATATTTACTTGCTTGTTACAGCGTAATTACATGCGTTTCAAAGTGTACGTTTTAAAGTGTAATTACACGCATGTTACAGCATAATTACATACGTTTTAACCTGTACGTTTCAAAGTATAATTACATGCACGTTACAGCGTAATTTCATGTATTTTAAAGTGCATGCTTTAAAGTGTAATTACATGCACGTTACGCCATAATTACATGCGTTTCAAAGAGTAATTACATGCGTTTTAAAGCATAATTACATGCATTTCAAAGCGTAATTAAATGCATTTTAAAGTGTATTTTTTAAAGTATAAATACATGCACGTTATAGCGTAATTACATGCACGTTACAGCATAATTACATGTGTTTCAGTGTACGTTTTAAAGTGTAATTACATACACGTTACAGCGTAATTACATGCATTTCAAAGTGTACATTTTAAAGTGTAATTACATGCATATTACAGTGTAATTACATGTGTTTCAAAGCGTAATTGCATGCGTTTCAAAGCGTAATTGCATGCGTTTTAAAGCGTAATTACATGCGTTTCAAAGTGTACATTTTAATGTACATGCACGCACCCCCATCAGGCCGCAGGGGCGCAGGGTGTGATAGTATCCCCCTCCCAATGTGCACCTCCTGGCGCACCACGGGGGTACCATCCCGGGCGGAGTTGGAGGGGGGGGGGCCAGACTCAGGAGCAGGCGGGGAACATAGGACGCAGGAACAGAGGGTGCAGGACTCAGAAGCAGACGGGGAACAGACGGAACAGGAACAGGTGTGCTGCGCTCCTATAGCAGCCAGCACGGAACGGGATCGGAGCTCCTCCCTCCCCAAAGGCCATCCAGGAGGGTAGAAGTGGGGAAAACGGCGAGCTTCACCAGCACACGATCCAGAGGCGAGCTTCCTCTGTTTAAACACTCTTCAGACTATTCAGGACTGGATTGTTCAGCATGGACGCCAGAAATAGCATGACAGTTGGTTCTCGGCCCTCCCTGAGCTGATGAAAATCATTGCCATCCTCCTCTTGTGGGAGGGTGATCCAACCTCCACCTACTTGATGCGCGGTCAGCAAAACTGGGACCCGCTCCGATCATTGCCATTATGACCCGAAACCGCTTCCTAGACATCAGGCTACACCTCCGCTTTGATGACATGACCACACGTTAACACGGGACTTTTTATTCCTCTATAAATCCAAATAAAGCCTAATTCAGCTGAAAATGACCACGTAAACGCCTGAAAACTTTATTCAGAATTAAGTTTAAATCCAAATTGATCGGCGGGTTTATTCTCCTTCGGAAGCAGAATTATATGCTAATTAGACCCAACCTCATTCTGGTCGTTCTGCGCATGCTCCATCGTGATGATGCAATTCAATAGAATTCTGAATTATTTAATTCAAAATAAACAAATTCCGAATTAAAAACACCATGTAACTACATCCAGAGTGAACAAATTGGGACAGACAGGTTTACTGTGGTTTCTGACATTTGGAGGTCTTTTGTTGCCAACTACCTCTCATCCTACAACCTAGACAAGGAATATCACTATTGACAAACAAGTTTTTTTCACATAAAGACACACTGCTGTTTCCTGCAGTACTCTGCAAATGAACTTGACAAGTTATCCTACTAGGGAAAGACTATGAAATGTGGTGATGAAGTTAATGGAACCATCCATGGACAAAGAAAGAACCATTACTATAAAATTCACCGGGAGCGTCCAGCGTCACCCAAACAGACTTTGGACTGACATTCAACACTCTGGTGTTTTCAACCTCTGGTGCCACATTGACGGTTTGTACGCCCAAATGTAGGAAGACCATCTGCATCCTCAGCACCATGCACAGCGTGGTTGAGACTGGGGATACCCAGAAAAATAATCCAAACACAGTGACTGATGACAACAGCATGAAATGTGGGGTGGATGTGATGGACCAGATGGTGCCAGATGACACTGTGTGGTGGCCAGTTGCTGTGTTTTATAACATGATGGACATGGCAGTGCTGGATGCACATGTGCTTTTTAACAGGCGTGCACTGGGGGGAAAACTAATTCAACAACAACCTTCCACATCTGGCCATTGGAAAAGGTCAATGACAATTCATTTCAAGACACAAAAAGGAACAAAATTAAATTCTCTTCAGTTTCAATATGAACAACCCAAATTAGTCCCACAAAACAACCAGATGTGTAAAAGTTTATTGAACAACCCAAAATCTTAGATAATGTCTCTTTCAATCAGTCAGTTTTGTTCTTTGAATGTCAATGTTCTCTAATTACGGGGATTCACAATTTGGATATTCCTCAACCAATAAAATGTCCAGCAAAGACAATAAAACATTATTCACATGAGTATTTTATTAGGTATATGTGCAATCTTAGACCGAGAAGTTACCCTTTTGTCTTGTGGTAAAAAGACAGACCTTTTCCAGTTTATCTCCTCTAAATAAACTCTGACACAGTCAGCAACATTTTAGGATTTATTCCCGCTTCAAGAGAAGGAAAACACATGTCAAGACTGGTTGTGTTGCGCTGCAGTTAAATCTATGGCTACCAGAGGGCCATCAAATTATATTGAGAAAGCACTTTTCAAGCATAACGTAGCACAAAGTTCTTTTCAGGTTGGAAAAAAATACACAAAAAATAAAACCACAACACCCCCTTTACACACACACACACTCACACACAGAAATCTCCCGCCCACCCACAACCAGCAAGCATTGCCCACATTCATCAATACATGCTAAAGCAGTCCTAACAATGACTGGAAAGAAACAGCTTCAAAAAATGAGGGAAAACATTTTCTGCCTTTGAGGGATTCAGCGACCAAAATATATATATATTTTTTTTTTAAAACCCACATCATTGTTTGTATTTTTACTTTTCATTGAAAAACACTGAGTAAAAATACTTATTTCACTATTAGGTAATAAAGAACACATTTGAGTTTCAAAAGACACAGTAGCTGACTTGGTACAACCTCGAGAAGTACTGATAAAGTACAGGAGTACTATGCAACTTTTGCTCTCGCGCTCCCCCTGCTGGTCTCCTGTGAAAGCTCACTGTCGTAAACGTCCCCCCCGCCCCCACCTTCACCCCCCCCCCACCCCCCTGCAGAGCACGTCCCACTCCTGTTTCCTTTTTTTTCTGCTCATCAGACAAAGGTTTTTTCTGTCTTTTTGGTTCTGCCATCCGTGAGCACCTAAGGGTGGCGTTGCTAACACTAGCGAGGGTTTCATGTTTGTTTTCTGCGCTTTTATACTTGCACTCCCGTATGAGTGCTGCAAAGCAGGTTTGTTCTCGCGAGATGTAGTCCCCCCACAGGGATTCTGAATAACATTTATTGAGGTAAAAAAAGTTGCATAGTTCTGCTTTAAAAACAACAGGTATTCCATAAAGCTGTTCATATATTGCATTAACTCGCTTTACCCAGAGTTGGTTCATGGAAACACAACATAAACATTAGAAAACTACATCAATAAATTCTTCATATCAAATTTAACAAATAATCACCTACACATTCAAGATTCACTTTAGAGTCACATGTCTTTGGATCATGGGAGGTAAACGGAGGACCTGAGAAAACCTAACATGGAAACAGGGAAAACATGTTACCTCCACAAACAAAAAACATTAGTATAATATGCAGTTTAATCAAACAGAAATCATTGAAAAAGGCAAACAGATGATGGAGATCCTCAAGAAAGCATCGTTAAATTTTTCCAAATTCCAGCTGAAAGATTTTATGTGAATAAATAGATATACTTAGAAAGACTGTAAAAGTGCTCACAAAATCACAGTCAAACAACTTGACTTCTGAAAGGTGGAGTCAGTTAGACCCTCGATGCTTTCTTCTCCTTCTTCTTTTTACAGTTTTTACAGTTTTTACAGGCTCATTCATCTCTGCTTCACAGTCTCCCAGGTGAATCCTGAGGATGCCCTGACTGTGCAGCTTCAGCAGGCGGTCGAACTCCGCTGGCATGGAGTGATATCTCTTTCGGACCTGTCTGTCATCGTAGTAGTGGTTCGTCAGGGGATGGAAGTCCCGAGGGTGGAAACCGAAAGGCCAGAATCCATACAGATCCACGCTGTTGCACAGTTCCAGCGCCAGATTAACCATCATAAAGCCAGTGCTGAGCCGAGCTTCCTTCAGGCCTTCTGAGCGCCAGTAGATAGACAGATTCCTCAGATATTCAGGGTTAAAAGAGACAGGTCTAATGGGACTTTCAAAGTCTCTGATGGCATAGATGGCCCGCTGACACAGAAAAGTGTTCAAGCGAAAGGAGAAAGTTGGCATGAGCAGCATGGCGTCTCTGAAGTGTTGCAGACTCTCCACAAATGGACGACGATGGTTGTCCAGAGAGGAGAACCTGCAATAAAACACACACACACACAAAAAAAACAGCTCATGTGAAGAAACAAGATTGAAAATGTTTTACCGAGAAGACAAAGATTCACTCTCCAACTCACTTATGCTGGAAGATGCTCGGGTTTGCTGTCACAAGGTTAGTCTTCTTGCCGACGTGTTCCTCCCATTCACTGTCCAAAGGTGCGAGGTTGCATCTGAACAAGCAGAGAAGAGCCACAAATCCTTACGTGAACTTTCTACTGAAAGTAGTTCAGTTCAGTTGACGTCCATCCTCAGTCGTTGAATCTCTCACCTGATCACAAAGTCAGCTGAATCAATTTGTTTTCCACATTTGCTGTCGATCAGGATCCCACCGTTCCCCACCACGGAGCAAGAGTCGAATTTCTTATTGGGAAAAGGATGGTCCTGGAATCAAAGACATTGGCAACATTTACACAGTGTGTAAAACATCATAAGCTTCAAATAGTGATTATGTTGCCTCAGCACACATGTAACATGGGGGCTAATAAACGGGCTGAAACTTGTCCTGTCGTTTTGGTGATATATGTTAGCATGGAAGACAGCAAAGAAACGAAGGAGGTACCCGTACCCGTACCCCGCTTCTGCCCTGGAGACGGAGGAGAAGGCAGTTTCTGTCGGGGTTACAGGATGGTAGCAGCGGTGTTTTTTTGGCTCGTCTTTGCCGATGCTAATTAGCCCAGGCACTCAACTCACTACATCTGTGTGAAACTTGCCTGGACAATACACAATTGTATTTTGTGGATTTTTTTGTGTGGACCCAGAGTTCCACCTCGGTCGTGTTAGTTGGACAGTACTACCAGCATGTTGCGGCAGCAGCTGCCAGATGAAGGAGCTGAGGACAGGAACACTAGACTGGAGCAGTTAAAGCCTGTGCAGATGGAAAACAGCTAGATATTGCTGCAATACTTCCCACACACCGTAGTGTCGATGCCTTAGCATACTGGCTGTCACTTTCACCACGAGTAAAACAAGACGATGATCAGTGCGTGGCAAAACTCAATGATGTTTTTGTCAGAAAATAGTTTTTGCTTCATTGTCAACCTTCTGTTAATGCAAGACAACACCTGCTCAAAGAACCATAAGAAGTTTCTGCTGCAGAAATTACAAGAATAGTACTGGAAGCATTTCCAAATTATGGAGAGGCAGCTATAGCCACGGAACGCTTCAGGAGATTTGTTGCTGGACTTGACCCTTTTCTGCAATGTAAATGTCATGAGCATGGTGCAGCTACACAGGAAGAGGCTGTGGCAGTGGCACGTAAATGTGAATGTGCTCAAGAGGCTGTGAGACTCCTTCCACCTCCATCCGCAGTGAATACCACACCGTATGCTACACCTCCTGTGCCCAGAGAAAAGCTGCTGTCTGCTATGGTGTCCACTCAAGATGGAAAGAGCCGGGCAGACCGCTCTGATTAACTTTTTGATGTTGTAACAAGGCTTTCCAAAATGTTCAGGTTCTGGGACTCTGGCCAGGGGAGTGCTCGCTCTTTGGACAGCGTATCATGGAGATGTTTGAACACTATTCAAGCAGATATCCAACAGAAACAAACACTCTGCTGGGCACTGAGGAAAGGTAAAAATCACAACCTGAAAATCCAGACCTCTCAGTCTGGATGAAGAACAGTTCTGACCTGTAGGGTTAGGATCACTATCAGCCCCACCAGTCATACAGGGGTCATTTATCTATTTGACCTCTACCAAAGGAGATGTCAGGGTTCATGTTTTGTCTCATGTGCTTTATGTTGTATTCTCACTCTGTCTCTTGTTTCAGGCTCCTTAGCTTCCCCTCCTGGTGTTTGATTCCCTGCCCTGATGTCCTGCTCCTGTGCCTGAGTGTGTGAATGAATCACCTGCTGTCTTAGGTTCATAATGGGTTGTCCTTGTGTGCTCTGGTTTTTGGTCGACCTGTGTTTCTGCATCAGTGTTCTCAGTGTGTCTTCATTCCCCTGCACCAGTGTTTCCACACTCCTGTGCTGCAGCTTCTGTGTGTTTCTGTTTTCTCTCCACAGGATTTTTGGTTTTTGGAGTTTCAGTTTCGACTAATGGACAATAAAATGAGTTTAGTTTTCAACAACAGTGGTGACTGGCATTTTCAGTGCGCCTTCCCTCACCGTGACACAACACCAGAGGCCTGGTATCTCTCCATTATCTGGATTGACAAACCCAGGCATTCGCAATCCTTGACTAGTTGTCCTACCAAGCTGCTTATCAACTCAGCAATTTCAAACCAGGTATTTCCAATCGCACAAAAAAAGGGTGATTTGTATCACCAGTCACAAACATGGAGAAACCCTACAGAACAGTCTACTTTACCATGAGGCAGCAGACAGTTATTCGTCAAAAAATATGAAGAATTCAAACACATCACTGTTAGAGCTCATCACTTTTACAGTTCTCCCAGCTCCTCCCAGTTCTTCGTTTCTATACATGGTATAAAAAATGCCAAACAACTGACTTGAGATGAAATGAAAGTGCAAGTGCAGCGTGGTGATCCACCATGTGAATGTCAAAGTGGCCTCTGAATATTGGTATCATGCAAAATTTATCTTCTGGACCGGCCGTTCCTGATAGATGGATTGGACTTTGTTCATAACTGGGCAAGTTATGTTTAAGCTTTGTAGTACAGACCTCGGCTGAAAGAGTAACAACAGATTCATATTTACATTGGTGACCTGGCTAAAGGAAAAGCTCTCTGGAGAACTTGAGGGGCTAAACAAAAAATAGAACATTTAAATTATCAGCAAAGTCAATTGTAAGCATAGGAGCCAACTTAAGGTCAGCAATGGAGGGTCTGAGTTTTTTTTAGCTGAGTTAGAATGAAAACATGTTTAAAATTATTTTAAGTAAAGGGGCTAAAATAAGAACTGTTCATGACCAGTTCACCTGAGACTTCAGATCAAATGATCTTAAAAGGGACATAACATCAGAGGACTGGGGGCCTGCACCAAAGCAAGATCGATAACTAATTTAAACAGTACAAATGGTTAATGATAACGTAAAAGACACCAGTTAAACGAAATGAATACAATTGCAACATTTAAGATTTATGTCCAAAATGTAATGAAGCAAAGGGAACCTCATGTCATGGAATGTGTGATTACTCTAAAGTAAAAAAAAATTCTGAGCGGAGGTTAAACAAGGAAAAAAAAAAAAAAATTCTGAAACCATCCCAATGAATCTTGCTTCATTTATTTTGGGACTTTTTCCAAAGCATAATAAGTGCACTAAGCGTAAACGTACAATGATAGATTCAAGCCTCTTTAATGCTAAAAAATGAATTGTGCTATTTTGGATACTAAGATTAGTCCACTGCGTGAGACAAAACTTAATAGCCTTTCTTCTGGAGAGAGTGGAATGCAGTATGTACAAAAAGGAAGGCATTTCTAAAATTTCTGAATTGTTTCTAAAATAAATCCAACTAATGTGAAAGTACAGCTGTGAAATGATTGCTGAGTTAAAGGCGTCTTACCTCTGGAAAGTTACTGAATAGAGCTGGTGTCACTTCAATGGACTTCGTCGGGTCTCCACTGTAAACAATGTGCGATCCCAGTGGAGTGTTGTTCTGGGTGACAATGGCATATTCAGCCCCGTGGCAATTACTGTTCAGTAGAGAGCTGGATAAAAACACAAAGATTAATTGAATGCAGGAATCCAATACGAAGGTGTTGTTTGCATCTTACAATAAGCATATCTTCTCAACTTCTATAGAAAAGACAGAGGTATTTGAAGCTCTTGCGGCTTTCAGTCTGTTCTCACATGAAAGTATGACGTGTTATATTTCAACCGTGGCGAAAACGAAGCAAACGAATGATAAAGTAACAAAAAAAGAAAAAAAAAACAGAACAGATAGTACACAAACAACACAAAATTCTCAATAGACAGCAATTCACCATAAAACACCGTGTTGTTCGAAAAAGCGCAACAGCTGCTTCAACAAAAGTTAAATTTTTTCTGCTCCAGCTCTCGTTAAGTATGTGATGCCATCTCCTTCACCCATACACTAACGGAGGTATATCTTCTTTTTTTTTTTTCCTAGACTTAAACTATCATCCTCCTGGAATACAGGAGTCCAAAGTCAACTAAAGTTGATTGTTTTGAAATAATTTTGGAGTTTAATGGACATATACCAAAAGTACACAGTTTGATTTGGAGAGACACTTTCAATTCAAAAATTTCAGAAATTGAATGAACAATGGCTTTTTCAATACCTTTGTATCATTGGATACTCCCCAAACACAATAAAGCAGAGTACCTTCATCTTCGAACCCCTAATGCAGGTTTAGGGTACACCAAAGGACCAACGCTTCAATCTCACCAGCATGTAGTTAAAAAAAAGTGTTTCGATGATATAAAATGTTTCAGCTGTAAATATTTAAAGAGATGGTTTTTTTTTTAATGTCATACATCAAGCCCAATTGTTCAAATGTCAGAAGGTTGCCCACAAACATAAAGATTTTATATTTTCTGCACACCTCTGTCCATCCACATTTTAAGAGTGCATGTAGCTGTCTATAGAACTCATCATCGCTCAAACTTTCCATCGCAGACTTTCCTAAAGATTTTCAGACTTGAAAGCGGAGTTGACTGGGTAATCCAATTCTCTTGCATGTTCAGCGTGCACGCGCAGCCAGCTAAGCGAGCCAGGTGCGAGCACGCTGAACGTCTTTACGTCAGCGCCTTCACCAGATTGATTGACATGGTGGTGAGCCAATGGCTGAGATGATAACCTGGAAAAACACAGAGACAAAAATCCTCCAATATACCTTTGAAGTTCTTTGAATTGAAAATAAAACTAACTACTACTACTAACTCTTGTAATTTTTAAGCCAGAGTCCTTCTGTGTACCTGCCTGTTCCATATTTCTTTAAAGTAAACTAAAACGGAGTTAGGAGATGACATTGCCATTGTGCCAAGCAGACTAAACTTAAGAGAAAAAGAAAACAAATATAAATACACACACGTTTCTCTTGCTTGCTTACTCAGTAGAAACAACTGTGGGGCTTGTTTTGATCCACCCCATAGAGTAGTAGCTAAACTTTGTAAACCTAACTTTAGAGCTAACTAAAAAAAAATTGCTAGCAGTGTCATCTTACTGAGGCAGCCATCGATAGAGTCTAATTTAGACAATCCTGCAAAACTGAGGGAAGTTTGTTTCGCTCAGCTCGCACCACTATCACGTCCAATATGCTGCGAGTGGCCTCCTCATCCTGTTGCACTTGTGGAGAGTTACTTTTCTGTTTTAGCGAGCAAGACACGACATGACAGATTTTAACTATTTGTTTTTAACATGATTCCTTGGCTAATTAGTACGATGAAATTAGGATTTCCAGGATATTTGGTTCAAGATGGTACGGAGCATCAACAGCAGGCTGCCATCTTGTTCCGTAGCTCCACAGTGAGGGAGCTCCTCCAATGGGGTGGGAGCTGGGCGGAGCCTTGGGAGATGCTACATTCATGCTACATGCTAGTTTTCCAAGATCGTCGACCCTAGCTTTAAGTCAGTCAGTCACGACGGATACAGAGCGATCCCGAGCAGAACGGTGCTCACATGGAGCGTCGGGGCGCCTTTTGTACGGCCACGGTGGGTCTGTCATGGCCATGGATCCCAAAGGTAAAAAGACAAAGATAGCAGATGAGAACAGAGGATTCAAGGAAGAATGGACTGAATCATTTGCTTTCATTGCCAATGCAGAAGGATTGCCTGCATGTTTGCTTTGTAACGATAAGTTATGCAGACATTTTCAGGGAAGGCATGAATTAACCCAGTTTGCAGAGAGAAAAACTGCTTCTGAAGAAATTAGAGGAGCGCAAAGATCGATTTAAGAAGTGGATTTCATCTCCAAACTCCACTACTGCTGCAAGTTTTGTTGCAACCCGAGAGATAATAACACGAGGAAAACCGCCTCTCTCCGCAAAGACGGTGAGAGAAAGGTCAGGAGCAAACACCGCCCCGCCTCAGAGGAGAGCTGCAGTCCTGTGTGAAGACTGAAGTTTCATCTTTCATGCCCAATGTTGAGGAGCTGTCCAGTGATGTCCGAAAACAGAAGTCACATTAAACTGGTGAGAACACAATCCTGTCATAGACACATATTTATTATCAAAGTGCCTGATTTTAAAAAGAGATTTCCGATTTTTGTCAGTATTTTGAATATTATTGTGTTTTATTGCTCAGGTCTGAGGATTGCTGCGCTAGTGTTGTTCTGTCTGTTGCTGAGAGAGGAGGAGGAAAAGAGAAGAGGATGCTGCCTTATCTTAACTTTATGCTTTACATTTTCAGAAAGCTATTCTACTGTGTTTTACTTTTTTAAGCAAGCTGCCTTTTAATTGCAGGCTGTTTTATTACTCGTTTGCAATTGTGGCCTTTTCATTTGTGTCTGTTGCCGCCATCAGTGGGAAAATAGAAAAGGATTGTTCTGCATTTTATTCATTTGCACTGACTTAGGCTACCTAACTTTGCATTTGCAGAATGCACAGAAATGCACTGAAATCAAAATTAAACAGCTTATTTTCATTTTATATAACCTATTTACCTTTTCAAAAGGCTGCTGTTCTATTTGTATAGTTGCAGATTGTGTTTTAACTGCAGGTGTTTTATTGCAGTTACCCAGATAATGGAAAAAGAGAAGAGGATTGTATTACTGAAGTTTGAAGAGGATTGCACTTTATTTCCATGGGAAGGTCTGACAGGAGGCCTATTAATAATAGGCACGTTCCATTTTGTTTTTGCTTTTTCAAATCCTCAAAATAAAAATGACACCAAAAATTTGATTTCTTTACTGTATTTCTATAATTTCATCAATGTGACAAAACATAATACATTAATATTGTAATGGAAGTTAAACTTAAAGGTGCTGTAGGCAGGATTTTGCTAGTCAATGCTAATTTTTCTGTGTTTTCTTTGGATTAAATGTTAGAGTATCCATTGATAATCCTTTAGGAGTGTAGTATAATTGCACTACCGCGAGGGCACAGCGTTTCCATCTGTCTCTGTTCTGAGCTGAAAAGGAATCTCGACAGCTCCAGGTATCTTTGACCAATCAGAAGAGCCCATGAGGCTCTAACCGTGATTGGTCGAGGGGCGTTTGTCGCACGTTCTTGTGGGAGGGGCTTAACTTGCGTAAGGGCGTGATGTCAGAGAAAACAGGACAGGATTGGCTGTGCTGGTTTTCAAATCGCTATCTTAGTTAGGTCAAAACGCCATCTTGCTTAGGTAACCCTAAGCAAGATGGCGGAGATGCGAAATCCTGCCTACAGCACCTTTAAAGCACCCAGTATCGTACAGCAGGGTCATGTGGTGGTTCATTCTCTCCAGGATCTGCTGCAGGGAAAATAAACATTCAATCATGATGCTGCTCATTATGTATTTGTAGATTACTTACTCATTTTGATAGTAGGCTAATATAGCTAATATACACTTACAGCCTGTGTTGCCTTCATATAAGGTTTATATAAGACTTTTAATTTTTTGCGGCTCCAGACAGATTTGTTTTTCTTTTTTTTGGTCCAATGTGGGTCTTTGAACACTTCTGGTTGCTGACCCCTGCTTTAAAGTGTATTCAAGTTGTGCATCATGTTTTTTAAAAGTAAAATAATAAAGAAACTAATTACTTTTGAAAATAGGTCATCAGTAAAGTAATTGAATTACTTTATTGGAGAAGTAATCAGTAAAAAGTAACTAATTACCATTTCCAAGTAACTGGACCAACACTGATCAGGGAATACACAGCCACATTTTTCTGAAGATGTGGGGAGCCTTCATGCTTTAGCTCGACTCACATGATGACTGCGATTTAACAAATGTTCACTTTTCTGGATTTCATCTTACCGTGCAAGACTAAGAATTTTGCAAAGAATCACTTGCCTCCAACAAAATGATTTAGGTTGTCAGTATAAAAATGAATGTTCTAATTAATTCAAATGGGTTCATCAAAACAATTTTCAAGAGTCTCATTTAAAAAATTAAGAGAAAGCAAAAAATGAGAGAAGATCCATGGGACACTGTGTGTGTGGAAAGGTGAAGAGTGTGTGTCTGTGACTGTGTCTCTCAAAGTCCAGGGTGAACCTTGTACCTTTGTCAACAGTAATAACAGTCTGGTTAATGTGTCTGTACAGTATGTATAGATTGCTTTGAGGCATTGTTCTCACCTGAACTTCTGGTAATTCTCCTCCTGCCTCTTCCAGGGTTTACCGTAACTTTTCCCTACGATGCTGACAATCCTCCTGTTGAAGAGACTCGTATTTATTCTCTGAGGTTCTCACAGGATCCAGTGTGATCAGGGAGGAAGGCTGTGACGATCATGTTTGCTCTCACCTGCAGTTTTTACACGGCTCTGAAGACACTGGGACACTTTTCTTGAGAGGAGGAGGTTGTCGGTGAGATTCCACACTGTGGCATCATGAAACAGGTCAGATTAGAAACAGGCAGAGGAAATGAACTGTTCAGTGAAAAACACACAGTTGTCTTGTTTCATTTGGGCTGATTTATCAATTAGCTCAGAATAAAAAGGTGAGTGTTTTGGTGTTCAATACACAAAACTAGAGCATGTTACTGAAATTGGTCTAAATCATATGTAGAAATTTGTTAAATATGAACTGAAAAAATCTGAAACGTCAACTGCAGTGAAGTTTGAGCCTTTTCTGTTTGTGATGCTGTTTTGTTTATCGATAGCTTAAAATGGTAGAATTAAAATAACACAGAGATATTTAAATAGCATGTCTAATAATAAATGTCAAATATATGCTTCCCCTCTTGAATAAAATAATTTAAAAATAAAAACTTTCCCAGTATATTTTTGTTTTTTGTGCGATTCCTCTACTAAAGGTCAAAGCTCTCTTCTAACTACTCCCAATATTACTTTTTCATGATGTTTCATTCATTCTGTAGTAATGATTAATTCACACTATCAAAATATGACTCAGTATTTGAAGACACTATTTGCCACACTATGGGAGTAAGTACAAATCATACTTCCTCCTCTATACTCAGAAGAAAAAAAAACTAAAAATTACATGAAATCTCTCATCAAATATTAAATATCGACTCAAAATATGCTCAGAAACCAGACTGCAGATCTTTAGAAGGGCGACTTGAGATTAAAAACTGAATTTGACCTTTTAACTACCAATGAAGCAAGACGCCTTATTATGAAAGCCACGTATAACGCCTACAAATTTGGAGATAAAGTAAGTTGTCTGTTAGCTCTGTAAGCTCGTCAATTGGCAGCTGCTCGCTCCATTACAAAGATTCAATCTCTCAATTTTTCTCTTCTACTCTGACCTTTATTCATCAGAACACAACAGTGACTCCGAACTCCCAGCTAACCTCTTTGAAAACCTGTTTATTCCTGGTGTTTCAGAGCTTCAAAATACTACATTGTGTGCAGACATCTCGGTCTCTGACATGATTACAGCTGTTGCAAAATAACAAGTCGCCTGGCCCTGATGGGTTCACATCTGAATTCGACAAAAAGTTTGCCCATCTACTAGCACCAACCCTCCAAGCTATGTTTAAAGAGGCACTTTCTTTAGGTATCCTTCTGGTGACACTAAGGCAGGCATCAAACTCACTATTGCCAAAGAAAGACAAAGATCCTCTCATTTGTGCGTGTTATCAGCCCATCTCTCTGCTAAATGCAGACTTCAAAATATTATCTAAAGCGTTAGCTAAAAGCCTAGAGAATGTAATTCCCAATATTATTTTACCCAACCAAAAGGGATTCATTCAGGGCTGGCATTCCTACTCAAATTTGAGAAAACTTTTCAAAGTTGTCCACTTGGCCTGATCAACATGGCCTGAGGGTAGTAATGTCACTTGATGCTGAAAAGGCCTTTGACCAGGTGGAGTGGAAATATTTGTTCTTTACTGCACAAGAGCATAAAAGAGTGGTCATATCCTGGATCAGATTGCTCAACTCTTCTCCCCGGTGGCTGTGATCTCTATTAATACTCAAACTGGATACAAGAAACAAGACAAGGATGTCCTCTGTCTCCTCTCTTATTTGCGAACCCTTAGCAATTGTATTGCAAAACTGTACAAACTTTAAAGTTATACAGCATGGGCATCCAAATTAAAACATCTCTTTATGCAGATGATCTGATTCATACTTGTCCAACCCAACTTCATCAAACCCAGCATTCCAGATATTTTGAATCAGTTTGAAGAGTTCTGGATAAAAGTTAAACTTGCAAAAGAGCAAGCTTTTTCCACAAAACGCTGAGGCAGATGAAATTTCCTCCAATCTTTTCCCTTTTAAAAAGGTCGAAAAGGCTTTAAATACTTGGGAATGGAGGTTACTTTTCTCTCTCGTCAACTTTCAAGAAAAACTATGGCAGTCTTTATTAAATGCAAGCAGCATATAAACCAATGGGCCTCTTTACCACTGTAAGTAGCAGGATGTGTTAACCTTATCAAAATAATAGTACTTCCAAAATTCGTACACCTTTTCCAAAACATCCCAGTCTTAATTGAAAAATAATACTTTTTCAAATACTCGACAAAACCGTTGTTTCTTTCTTCGGCTCAAACAAACCCAGCCGTATTGGTAAGATCCACGTACAAGGATCAAATTGCTCAGGAGGACTTGCGCTGCCAAATTTCAAGTTCTACTACTGGGGCTGAAATATCCAGAAACTAATTCACTGGTTTGAAAACAAACTCATCACAGAAAAAGCACAATGGGTACAACTGGAGCTCTCATCATGCCAACTGAGGGTGTCAACGTCTACACATATAAAGAGATACACGGATAACAAATCATAACCGTTTAGGAAAATCAATAACCGTGTACACGTCATTTTCCTACTCCTCGTTCTTTTTTCACCTACATACATACATATGTATACATATATGTGTGTATATATATATATATATATATATATATATATATATATATATATATATATAGTTTTTTAGAGCGGTGATGTTATTTGAAAGCTTCAGCTAATATTAGCTAACTAAATGTTCCCTCTGATGCACTTATCCACATACATATTAGTGACATGCAGCCAGAGTTGAGGGAGAGAGCTGCTGGCGGAAGTGGTGGTATGGCGAGCTCGCTATCTCGCTAGCTCTTTATTGCTACCGCGAGCAGTTCACGGGGGAGCATGAGGGATTTTACATACAACAAATCGAAGAAATGTGACAAAACACGCAGTGAACATATCAGCAACTTAATATCTGAAACGGTGGCCCTCAACATGCAGCCCCTGTCAATGGTTGAGGATTGAATAAACATTTTTGTCTCAAAACTACTTGAAAAGCTTTGATTTAATGGGATTGTGAGGTACGTCAATGGAGACAGAGCCCTCTAGTGGTTATATAGCACAACTGCGATTGAAAACTATCACAAATCTCCGATGTCACGTGTAACCGGTTACACGTCAGAAGTGTCAGTTACACGTGTAGAAAAAATTTAAAACGTTGATGCCCATAATACCAATGCTATCAGGCCTAATAGTTAACCAAGCCATAAAAATCTGGGCTCACACTCAAAGGATCGCCTAAAACTTTTTTCAAAATATGGAGGCCCTATCTCGAATTTTATGATTCCTTGGAAGAGCCCTTGATAATGAATGTGTCAGTGGTGGGCCGTCAGGGCCTGCAAAGCCTTCTCTGCTGGCATAAAAAGTATCTGAATTACAGACTGATGTAAATTATATTTTGTCCATAAATAATTAATAAATGATTCCAAACGGTATGTTCCAGTTCCTTTCATAGTTTTCCCGTGGTCGCGCTGCTTCCAGACATGTTTTTTTCATATTAAATCATTTAACCAATCAGATTTCAGGCATCATCTGTTGCTAGGATCAAAGAAATCTGCCCGAGGCCTTCACTGTCCGTTCTGATAGCCCAGTAAAGTAAAGTGAAGCGTCAAACAGACAGTTGCTTCAATCAATCAGATTTCGAGTTGGCAACTCAGCGCCTTCTAGCTAGTGTTCACTAACAACAGCAGATCCAGGCCCTCTGATTTACATTCACCAAGAGATACAGTAGGGGGCGGTATGCATAGATATCTTATATAACACTAGATACCTCGTCTCCGCTGCTGGCCAATGAAGTCGGACGTCTGCAGAGGTCGGCCATCTTTGTACGGGAATCTGGCTCGCTCATAACATCGTGTTGATGAGACATGAACTGCTTAACAAGCTGTAACTTGCTCAAATTTTTACCGATTTTCAAACGGTTTGGTTTGTAATAAACATCAAATCTCTGTTAATGACATGACATATGTTTGATGAGTATGGCATGCCTTAAATATATATCATAAATATATATCATATCGTAAATATTCATAATATTCTTCATATTAGGCTCCATGTTCAAATCCTCACACTGAGATATATTTATAGCACTTATGAATAATTTAGACAAGCCATACATGTCCATATTTTTAGTTTTGTGTGAAAATATTTTAAGACGTGGCAGGGCTGTAGTGGAGGCTGAAGATAAACAATTTACCGCCTGAAACTTCAGAAATACTTAAATCTCATGAACCTCATTATATTGAATGTATTATATTATTTTTCATTAATATATAACATTAAACAGTAACCTTCCACATTATTAAATCTATTGTGAATGTATAATGTCCCCCCATTGATTATTTAAACATGAAATAGTGCACCAGAAAACACATTGTTTAAAAATATATATATATATTTAATTAGGCATTGTAAAAATGTATAAAAGGAGCTCAGAAAGTTTCAAGTCAAATAATGGAATTACAGTCACAATATAATTAGGTAAACGAATAAAAGGCAACTGAGTCAATCTCTTGATCAATCAATTTTTATATAACTCAGAGTCACAACAGCAATTGCCTTATAGTGCTTTAAGATGTTCCATTAAAAGAATTCAGTGAAATAAGAGTATAAAAGTCTGCACAGATCACCAACCTCACATTGCGTTCCACAGAAACTCCGACAACTTTCCCGTACAAAGATGGCCGACCTCTGCGGATGTCGTGGAATCTGCCGTAAGGCATCTAGTGTTCTATAAGATATCTATGGCAGTATGCACCTAAGTTGTTGGTCGCCTACCTCAATTATTCCAAAGAAGAAGAAGAAGAAGACCTGAAGAGAAATAAAACTTATGCCAGAAATACCACAGGGCAAGCTGGACTTTCAGCCCTGGCTTTATGGAACTGAAACGCACGGATAATCTATATGACAGAGCAAATGAACTCTTTTTGAGGAAGGAAAGGAGGATGTATTTTGTTTTCAAATAATCGGGATTTTGGTGAGTAAAATGTTCCTCTTTTCCTAAATAATATTGCTGTTTTATTAAGTTGTTGATGCTCATTGTATGTGCACAGATGTAGTTGGAGACTTGTGCACTTCAGCAAAGGCATTTATTCTGGCTGCACAAGTATCTATCTGCTGTCCAACAGCTCTTTATGTGCATATCTGCATAAAAAGATTTTTTTTTGGTAGACAAAATAGTTATTGAGAGGTGGATTGGTTCAGGCGGATCTGTTCTGAAGGCCTTAGTGTGAAATGCACGGTCCGCCACTGGAATGTGTTGAAAGTCACATAAACAGCAGTGAACTACCCCCACCTTTTTTTCTTTCTTCATTTACTTAGTCGTTGGCTTGTTCTTTGTTTGTGTTTCTTTTTTTTTTCTTTTAACTCTTTTCTTTTCTTTCTCATCACACTAAAAAATGTTGAGTTATTTTGGTAACCCAATTTATGTGTTGCTAGTGTTAAGTGAAATTTTTGGGTTATTTCTATAAAGAGTAACCCATTTTCTGGGTTATAGGGCTATTATTTTAACCCAATTTCTGGGTTTTCAAGGTTATGTATCATTTTTGGGTTGTTTTTCAGAGGATAACTCATTTTTGGGTTAGGGGCTTGTTTTTTTTGTTTTTGTTTTTGTTTTTGTTTTCTTTTTTCAATTAAAAAGCTATTTTTTTCTTGATGGGGGTATATTATACAGTAATCTCATTAACATTATTTATAATCACGTATCTTATGGACATGAAATGCTTCCTTTACCTTTTAAAGAGGTACTAAATACTTAAGCATGCTGTATGTGACTACTATGACCATACACAGCAATGTTGGCGGTAATAATAACCCTCTGGAGTCTGAGCCTATTTTGGCCGTTTTTCAGTACTTTTGATTTTGCCTTTATACCACATAAAAAAATGTTGCTTGGTATGTTTTTTTTTTCACCACAACCTCATCTATATGATCTGATAATTATTTTTTTCATTTTAACCTACTTCATTAACACACTGGGCCCAAAATACACAGAAATCATTAAATTTGAATTGAAAAAAAATGTACTATTTATTCCAACTGTTTTGGAACTTGAAAAAAGTAAATATAGGTTGCAAATAGGAACATATAAATGTAAAACTGAAATAAAGTAATACTCATACAACTGTTTTCAATAAAAAGCATGTATATTTATAGCCAAACTAAGTGTAAAATTATACAGAGAGTTCCACCAGTGCTTTGCATACCCGAAGTCTAAAGTAACTGTTCCCAGAGTTCCAAATAGTGCAAATGTAACATAAGAGGTAAAAAACAAAAAGAAAAAAGCTTGAAACAGTCCCTCGCCATCGCTGTAGCTGGAAATGGCACGGATGTAATGTAGTGTTCTGTTTCAAGTAATCTGCAGTGCTCAGCAGTGACACCAGCGATGTGCATGTAAGGAGCCCAAGGAACTTATAGAGTTCCTCAACTTGATAATTGTAAAAAACCAATAAAACATATTTTCCCAAAAAAAAAGACACTGAGGTCTTAATATGCATGAACGTCCATCAGACAGTTATGACGTTGTGATGTGTGTTATCTGTGGGATGGCATGGTGCAGTTTCTGCAGTTACAAGTGATTCAGTCTGACGTGTGTGTTGGGATAATTGCTGCTGTTCAGTTTGAACATCCTCTCATATTTAACTTTGAAAAAAAAAAAAAGGTTTTATCTAACTGTTCTGTTTTGATTTTTCTTTCTCCAAAAACTACATTCGTAACGACAGCATCATGGTTTAATTTTACCATCTTTCGTCAGTCAATCATCATCATCAAAACAATTGATCTGAGTCATTGAATGAATATCATTTAATAACTAGTTAGTGGGGCTGTAAGCAGATTATTTTTAGTATTTTAATATTTGGTGGGATTAAAACATTTTTATCTTTTCGTGGCCTTTCATCAGTTAACCATGCTTAACGCTGACAGCCCTGCTATATTTAGAAGCTTATTGTTTTTCTTTATTACTGTGTGTCACTGCCACCACGGCAGGAGTCCTGTCAGTGGCCGTGGTGAGATGGTGGATTTAATTAGGAATTAATTTATTCCCAATTCAGTAATTGGAAATTACATTTAATATCCTTCGTGTTTAAATGGGAAACAGGAAGCATGAAGTCCGCTTTTTTAAAAAATTAATACATTTTTATGCTGGTGGTTATGATTGAACAGCGGCGGACGTGACGTAATGACCGATACCGGAAGTAAACAAGCCCGAAGTGCCTGAGTTTTTTTCTCTCTCTCTTTCAATTAATTTTGATGCTACAGCTTTAAAAACGTCCAGTTTTATGCTCCAGTCTATCTGCTGTTTTCTTTATGTAAATGTCTTTCAAAATGCTCACGTTAAATAAATCGTCTCCAGACTAGTGTTTTGCCGTTGGTCGCCATCTTGGAATGTCGCAGCGTCACAAGGGAACGCATGCGCAGAACGAGCTTTTTTTTTTTTTTTAGTTAACAGGGTTTTTAAAGTGAGAATAAACCAGTCACTTAATCCAGAAGTAATGGAATGATGTATGGAATAAGTGTTTACATGGTCATTTTAAAGCAGAATTAACTTTTAATCGGTATTAAAGAGAAATTGAAAGTCTCTTGTAAACCAGTACAATAAGTGCCTAATCAGCAGGCTACAATACCATGTTCTACATGTCCTTACACAACTCTCTCTGCGTGCGTGCGTGTGCGTGCGTGCGCGTGTGTGTGAGTGTGAATTCATATACTTACTCGCTGTTAAAGATGTACCAGTTAAGCGTGGTCAGCATACTCCCCAAAAAGAAGATGACGAGCAGAGAGAAGAGCAGGTTTAGTACATGTAGCGCCATGTTTTTCTGTCCGCTCTTTCTCACCCTGACTCAGGATCCAGTGTCTGTTTTCACTCCACAATCATCCTCCTGAGACTCCTTTGCCTGACACTACAGAGTTCTCCGCCTATCTTGCACTCAATAAAGACTGTAAATGCTTTACCTCTTGCCTTTCTTCTGCTTCCTTGAAGCACTGCCCTCCTCCTTCTACTTCTCCTCCTCCTTGTCTGATGCAGGTGTCTCCTCCTCCTATTACTGTATTATTACATTTATTTCATTAATTGGCAAGAGAAAAGAAAAAAGAAAACAACTCAGTGCAATGTAAGAACAACAATTACAATCCAAACAAAACAAAACAGAAGTTTCCAACATGAAAAGGTGTGAACTTATATCATCTTCTCCTTTATGTTCCACAATCAGATAGCATTCAGAGAAATAAATGGCTGTTGAACCTGAGAGGTTTGGGCAGCTGCTCTTCCTAACATTACAGAATTCCTACCACATCATACTTCAGTTACATTTTTGTGTATTTGATCAACATGCTGGTTTTGATCACTTTTAAAAATATTGCATGGGAATTTGCTTCTTTTGAGACCATCCTTAAACTGTTCAAGAACTTGACCCCTTTAACTGAACTACAGTATCCCATTAAGTTCATCATGAATTTTGATTTTAAGATTAACTGTATTCCATTGAAGTTATAGCTGCCTTTCCTTTTTGAAGCTTTCTCCTGGATATTGATCAGTAACGTTTATTTATGACTGTCTGTCTCCATCGCGATAAGGCCTGGTGAACCGACTGACTCACATCAAGGAGAACTAAACCCTGTTCCTGCTCCCTGGACTCCGTGGAGGCCTTCAAAAAACATCTAAAAACACATCTGTTCCAGAAGGCATTTCAGACCCACTGACACGGTGTGTCTTGGTGGTACCATATACTGATTATACGGTTTCCAACACTCGCTTTATTTCGGAGCCATGTCTACAAATCCCTTATCTTTACGTTACATGTTCTTTTGAATGTTCTTTTATCTTTATACCTTGTTTTTGTTATGAAGCACTTTGTGACTCCTGGTCTGTAAAAAGCGCTATATAAATAAATTTTACTTACTTACTTCCTGGTCCTGGTCGACCTGCATGCTCTCACACGAGCAGGAATGGGCCAAAGGCCATTCAATAACTGTTACACCTGTGAGCAACAGCCGTGTAGGACGTGACATTCGATTTCAGTTTGCTTTTTTGGTACAGTACAACTGCAAATGAAGGTTTGCAGAGTAACAGTGTCTAATAATAAATGAATAACCTTGCTTTATCCATTTACAAAAAACAACTGTATGTCTACATTTAGGTAGCAATGCACCAACAAGAAAACTAAATACTCCCCCAGCTGTGGACCAATAAACACTCTGACATGATACATATCACTGAATCTGTGATCCATTACTTGCATCACATACAGCTCCTGCTTCTACTCAGAGTTTCCGGCTAGTGATGATGGAAACATATTTAAATAAGCCTCTTGACCAAGTGGTGCCGAGTCTAAACCAGTAAAACTTTATCTGGAGTTTGGTTTCACTGAGAACAGCGACAGAAGACCCAGATGTGAGGAGAGTCTTCAGCTGGTAGCAGATGAAGCCATGAAGCCACCGAGCGAAAGAAGCTCCTGATGGCTCATATTTAAGTAAATAAAGAACGGTTAAATGATTATTCATTTAAAATCATATTTTAACCGCTTTATGGAGAAAATGAATTTGTAATATATATATATATATATATATATATATATATATATATATATATATATATATATATATATATATATATATATTTTTTTTTTTTTTTTTTTTTTTACATCAAATTTTTTTAGGGCCATTCAAGAATTTTTTTTTAATCACTTTCTAATTGCAAGGCAGCAGGCCTGGATTGTTTCGTGATAGCTATGGTCGATGATCTTGGAAAACTAGCATGTAGCACGAATGTAGCATCTCCCCAAGGCTCCGCCCAGCTCCCACCCCATTGGAGGAGCTCCCGTTGGGAGCGAACGCACTGGATGCGGAAGCGCGCGCGGAAGCGCCATGCGCACGGACTTTGTGATCGCCTCCAATGTTATTAACCTTTCTGACTGCTGCACACCACGCGCATAGGAGCGCAGCGCGCCGCTCCGCTTCCTTCTATTTTTCACGCGAGCCGCGAGCGGCAAGAGCGCCTTGGCAACGCGCGCACACTGAACCAGGGCCAGTGCACGCCATTGAAATGAACGCGCAGGGGGCTGGTAGAACGGCGAAGGGATTTGATTGGTTTCTTTAAGAGCGGTCCGCGCGATACGATTGGTCAGAGTTTTTACACTCCTGTGGCCGCTACAGTCGTCAGATTTTTTCCGCACTTTTTTCCGTCCACATAATGTATTGACTTCTCCCAGGGAGCGAGGAGCATTTCACTCAGTATGACTAAAAGTGCTTTTGGACAACATCGTCTACCCTAGCTTTAAGTAAAAGTACTTTGACAGGCTGGTTCCTCTCTTTTTAGAGAATGTTCACACACACATTTGAAGCTCATACGTCTCCCTCCACTCTGCCATGGCAGAGATGAGACTCAACCCTCATCTTATCGACCCGTAGCATTATTGAATTCTGACATGAAATTTTTCACAAAAGTACTTGCAAATCAGTTGAACAAACATATAACTTCCATAATCCATATCAAAGTGGCTTTGTCCTTACAACTCTGTCTCCCTTTTAAAGTTACTGAAAAATGGAATTATCTTGGTGTACAGCTCCCAAAAGATCCTGAATTACTATTTAAATATAATCTTCTTGAAAAGTGTAGCAATTAAAGGTGAGCATTGAGAAATGTTGTACCCTCCCTCTCTCTATGATGTTCCTAATAAGCGCAGTTAAAATGGTCGCCCTTCCTACATTTTCATATCTAAATCATTTTTCAAATCATAAGATTATGCCTTTTATCTGGAACTTCAAAGCTAACAGGATTTACATTTGCAGAAGCTGAGAGAGGGGTTTTTCACCACGTGGTGTACCTGCAGCAATGAAATTACACAACCGCAGTTGTAAACCCTTTTTGAAAGTATGGATTCAAATAAGGAAGAGGTGTGAACCGCCAGTCACCTTTGTTCACACCCCAGTGTGTCGTAAGCATGCATTCCTTCCACCCCTCTCAGATATAACATTTGACACTTGGAGACTTAAAGGATCTTTGTACTCAGAAACAATTCGCCTCATTTACTCAACATCAGAACAAGTTCTCCCCCCTTACTACTCACTTTTTTCGGTATTTGCAAATTAGGAATCATATCCGTCATTGTGTGCCAAAATGTGAAACTCTTCCTGAATACAATAATGATTTACAAACTTTTTCTGGGTCCACCGTTCTCCTAAATAATCATTTCAAACTTTGTAAAGGTGTTCCCTGAAACAGTTAATTTTGCTACACTCCATTTGAAAAGAGCCTGAGAGGAGGATCTTGGGATACATTTCACTGATGGACGCTTGGTAGGAAAGCCTCAGCAGACTCCAATCATGTTCCACTAATACTATGCACCAGTTAATTTATTACGAAGTAACATAAAGACTTCCTTATTCTAAAGTTAAACTTCACAGGAGTTTTCCTTCCGTATGTGGTCGGTGTAAATCACCTTTCCTGGACATGTCCACGGTTGTATGATTTCTGGTGTGAGATATTTAACTGGTTTTCTGGAATGTGTGGCTGTGATCTTCAGCCTGATAGCATTATTTGGTAATTCGTCATCTTTACAAAATCACGGTTCCTCAGTGCAAAGTGCTGTAATGTGTGGAAGGATTACTGGTAAGAGGGTTATATTAAACCTGTGGGAGCTGGACGTCGTGCCTCAGTTCAAGACCTGAGCGCTCACTAACCTCGTCACTGTACTACACATGGAAAAGATCCCATATGACATGATGGGAAGTCTTGATCAGTCTCCCAGCGTCTGGCAGCCTTTCTTGGAGCACCTTGCCCGATTTGAAGAAGTTTCTGGACAGTGGACGCTATCTGCCTTACCTCTGTCTTTGAATGTTTGCATTGGGATGGACTGCGCTGATGTTGCAATAATGCTTTGACATGTGAGCCCTGCTTTGTTCGGTTTAGTTTTGATTCTCTTGTTTTGCTGTATGTTGTTTATGTTGAAAATATTTTAAAAAAAAACACTGTTTAAAAAAAAGATGGCTGAAATGATGGTAAGCTTTCTTCTGCACCAGTTGGGGTTAGGAGGCACTGAAATACAACAGATAACATGCAAAATCAACGTATTAAAGATCTCCCCACAGTCTGAACTTGTTGATAGTTTCAGACTTGCTGGAAAATATCCTGATTCCAGCTTCTCAGTGGTGAAACTTCTCTCTTCTGTTACATCAGATCACGTTGGTTTCGTTGTTTCTTCCAGAGAGTTGTCACAGCTATGGGACATTCTTGCACTTTGAACACTTTGAAAGTGTAATTTATGGCTTGATTACCTCTTGGCCCGTTTACAGTAATTGTCTTTATCTTGGAGTCAATCAGCCAACGCGTGTTCAGCTGGTGCAGACCTCTGACTGGATCACGTAACGGACAGCACACTCTGAAACTCCTGTTCCGGCTTTTCTCCACTGGCTGCCTGGATGTTTCAAAATTGATTTTTAAGATTCTTTCATTTGCGTTCAAGTCTCTGAATGGCCTCACCGCTCTGAACTACACTCCAGCTTGGTGCCTCAGGGTCAACTGATCAGCTTCTTTGTTAGTTCTTACAAGTACTTATGAATCCATATCTGTTGCTCAACTTCGATCCCAGAGTGAGACTACTGTTTTTTATGGTCACCTCTATCGTGTTATACTGTTTTATTGCTCGCACTTTGTGCGTTTATTTCCTTATGTCTATTCATGTGCAGGACTTTAGATCAGCTGTATTTGTTTTTATAGATAAAGGGGAGTGCAGCTCATTTGAGTGTCATCCATACAGGTCAAAGTGATCTGAGAGACGGGTCCATCTTTCTGATGTTATTGCTTTATACTAACTGTACACTCATTAACTTGATTTACATTTCAACTGAAACTCCTTTGTGGAGCAAACTGGTCCACATTGAACCAGTCGTGTCAGGATATATTCACTGATTATTCTGCCCGTGTTTAATTTATCATCGTTTGTCATCCAACTATCGAAGAATACGAAGAGACTTTATAACAGAAGTGAAATGGAAGAGTAGATTTTCTGGGTAAACTGATGTCTATTTTCAGTATTACCGAGTAGGAATATTTCAAGCATTTCCCATTTTATTTTTTACCATAAAAAACAAATTAGAATCTAAAATATGTTTAGTACATATGTTTTGAAGTCAAGTTCAACAGTTCAAACACCTATTTAACCAGATCCGAGTTTTGGTATTTATGTTGAATTAGTCATTTTCTTACACACTTCCTGTTAAGAAGGAAAAAAGAGACTAATTTAACTCCCTGTAATTTCTGTGAAGCACAGAAGAAACCTTCATCCTCCCTCTGATAACGGACTACTCTGAGCAGGATGAAAGAAATAACATTCAAAACCTCTACGAACGGTTTGAATCTGGACAGAACTCCGTCCCCGACCACAGTGAGCGAATGAGTCCAGGACGGCAGCAGCAGGGTGTGTTTTATGTACACTTTTATTGGCGGCAGAGTCGGGCGGCTCGCAGGGAGCCACGCTACTTCTTGGTGGTCTCCTCCTCCTTGGAGAGGTTCTTGATGATCTCCTCCTTCTTGGCGGCGAGACGCTCCTCTCTGCGCTTGCGGGCCTCCTTCGTCTTGGAGCGGCGGGCCTCGGCCTGATCGCTGCGGGACACACACGCACACACACACACACACACACAGAGTCAGAAACTTTTCACCCGGCAGACGGAGTCCAGCAGCCCTTCCAGCATCGACACTCACGCCAGCAGCTTCTTGCGGGCTTTGTCGGCCTTCAGCTTGTGGATGTGCTCCATGAGGATGCGCTTGTTCTTGAACACGTTGCCCTTGGCTCTCAGGTAGAGGCTGTGGTACCTGAACCAGAGCAGAGCGGCATGATCAACGGAATGAAAACACATCATGCCAATGTGCCAAGAAACATCACTCTGTGTACAAACGGTTGTCCTGATACTAATCTGATATAGTGATAAGACATTCCACCTCAATAAGGACATGGTTCCTTCACACACAGCTCGATAAACTGGACTAATCTGATTTCATCAGCGTGATCGACACATTTTTTTTGAGGTGCAGCATCTGCAGGTTCTTGCATCGTCTCATCCACTGCATAAACCCACAGATCCTCGTCACTGGTGAGCTCCTGAACCTACATGTGCCTGTCGATCTTCTTGGACTCCCTGTAGCGGCGCAGCAGACGACGCAGGATCCTCATGCGGCGCATCCAGCACAGCTTCTCTGGCATACGGGCGTTGGCTGTACCCTTTCTCTTACCTGCACACAGGAGTCAATTACATTCACTCTTCTCTCCTTTATCTCGGCATTTAAAGCCAATTTTCACCTTAAACTTGAACCACCTGTTGATTATTTTCTACAGTTTTCCACGTACCGATTCCCATGTGTCTGCCCTTGCGGCGGGCCAGCGTGTTCTTGCGGCAGCGGGCCCGGGAGTGAACCGTAACGGGCTTGCGAATGATAAGACCATCCTTCACGAGTTTACGGATCTGCTGGCCTGAAAACAAGAAGCACAGGATTATTAGATGGTGGACAACAAACAGGCAGCGTTAATGTGGTTAAAACCTAAATCCAGGGTTGATTCAGCTTGAATAAGACTTAACAAAGAGGACACACAGTGGATGGAAGATTGTACTCAGATTTTAAAAACATATCTTGTTTAAAATTCAAATCATGTGTTAAGAGTCCTTACAATGTAATAAAGTGTGCCAAAATAATTTGTCTTCTTATCATATGGACACTTTACACACAAGTGTCGTGCAAGCAGCGCTCATTCGTGTATGTCTTATATGTTTTGATCAGGTTTGGAATAAATGGCTTGTAAAAAGCAAAATCAAGATTTAAGGCAAGAAGCATAAAGACACCACCTTCAGTTTTAGCTGGTTGATTTGGGTTTAAATTGGTTTAATTGGACACTGTTGCAACAACACATCTGCAGTAGAGTGAAATCATCTGTCTCATGGCGGTCTACATCTAACAACTCAATACATTTATTAAACATATTCTGACAATAAGTAACACCAAGGTATAACATGCTGCACTTCAATTGTGCACATTTAAGTCAAACTTGTATCAAGAACAAAACATCTTCCTCAAGATATTGTACTTAATACTTCTATTTGAGGGCTGCAGCTGATAGAACCATCACAGAGAGAACTGGCTAGTTTTAACTTTTCAGCCAGAGCTTGGGTTTTTTTCTTCAAGCTCTGACCGTCTCTCTGATCTGAGGACCTGCTGGAGAACCTGTTGCTGGACCTGTTGCTGGACCTGTTGCTGGACTTACGGGAGTTGGCGTTGGCGATCTCGTTGGTCTCGTTCGGGTCCAGCCAGACCTTCTTCTTCCCGCAGCGCAGGACGCTGGAGGCCAGCCTCTTCTGGAGCCTGAGCATGCTGCGGGACGCACACACACAGAGCCGGTCACTTCCTCACACACACACACGTCTCTCTGCGTCTTAACGTCCTGAAGATAGAAACTATTCGGCGTGTCGCGGATGATAATGGAGAAGCTAAGCGCTTGTTAGCAACTCTGCTAACAATATGGCCTCCCCGTCTGACACATCGCGTGGCAAAAGAGAGCCTTTTAATGTGATGTTTTAACACTGGATCGGCGTATAAAATGTATGCGCTAGTTGGGAGTGAATGTTTGTGTCTTATTACTGTGAAAGTCAGTCCACAGAGGTGCATTTTTACAGTGAAATGTTGACTTTTCATGAGCCGGCTGAGACGCTCCTACCTCATGGCTGCTACTTCAGTAGGAAAAGGAAGAACCCGGAGTCAGCCCGGAAGATACCATTTCAGAGGAGAGTCTACCGCTGACCACGAAACCGCGGAGCAGTGATTCAGACCACAAATGGCACGATAGGGATGAATTGGGATGTTTTTAAGGATGAATTTTAAATTAGTAAGCCGCTAGAGATAAAACATACAGGGGTAATATGTTCATTTTGATATTTCAAACTTCACCCCCCCCCCTCATTACAAAGATAATGAACATGTCCGTTTTGTGGCATTGCATTCTGGGTATCGGTTAGTGGTATTCTGCAGATTGGCCGCTTGAGGGCGGCGTTGAGTCTTAAACGAGATCCCGCTTCATGTCTTTGATTTCAAAATGAATTAAATTATATTGAAATTCAAAAAATGAATCAATAATTTCAGCTAGCCAAAAGAAGAACAATTTTTTAAATTAATTCATTAATTTCTTAGTTTATTTATTCAAAATAAAATAGAACTGGATAAACAGAATATAAATGTTTTAATAATTCCAGATAAATTATTTTTGTAGTGTTGAGTCACACAGAATAAATAGAATATCAAATATCAAATGATATAAGACTGAAATTAAATAATTGATATTAAATATCAATACTTGAGGCTGAAAGCCTAAATACGTGGTGAAAGGACAACAACCTGCTAATGACCATGAAGGAGTTGATGGTGGACTTTGGGAGGGGGCGTCAGAGGAACTCCACCCCACTCAGGCTCACCAGGACCCGGTATCAGTAGCTGATGATGCCTTCGCCTCATCAAGGGGAAAGCAGAGGAGGAGCTTCTTCCCCCAAGCTGTCAGGACTGTGACCTCTGACCTTCAGTCAGTGCCTCACAAACAGACAATAGACGCTGTGGTTACTGCAGAGTCGCACATCAACAGACTGAACATTCCCTGTGTGGACGCAACTCCTCACTTTCACACCTGCTGCCTTTCAGCACTGTGTACATTCCCTGATTTCCTGTTTGTGCCTCTTAGAATTTTGTCTGTTTTTGTCTGCGTGTCTGTTTTTTTGTCTTTTTTTTCAATGTTCATAGAGGCCTGAGAGACTTTATTCGGGATGGACCTCAGTTTGGACCAGATCCTCCTCTCTGACACCATCTGTACAGAGTCCATCTCCACCTCCACCCTGTCTCTGGACTTTCTGGTGAGTTTATCGGAGTTGGCCACCTCCAGCTTGCTGTCCCAGCATGCACCAGCTCAGAGGATTGGACTCTTCATTACAGCATAGTGCGGCAGGTGTTGCAGGAACTCAGTGTTCCTCGTCCATCCCGGTTTATTGTCTCTCAAGATATTTCTACATTCTGTTCAAGTTGCTTTCGAGCTCCAGTCAAATCTACTATTCAAATGATCTCAAGCAGCGTAATTAAAGAAAGAGGATTTATGAAGTGTCAGGGGAGCTGTTATTAAAAGCTAAATGAAGGGGGTGAATTGATTTCGTGGAGGATCCTTGTTGAAAACTGCAGTAGAATGATGGTATATTTCCATCTGAACAGCCACTTATTTAGAATACTACTGCTGCATCTTAGACTGTCCAGCATCAGCAACGGCAGTCTGTCGCCATGGTAACGCTGCAAGTTCCTATTGTATGACTTCTTCACCTCATATCACCCAGAAGATGAAATCGTTATCTCCAGGCAGAGCGTGCAAACGGTGTTGAGTGGTGGACGGGTTCAGCTGCTGGAGGACCCGTCGGCCCCGGGGACGCTGGGAGACGAGGAAAGCGTCTGACGCAGCAAGCCTCACGCGGACCTCGATTTTCCAGGTCCGCCTCGGATTATTCAAACACAAGGCTGCAGATTTACCAGAAACAGAAAAGTCCAGAACGGTTTTCTGCACAGCAGAAACACAGAACAGACTATCAGCAGTTCAGCAGCTGATGGTGAAGGAGCAGCGGCTCAAAACCAGTTACCAAATACATGTCTGGATTAGTGTTCGGGTGGAAAACAAGGACGTGTTTCAAAAGAACATCTGTATTTTGTACTTGTCATCTTTTTTTAAAACATTTTACGTTGAGCTGATTTTTTTTTTCCTACACACTTCAGCAACGATTCACTGTAAATCAATAAAGCTGCTCAAGGTGACTTTACTCTAAATCCTCCTGCTCTATATGTGCGCCTGGTTTTGTGTCTTCCTGAATCAGACCTGTCATGAACTTTGTCATGCTGTTCGACATCCAAGACCAGTTTGAACAAAGTGCAATTTTCTACCAGTATAAAAGATGAACAGCTCATTTATTCTTATCTGCCATCGTTATGTGATTTTCTCTTGTATTTTACCAGGTTTTTTTTAATTTACATACATGCCAGATTCTGTTTGCTTCAGTGTGTTTTTCCATCAAAACAATTTGGCGTAGAAAATCTGAGCTGTGTTCCCGTGTGGTGGAAGTACAACCATGCATTGCTTGTTCTGTTTGTGAAATTCCTTTTTAATGGATTATACTGGAATCACAGTTTTTCTCCGTTCGTCCTTCAGGATTTGGATCCTTTCCAGTCGGCGACGGGAGCCTCTCAGTGACTGATGCTCCTGCTGTAAAGTTTAATTGCAGCGCTGGCATTGATTTTCTTGTTCCAGCACTAAAGCCTGAAGTTTCTCCCCGGCGTCAGTTGCACGGTGCCAGCAGAGAGGCGGGTCGGGCCTACACCGGACTGCTGGAGGGTCACCGGGGTCAACGCCGCGCTGCGTTTTGATACGGAACTCAGAGGAACTGCAAAGCCCTGGAGAAGTGTTATCACGATGCTTTTAAAGACCTGAAGGTGGAAAAGATGAAGAGACAGTGAAACCCTTCCCCAGAAACTGAATGGCTGGATGTTATGAAACACTGAGTGGAGGCTGACAGGACCCTGAGTGTTTTATCCTGTTACCTTCACAGCATGGGGCAGTAAACAGTAGCGTCCGCTAAATGCTTAGTGTGGAAATGTGAACTGGAGCCGCTGACTGACTCACTCAGTTACCTTGAGCAGCAGCAGGGAGACGAGAAGCGGCGAGCGAGCGATGCTGCTGTGGAGGACGAGGCTGTGCTGCACATTGTGTCTGCTGTTAAGGAGGAAGACGCCGCGGGAGCGAGGCGGCGGACTCGCAGAGGCGTCGTCGTTTCTGAAGAGAGATCTGGTTCTGCTCTCTGACAAAGGACGAGCAGGAAGCGTCCCTCCTGCCACGACACAACGCTCACCGGAAGCAGGAGATGATCCGTGTGGGCGTTGGGCCCAATGGCATCAGCGCTCAGCCCCGCGTCACTCCGGCTCCGCTCCTCGTCACACACACACACACACACACACACACACACACACACACACACACACACACACACACACACACACTACAGGTGTGGGGATCCTTGCTCCTGCGTGGCTCGTTGCTGCAGCCGCTGGAGGAGGATGACTGGTCTTTTTGTTCACGTAGGCTTGTTTTAATCGACGCCGTTTGCGTGAACTGGGGTTTGTTGTGTGTCGTCATGAACGTATAGAAACACAGAACTCTTCACGTTGTTTTTCAGGATTCGACATGTGACCCAGAACATGATGAATCTCTGCAGGTTTTACAGTTAGGACGAACTGAACCACTCTGAAACTAAACATTTGAGCCACTGAGGAGAAATGTTAATAGATTTATCAGAAAATATCAACTTAATCGTCATGTTCTATGATGGATTTGTTACATTCATGACTGTTTTTTGTTTTTTTCATGACTTTTTTTGTTCTTGTTTGTTTTATGTTTTTGATTTATTTTTTTACTAAAACAATCAATGTCTATACAATTTTTGCTCTGAAAAAATAAAATGAACAAATGTAGGCAGGAGTCTGCCCCTGAACCCCAGATCCTAAGAGGGAAGTCACTGTGTTAAAGCACTATCGTTTAGCTGAAAATCCCCATAACCGAATCAAATGTTATTTAGTTTTATATGTATTTTATTACTCCATGTGATCACAGTCTTCTTTAATCTTACCGCTTTGAATCATGAGACCATTTTTTACACTATTCTTTTGTTGTGATTCTTCTATATGATTTATTTGTTGTTGTCTTTATTCCCAGAGGCGAAGCATGAAGCTCTTTAATGTGTGACGGTTCCTGATGTGTGTCAGGACTCTGCTGAAGATCTGTGGATCTGTGGATCTGCTGCTTTCCGGTTTATTATCGTCATATCTGGGGTCCCTGGAGCTGTTAGTCAGGTCTCTGGTTTCCTTCTCAAGGCCACACCAGCAGCGTTCACACACCGTGTGAGGCCTGAACTCTGCAGGGCCTGAGGTCTCGGGGTCCCAGCGTGGGGACCCCGGGGGTCCTCCAGGCCTGGCAGCCTGTCCACGCTCACAGCTGTCGAACCCCCATCAGTCGATGAGTGAAGGTGGGCTCGGCTCAGCGGGGCGTGGACCTCTGCTGCCAGCTGGAGGCTGATCAGAGACCTGAGAGAGAGAGAGAGAGAGAGAGAGAGAGAGAGAGAGAGAGAGAGAGAGAGAGAGAGAGAGAGTCAAGACCCAGACACACACCGGGGGGTCACAGGAGGAGTCCTTCACAATAAAACCAGCCAAAGAGAGACGCCTTTAAATAGATCTGCTTCAACCTGTGGCTCAAGTGCCAAATCTGGCTCTTTGAAAAAAAATAAAATAAAATAACTAAAATATACTGAAAATCTTCAAAACCAATAAAAAAACAACAAAATTTTTTTTTTTTAAACAATTTTCGAAAAAGAAAATCTGATTAATGAAGTGCTGTCATCGTTAATGTGGCATGAGGGTGTTTTTGTTTTTGCATGGATTTGTCTCCATTTTTGGAAACGTGATAAAACACTCTTTCTCTGAAACTTCCCATAATAATAATGACAACAATGCGGTATTTTAGTCTTGGAAAAGTGATTCTTTTCTAAGTAGCGAGGAAATGGCAAAGTAATCATGCAATGTTTTACAAGCATTCGACAGATTAGATTAGATTTTGAACAAAATTAGCAATTTTAGATATTAACATATAAACTTCCAAGTGTTTTTATTTTGAGGAAGCTCACGAAATGGGCGGTTTCTTGCTGGGTGGTTTTATTGTGGAGGAGCCGAGGCGGCGGCCGTGCGTGCGTCTTTACGCACGGCTTGACGGCTGCAGCGCGCGCGGCTGCTGGCGCGCGCCAGTGTGGAGCGCTATAGGCTGCAGGCAGGGAGGCAGCTGTGGCCATTACACCAGCAGCCAGCCCAGACCCATCAGCCGGCACAGCAAGACAGAAGATGAATCCATGGACCCCGTCATAGAGAAATAGATTAAATAAGAAGGGGGGGAAAAAAGAGGAAATTTAAGGGGAAAAAAAGAAGAAGAAGAAGAAGAAGAAAGAGAAGATCAGAACAAAGTTCAATCAAATGGTACAGAAAAGTAGTATGTCCAGGACGCCTTCGACCTCAACCCAGGAGATCCAGATGGACATGTTCGACCACCATCCTCACACACAGGTAGGAGACGAGAGGACATCAGTACAGAGAGATGGAGACGCGCGCGCGCGCACACACACACACACACACACACACGCCGCGACAGATGCTTTTTCCCACTTGTGGAGATTAACAGGTTGTTTTACATGAAGTCGCCTCCAGGAAGCTGCTGTCTGTTCTGGATCCTGACGGACGCTTTTATTCCTCCTCATGACAGATCGCAGCTTTTTCTCATGGTTTTATATCCGCATCGGATCCCTGGCGTGTGCGTGTGTGTGTGCCTGTGTGTGTTCAGTCGGAGATTGTGTTGGTTTTTCTCCGCCTATATTCCGTGTTGTCGCCGTGATGGAGCGCCTGTGTTTTCCTGCTGTCTGTCCTCCGGTTTCCCAGAAGAAGAAGAGGAAGAAAAACAACAATAAACCACGCCTTGGTTTAATTCTTCAGTAATTAACAGGGAAAACGTCGATCCGGCTCGCAGGGAGGCGGATCGGTCTAGTTTTAGGTAGAAATCTGGTGTTTTCAAAGTGTAGGAAGGTGACAACCCCCCCATCCAACCCCCCCTCCTCCATCCTCCATACTCAGGGCTTCATCCACATCCAGCACTAACTGTTTTATTTCTGCTTCTGTCGCCCTGGATGTTTAAGTTCTTCACACGTTTCACATTATTCAGTATTAATAAAACCAGTAATATACTGAAAAAGTGTTATTCTGTCAGTTGGATGCTTCAATAGTTGGTATTTATGTATCATCTGCAACGTTTTGCACTGAAAACTATTTTATCATGTGGATTAAACTGGCAGTAAATTAATTTATTTGACTGTGAAATTAAAAATTAAGAGTTTATCTTGTAGTTTGTTTTTTTTCTTTCTGATCCTTACAAAGTCGTCATTGAAAACCAAAAGCTTGTCATGTCAGAAAAAGAAATTAAAGCTGATCTCATCTCCATCAACAAGTCAGCCGGTCCTCTCTCTCCTGGTGCCACTTCGCTTTTCTCTTTTCCGATCAGCCACAAATAGACGCTGGTGTTTGGGAAGTGGCATGATGTTGTGGGCTTGTTTAGTCATATCAGTGTAAGTGGATTAAAAAAAAAAGAGAGGGATGAAAATATCTAGAACAAACACGCCCACGCCAAGCTCAGTCATTGTCTCTCTAGAGGAGGAAGGAGAGGAAAAAAAAAAAATCCACCTCGCCACAGACGAACCAACGCCAAGTCCTGCTTTCTCCTCCTCCCACTCCCCCCTTCCTCCAGCTCTCCTCATCCTCATCCTCAGCCGTTCGTTCTCCATCCTCTCTGAAGCAGGTTCCTCCTCGCTCAGCTCGTCCCGTCTGTTTTTAGAAATCAGATCTTTATCTGCTGTGGTGAGAAGCAGATGGACGCCCTGCTTGTGCCAGCCAGCAGGGTCCAGTGTGTGTGTGTGTGTGTGTGTGTGTGTGTGTGTGTGTGTGTGTGTGTTGCTCCTCGGTGTGTTTGTAATATCCTGAAGGAGACGGTCTGACCTGGAGTCAGCGGGTTGACGATCCCGCCTGTCGGACTGCAGATCGGCGCCGGTCTGTGCCGAGCGGAGTGAGGCGTGCCGAGGACCCCCGGCTGAGAGGGCTTCGCCTGCTCCGGCCTCCGCCCTCCTCGCCCCCCCCCAGCTCGCCCGCCACGCCCTCTTTAATTACACTCCTAATCTGGGAGGATGTTTACCAACAGGAAGCCTCGCCTCCCCGCTTCCTCTGGCATTTCTCTGCCCTTTGGCGACAGGAAGCGGCGCCGTCACGCCGAACCCCAAAGCCCCGCTGAACCGCTCCGGATCGTCGTCTCCGCTTGAATAATCTGCCCAAACCAAATGTGTTTAAATGAGTGATTTGGAAATGAAAGGTGAGGTGAGGGAGGCGTTTGAATGTTGAATCACTCAGAGCTTTATGCTTGTTCTATACATGTTTTCTGAAATGAAGAATGTCAAGAATACATTTGAAGTATTGAGGAGAACAACAGCCATGAAGCTTAAATGTCAAGAAAGCTGGATACTTTCAGAATTAGATTTCATGAAATCCTTCTAATTATCGCCACATATTGTGAGAGCGGGAGGAATCTGGTGATCTGCGGCTCTGAAAACCCCCGGGCAGAGAACCAGCGATGTCAAGAGTTTTACAAGATTTTGAGCTTTCATGAAGCTTCCAGCCGTCATGAGCTGCAGCGAGAGGCCTGCTGATGGCCAGAGCGCTGTTTACACTCCTCCTGCACCGTCCACCTGGCTGCTGTTTGAAGACAGTGTGTGTGTGTGTGTGTGTGTGTGTGTGTGCCCTTCAACCAGACGGCCCTCCTCTCCACCTCTTCCTCTGGTCCCACGTTAAGCACTCAGACTCGTTTAGCACTGATTCACTGCGCCGTGCGCTCCGGAGGCGACGCTGCTCCGAATGTGTTTCAAAGGCGAGTAAATATTGGGACGAAAAAGAAAAAGGAAAAGAAAAAACACTGAGCCGTATCTCAGCTGCGTGACAAACTATTTTCCTTTGTAGCAACGCAGCATTTTCACATGTCGAAAACAAGTCATGATTCTTGGACGGCCCCTCAGCCGGTGTAGGTGGAGCGCCGTGCCAAAGCGGTGGCGTCGTCCTCCGATTTCTCATCTGAAGCTGAAGCTCGCTTCCCGTCGGCATCTTCTCGCTCTGCTCGTTTCGTTGGGAATTCTGAGGTTCGAGCTGTTTCAGAGGATTCCTGTAACGGATGTAGCGGACGGTGTTTGTTTAACGGCGGCCATGACAGCGCCGTGATGATGATGAGGAGATGAGGACGATCCAGGAGACATTCAAGCTTCTGTTTGTGATCTGGAGTTGGTACATTGTGCATGGTGTGTGTTGACGGGAGGTTATCGATTAATCAGTCCTGAAGACATCAAAGCTTCAGCTGTGGAAACAGGTCAGCGGTGTCAGGCTGGCTTCAGTTCACAGAGGTGCAGGTAAATTATGAAGAAGGTGGACTTGGAGTTGAATATATATTCTTAAACCTGAACAAGTTGAGAACGGTGCACTTTTACTATAACAAGCATTTTATCCTGATGAAAAACACAGTAAATTATCTTTAAACCAGATTCTTCACACTGTGGTTCATAAATGACGTCCCAGAATCCTCCAGTGTTAGGTATCTGCTACTCTCACACAGAAACAGTCAGTTTTATTGAGAATTTTTGATGTTTTCTTTGTAATTTTCGCTTTTTTTTTAAAGGTCATCATATGAGCTGGATTAGCTTCATGCGTGACGTCCTGAACTCGGAGTCGGATCGTCTGGCTCACTGGACTCTCAGTGAACTCCTGAACAAGTGACTCATCAGCAAGGCACATTTTGCGATGACGTGTCACTGCAAGCGCTGTCAGCGTGTGTGTGTGTGTGTGTGTGTGTGTGTGAGTTCGGTTGCGGGTCGGATGAGGAGCAGGCGTCTGTGTAAACAAGATGAAATATGCAGAAGTGCGGCGCTTTCATGTGGGGAGGCGACAGCTGGTCCTGCTGGAACACGACCCAGCTACAGAAAACTAGGGGGCATCCGGATTTGAACCGGAGACCTCTTGATCTGCAGTCAAATGCTCTACCACTGAGCTATACCCCCTGCTGTGAAGGAAGGCCTGGCGGCGCGTGGAAGCGGGTGTTTGCTCAGCGCGGCGTTCAACCGGCCGCTCTGTTTATCCTTTGATAGCCGGTCCCGGCAAATGTGATTAGCTGGCATTGCGTAACCATGGCGACGCGGCCGGGGTGGGCTGCTAATGCAATGTGTGGCCTCTGCCCAACCCGGGCAGGTCATCCGCCTGCGGTCCGCCAATCAGATTACAAGGTCCCAGTTTGCATCAGAACATGAAAAATGAGGAGTAATGAAAGGCGCGCGCACACACACACACACACACACACAGACACACACACACACTGCCGCTTTGTGCCGCTATATCTGACCGTCACATCACATTCAGACGCTCCCAGAAAATCCTGTGTGAAATGTTAACGCCTGTCGTGCTCCCCAGGACCGAGATCTTCTCTGAAATATGTCAGCATCCTGCAGAAACTCTCTTAAACTTTCCCGTTCTTCCTCTTCTCCTCTCCTTTTTGCTCTCCATCCTGCCCGGCCTCCAGGGAAAGTACGCCAAGAGGAAGAGCCGCTTCAAGCGCTCGGATGGCAGCACCTCCTCCGACACCACCTCCAACAGCTTCGTCCGACAGGTAGCGTGTCGTTGCCGCCCGCCGTCCCTCAGAGCCTTCCTCAGCGGTCCGATCGTTCGCACTGCACCTTCGAACTTCTTACGATAGAATCAATGAGACTCTGGCTTTTTACGCTCTGAACAAAAAGCCTGCAGATAAAACACCAAATGCACAATCTCCATCTAATCTTCGCGTACAGAAACGCCACTTAAACACCCACTCAGTTTCCCTCGTTTATTTATCCCCCCACGCCGCAGGCAGAGCACCTGGACGGCGTCCAGGGCGATCGGCGCCGTTGTAAGAACACATTCAGCACGGTTCATGAGATGCATGTCGCCTAACTTAAAGAAGAAGGAAAGAAAACTTTCAAACAGGGAAGACATGTTGAGAGCACAGTTTGAACTGGAAACCCTCGTAACCACTACACCTGTGGATGGCGGCTCACAGAGATTTCCTGTTTTCTAACCCAGATTTTTCATCTACATAACATAAGTGCTAACCACTGAGCAGCAAAAGCAACACAAACCTAGTTTAAAATGCAGCTGTGTCGATTTTAAATGATTTTTTTTTTTTTTTTTTTGGTTTTGGGGATAAAAATCTGATATATCCTGAAGCAAACTCTAAGATAAGGTCATCATCTATTATTGAAAGCATCTGGAAGATATTAGAATTTTAATAAACGGACTAAATAGAGTTTAAAACTGCAAGAAGCAAATCGGTTCAGGGACAGTTTCTATCCGACAGCAGTTAGGATCCTGAACAAAGGCTAAATGGAAGGATAATGCACTCAAACGATGGCAGTTTTTTTTTCTGCACCTGCACTGATGTTATTCTATTTGCATTGTATGCATCTTATTTATTTATATATTTATATGGATCTTTTTATCTACTTCATTTTTATGTTACTTATTTATGTCTGTCTTTGCACTGACTGAAGGGCTTCGCAATTTCGTTGTACTTGTTACAATGACAAATAAAGTTCTATTCTATTCTATTTTGGTTCTCAAAAAGCGCCTTGTACCAACCGAAAACAAAATAATTTCATCCTTTTTCAATGTAAAAAACTCCAGAATGTAATCTCAAAGTCTGATCCTTCATCATAAAAACATTTTGCCAATCATCTAATGAGTTGTTAAAAGTGTTAAACAGCAGCCGGTCGTGTTCTAGAAGCTAGTCGGCAGCGCCGCATCTCTGGGAAACGACAGGCTTTCCTCTCAGGTTTGGTTCGGGACGGCCGTCACGCCGGATTCTGTCCCTCAATGACAGCTGGGAAAAAAAAAAAAAATAATCTTTACAGTTTGATTACATGATTGACAAGTTACACACCTTTTGAAAAGTGAGCGGCGTTACTGTAACGAGGATAAATGGAAGTGATAAATAAGCTGCGATGACGGTGTAAGCAGGCTGACCTGGAGTCGGATTTCTGCTTCCTCCAAACCGTGACTTTCCCAGAAGACACCAGCGCGAAGACTGACGCTCATCCCCGTAAATCAGACAGTTTTCCAGGGATTGTGACTTTGTCTGCGAGTCAGCAGGCCTGCTGCGAGACGAAGGCTTGTTTGCTGTGTTTGGTTCCCTCAGCCTGTGAAGCAGCAGAAGGAGACATGTTTTATCTCCTCCTCTGCTTTAGAAGCTTATTGAATGATTCAGAAGGGGTGGAGGTTTGCGCCGTATCCCCTCCACTCCCCCGGAAAACCGCTAATCCTCCCATCTACTGTGTTTTTAGCTGTTTCCAATTAATGATTTTTTTTTTCTTTCCTTTCAATAATGAACTATTATTAATATTTGAAGACCTAACAAAAGTTGACGGTGCTAATAAAGTTCGCCTCGTTCGAAGTATAAAAAGCTGCCGGAGAGTCGGAGGGGTTTCCTTTGTGTGCGCTCCTCGCCCTGTTATTACCCAGGAGCTTTCCGTCCTCCATTAACACAACCTGGTATTTTCTCGTCTTGGAAACGAGCCGCGTCCTCCTGCTCTGTTCACCTTCTGCTCGTCTCAGGCGGCCCACGGACGCCGCCGCAGAGGGCGGGGTCAGAGTTCAGAAGAAACACCATTTTCTAGTGGATTCCTTTGGTTTGCAAAATCTCAAACAGCGTTTCCTGCTGAAACTCTTCCTCGATATAAGAACTGGCGCTCGTGCCCTCGTCTGCACATGACATTTCTCGGCGCTCCGCCGTGTCACCGCTAAACGACTCCCGCTTTTCCGCCTGACCCCTTGCTTTCTGGGAGGAAGCTTCTCCAGACTCGCCGGGTGACATTTTACGGTGACTTCCCCTCGAGTCAAACCTCCCCCTCCCCCCTCACTTCGGTTTCTGTAGGTTGGCGGCGTGCTCGCCGACCCCGCGTCCTTCATTAGCGTCTCTTCTTCGCGAGGTAACGAGGACTCATAAGCACGGCGAAGAACATCGGCTCCAGTGAGGGTGATTGAATGCCTCCCCGTCTCGTGCTAGCTCGCGGTGGTTCAGCAGCCGCCGGTGGACCGAGCCCTGAAACGTCCGGAGCGCCGGCCGCAGATTCCTCCGTCAGGCGTCATGTGTGTTCCTGTGCAGATACGAGCGCAGAGCCGAGCCCCGTATAGGCTTTACAGTCTCACACACACCTACGCAAAGTGCACACTCCCTCACCACACACACAGAAAATACACAAGAGCCACAATCAGCCAACGGTAGCGCTGGCTGGTACACTCGGCCCGGTTTCCACGGCAACCGGGCTGCTGAATCTCCCCCTGTGCACAGGCACAGTGGGATGGAGAGACGGAGAGGATGTTTCGATGGGGGTTGTGTTTGCAGCCTACGTGTTTGTGCCGTGCTAGTTTGTGTGTTAAGTTCAATACACACAAAAAAAAACACACACACACACACACACAGTGTGGTGGTCAGGTGTGTGTGAGGCTGTCTGCTGCACGTCTGCCGCTGTTCCAGTACAATCTGCTGCCGCCGCTGTCAGTGGGGGGAAACAGGGATTTTTTTTTTTATCCGAAGCGTTTGTATTCTGGGAAACATTATATCATCAACGGCTGGAAAATAAACCCACATGCTGAATATAGCGGCGTGATATAACGTGGCTCCTCAGGAGTCGACAGGATGAGCACATGGCAGCTGCTGAAGGATGTGGTTCATGAAGATGAGGAAGGCGTGAGGACCGCGGCAGAGCGAGAAAAAACTAACATCATTACGCTCTAATTTACATTTTTAATGCCTGCAAAATTAACTTTCAGCCATTGTGGAGGATGACTGATCATTTTTAATTAACTGAATTACACAACAAAACTTCTCCACCTGGAGAGGTTTAAGCATTTCTGAGAAGTAGCCGTTAAATCTTCATCCACTGGTCTGTAAAGACGACCGTTTAAAGACGTGTCCCTAAAGCTGGACAAGTCGACTCTCTTCACGGTGAAGCCGACTCTCATCCCTCAGTGACACTCTGGGACTCTCACTCAGGTTAACTCGCCAACTTTTTGCCGAATTTTGGATTTTCTGTTTCAGCTGAAACGGTGAAAACGAGCCATAAAGCTCCTTCGCCATGACGGACCAAAGGAAAACAATTCAGTGCACGTGCATCCCAGCACAGTGCTGGGAACGGGATGCTGCCAGTGTTGCACAATGTTGTAATTTTCTGCCATCCCTTCGCCGGTAAATCTGAAAATTCCAAACAGACAGAGGGGTTTAACTTGCTGAAGCTGAGCCTATTTTGTCAGGCTTCTGTTGTAAATCATGAATCTCTGCGAGCGCACGGTTTCTGTGAATGATCGCAGAGTCACATTTGCAATAAATCGCTGAAGTTTGCCAAGTGAGTTGACAAAGTGACGCCACACTGATCTGGGTGTTTGGTAATTCATTCGGTTGATGCTGCAGTCGCGTTTGTTGCATGTGAAATAGTCGAGGGCCTCCGGTTAAATCTGATATGGACCGGAGTTACATTTCCTCCTGCGATGTCGTTTAGATAAAGGCTTGATTTTTGAAGGATTTTTCAGGCTGCAACACTCATACTCATCTAGAAACACTTCCCACCGAGCACTTACTCATTCCCACCACCCGACCACGAGGAGCGATTCTCGCTCAGAGGTCGGCGGCGGAGGGACACTTCCAGGCTTTTGTTCCCGACGCTCGGCTTCCAGCTGCTGCGGCAGGTTTCCCCCCCCCCCTCTCCTGTTGTCACCAGCTCCAGAGACAGGAGAGGAGGAGGAGGAGGAGGAGGAGGTGGGGGGGGGGGGTTCCTGTCAGGATGCTACAGGTTGCCCTCTAGTGGACTGATTCGACCCCCTCTGCCACCGCCGCCGCCCATCTCCACCCAACCGGCGTCCTGAACCTGGAGCAGATGACGTCCTGGTGGTTCATAGGAAATTATGGATCTGACTGTTTTATTAGTGACATCGAGTTACATCCCAGATCGTTGGGATTTGTGTCCTCAGTTCACTGCTGCGGCCCAAATCCCCCCCCCCCCCCCCCCCCCCCCATTTCTTTTGAACCTTTCTTCGTGTCATTAATCCCTTTTTCCAGGAGATTGACAAAGAAATAGAGATACAGACAATTGAATTTTGGAAGAATTCAATCCGGACAGCAGGAATAGAGAGATCAGGGAAGGTTTGGTGGGGGTGGGGGGGGTTTCCCTGGCTGCTGCCCCAGTCCCCTCTCACGTCAGCTGGGCCACTGAATGGCTGACGGCGGCATACCGAGCCTCCTCCCGGGGCTCAGTGCGCCCGCGGCCCTGTTTCTGCCGGGCCGCGGCTAAATATATTTCCCCAGTTTGCAAATGTAGCACAAGTCCTGCAACCCGACCCCCCCGGCCCGCCGCTGCTCCGGCTCCTTTCCTCTTCACAGGGTTCACGTTCCTCAGGCTGCAGAGGTGGGGGTGGGCGTGTGTGTGTGTGTGTGTGTGTGTGTGTGAGAAAGGGTGAAGCGGGCGCTCTTTTAGTTTCATGCATACACCTTCTCTGCTCTGTCTTTCTCCCATATTACACACACACACACACACACACACACACACACACACACACACACACACACACACACACACACACACACCCCCATCCAGTCACAAACACATCCGGACACTTATGCACTTGTTGAAACTAGCTCGCTGACACTCACACTCAATCCCCCTACCACCCTCTCTCTCTCGCTCTCTCTCTCTCTCTCTCTCTCCCCCTCTTCCTCTCTCTCTCTCTCACACACACACACACACTTACACACACTTATAGACGTAACTCTGCCTGTGGACTCCGGCGTTGCCCCCTTGGTTTGCCGTGGAGCGGCGAGTGTGGCAAACGAGGTATGGAGAGGAACGAGCGGATCCAGAGGCCCGTGATGGTAAGAACAGTTCTGGACCTCAGTCTGCAGGCGGGGAGCTTTAGTCCCGGCTGATGTGGGAGTGTGTGTGTGTGTGTGTGTGTGTGTGTGTGTGTGTGTGTGAAGTGTCTTCATGGCCGTCTCTCCAGCGGCTTTGGTTTTGACAGATCAGCAGACACCTTTGCTGTGAGACTTGACAGGAAAAATGTGAAGTTTTTCCAGCCGATGGCGTCAGAACCCCCGCCACGGCCCCCCTTCCTTCCCTCCCTCCCTCCTCCCCGGACCGCCGTCTTCCTCGTCTCCCCCTCGTCCGGCGGTGCGGTGCGATTCCATTTTGGGCCGGGCCGCAGCTGCTGGGAAAGGCGCTGTGTTTTTAATTAGACTTCCAGTCCTGCCGGCCGTCTGTGCTGCTATGCCGCCCGTATGACCATTTCAGAGGGGCCGGATTCACTGCGGCCCCCCCCCCCCTCAACTCATACAGGCCCGGCCTGGGTCTGCTGATCAGATTGGTTTGATAAAATGAACAAAAAGACGTTCAAATTATAGTAATATAGTCGATCAATTCAAGAAATGGTGTTTGATAGAAGCATTCATCTTATTCCATTAGAATATTCAGTGTTTTCATACTTGACTGTTTATGAAAAGACAAATTATTTCATTAATATGAGGCATTAAAGCATTTCAGCTCCGGATTTGATTTTAAATCAAATTATCTTGTCTGGATTAAACAAAGGCAGCAGGAGAAGCGTCTCCCAGAAATAATCACGGCGCGCTGCTATCACCCGCACTTTGATTACTTATTATGTAAATCTGCCCGTTTTGCTCGATTGCCGCTCAGTTTATTAGAGACCGAATGTCTGTTTTTTAGCTGATGTTTGTTTACCTGTTTGTGTGGAACCAGATTGCTTACAAAATAAGGCGAGGAGCCATCCGTCCAGCCATCTTTTACAGAAACAAACAAGTGCCATGAAATGTGATACGTTCCTTAAATTTATTGAGATGGGAGGATTGGATTTTAAGTATTGGAAAAAGTAATAAGTGGAGGATTCAGTCGATATACACTTTATTAAATCATTTCAAGAATATAAAGAAAAGGAAGCAGAAGTTGAGGATTACAGTGAAGACCTGTAGGGTCAGGGTCAGGGTCAGGGTCAGGGTCAGGGTTAACCCTCTGCAAAATTGGTATAAAAGATGTAATGAAGTATAAATTCACAATGAGAGCTTCTGTTTCATGTTAGCAGAGATTTCTACTTGGCTTCAATCATGGCGTCCGACCCGTCCATCGCCGTGACCTCTGGGGGTCAGGGATGACGCGCCGCCAGCTGTGCCCTCCAGTGGTTGGAGGATGATGGGAAGTGGGAGGCTCAGAGCTGACTCAGCGTTGTTTTGTTGCAGCACATCGGAACAGTTTTTTTTTTTTTTTTTTGCACCCCTAAATTTAACTGCGTGTGATTGCACAGCTCAAGCCCCGCCCCCTTGATGTGGAATCCGTGGTGCTTGAAGCGCTTTGCTGTGTTTTAATCCAGGAATCGGGGGAACGTGTGTTTACTGCTGGGTTTCCCAGCTTCTGTTTGTTTGTAAAAAAAAAAAAAACTGAAAAAGGGGATTTCTGGCTGAGTTGAGTCCGTGACTCATCTTTCTGGTCATCTCCGCGCCGCCGTGCGGCCGGTTGCCATGGCTCCGCTGAAGCCTCGGTTTGTTCAGGAGCCCGTCCTCGGCGTTTGAGGAGTGTGGCCTGTTCTCGGCCCCGGTGTGTGACGTGAGCGCACGGCGGAGCTGCTGATGCATTCTGGCCGCCTGAGATGCGACGCCGTGTTCCCGTCGTCGGGGTGCTGGGGTCGGGGTCGGGGTCCCGTCGTTGACGGCTGTGGCGTCAAGCAAACAGGAAGAAGGATGCTTCACGTTGTCGCGCTCGCCTCGTTTCTGGGCCGATTTTCACATCATGGGACGTGATGAGTTTGAGGATATTTTTATTATCGGTTTAATTATCAGCGCCGGAGCTGTGGGGATGTTGAGCACTTCTTAGTCATGCATTGTGAATTATTCTGACAACACCTGCGTGGATGCTCCTGCTGTTTGGAGCGGCAGCAGATTGGATTCTGCCCCCTCTGCCCCGCGATCTGACGCAGCGCCACGGCGCCACCGGGGCGCTGATGTGGACTGTTTCACCGAGGTGCGAAAACGATGGAACATTTAGCAGAGCGCCACAATAAAAGTGCCAACTTTTTCAGGCTTAATGGAGAGCATTTCACTCCCCGTTTTGTTGCCTTCCGCCGCGTCGGGAGAAGCGCCGTTAGCTCATCTCCCTGCTGCGGGGCGACTCTTTTCACCCCTCATTATTCAAGGCACTTGTCTTTTTCCGTCCCTCCCTGCCTCCTTATTCTCTTATCCCCCCCCCCTGAAACCCCACCACCACCATGTGGCTCTGTTTCTCCTCCACCTTGCTTCATTCTATATCGATGCTGTAAAGAGCAGCTGTGGATTAATCAGGAGGGAAACACTCCTTTATTTTAAAAACCACAACCGCCTTGAATAGTTTACAAATGGTACAGATGGAGCACGGCTCTAAATTTCCAGTTTTCTTGTGCTTCATTCTCCACTGGAAACTTCAAATCAACGGGACAGACTCAAGGCTCCGCAGTTAGAGAAACCTCTGTTTGCTTTGTGGAAATGCAGCTAAAAGCGTCTCCCAGAGGTCGTCGCGCCTCGTTTGCCGGACGTCGTCGCCGGTCCGGGGGTGAGAAAACACCTCGCCGATCACCTGTTGAAAGGCCTTGATGCCGCCGAGCCCATCTGCCTTCAGGGTCTTTTATTTACTATCGATTTGCCGCGTCTGCCTCGGCGATGCGGCTCGCTCCGGCCGCCTGTAATGAGCTGCAGGAATGGTTACTATGACAGTGGCGCGGCCGCCGCCAATGGGAGAGCGGCGCCGCCGTCAGATGGCCTGTTGCTATTTTCAACAGGAGCTGTATGTGAAGTGAAGCAAGCAGCTAATTTAGAGACACAACCCGGTGACATGGGAGAAGAAGAAGAGGAGGAGGAGGGAGGAAGGAGGGAGGAAGGAAGGTAAACGGGGCGGATATTACGGCTGACTGACTTTTGGGTCGAAAACACTCACTCAGCGCAGATTTTAAATGCAATGGAGAGAAATTAAAACGATAAACTGCGCTCCATTAGCAAAGGTGGAACGGCTGAGTTTAATGAAGACTGATAATTAAGTGAAAGATTAATTTGCCAGTAATTGGTTTATGTTTGTGTTTCACAACCGTTTGCTAACAGCAGCATCTTTTAATTTGAAACTCATCAGGAAGCAAGCAAAGACCTCCGACTTCTGATGTGAGGGAGTGAGTGTGGAGACAGTCGCACCAGATTCTCTGGAATATGCTCGTGTTTGCTCGCGGAGGAGCTGTAATCACTGTCTTGGGGGGGTTGAAGTGGATTTTCTCCACAGTCCCTGCGATCCAGCTATGATTCAGCAGAAGTGGGGAACACTTTGACCATGGGGGGGGGGGCCTTTCCTCCCCGCTCGCTCGCTAAATTACCGCTGTGATGTGAATGGAGTGAGCGTGTGATTCAGAGACACAATCATTTCTTCACACACACTCGTCACCAGCCTCTCTTTCTCGCTTTACTCACTCTGCTGCATCACTGACCTGCTGTATTGAACAGGTTGCTCTGGACGTCACAGCTCCTGCTGGGGGGGTTTGTTGACCCGGTGTTCCTCAGGGCTCGGTGCTGGGATTTCACCGGTTTGGTGACTCAGCGGCGGCTAAGCGGGGGCGGCGCCGACGGCCCTCATTAGATCCTTCCTCCCACCTGAGCAGGACGCCGCCGCTCCGCTTCAAGAGCTGCGGCCTGAGCTAATGAAGCGGGAAGTGGCTGGAGGAGTCGCCGGCCGGCCGGCCGTCACCGTGGTAACAGGGAGGGTCTGCGATCGAGTGCGAGGCCGGAGTGACGTGATCCACGTCTGTATGTGTGTGTGTGTGTGTGTGCGTGTTCACATCAAACGTCGCGCAGAGACACATGGGAGGGAAGAGAGGAGCATTAATCACACGGTGGAAACCTGACAGAGACACAGGACGAATGAAGAGTCACACAAAGTGTTTTCAGGCCAAAACAACACAAAATATAGAAGATATGGAGCAAAAAATGCATCTAACTCAGTGCGTGTGTGATTGAAATATCTTGTGGAATATCAAATATTTTTTTGGATTTTTGGATTTTCTTGAAATGTGAGAAATGCAGTGAAGAAAATGCAATTTCAATAAAATACAATGCAAACCTACATTGTGAGCTGCAGAACTGAACACTGTATCGACACGCTGGATCCAACACTGCAGATCAAAACTGGAATAGAAATCTATCAATCACATCAAATCAGGATGAAGCATTCCTATCATATTTTTCTATGAATACAGGATACTTGCATACGTGTTTCTTCTCCTGCATTATAGAATTATTCTGGCCTCTGAGTCATTGTTTTTTGTTTGTTAGTTGCTCTTTGCATAAATATGCTGTATTTATCTGTGATTCTTTTTAATGCATTCAGAAACATTCATCCAATAAAGCTCACAGTGGAACTTTCCATGCATTCTTATATATTTAATTGGAAATATCAATCCATGAAATAATAACGCTATCACAAAAACAAAGTAAATTCCACGTGTCAATAAAACAATGATATAATTTTCAATGACAAAAAATTTTTGTCTTGCATTTACTGGTAAATTTGAAATTTCAAACCTGTTTTTGTTGCAGTGCTGTATCTTCTCTTCGTTTTACTTTCATTTTATTAGAGTAGTTAAGAAAAACAATCACAAAGACTTAAAGAAACAAGGAGCAGACCTCAGAGGTTTGGTTTAAACCTTTCTTTAAAATGCATTTATTTCCAGCTAGCGATACCTGATGACTGTTCATCCTGGACGTTCAGATAGTATGAGTTTCTTTTTCTTGTTGTATCAAAAAGATTTTCTAAATCATTTCTAAACACAAAAAAGAAAAGGAGGAAGCCTTGCATTGAACTTTAGGAATTACACATTGACCTTTAATAATGATTTTTGGAGAAACAGAGGCATAAGCAGTGGCTCCAGTTGGGGAAATCTTGTTTTTCTCTGAAGGAAGAAGAGGAAGAAAATCAAACACTGAAACAAAAACTGAATGTGGTGTAAATGTGGAGGTTGAAGCCTCAAATTTAACGTTACAGTGAGATGAGTCACAGCCTTGAGCTCTCGAGTTTGCATCTATGGACACAAAACTCTCATCTCAGAGAAGATCTGGTGAAATAAAGGATCATTCTGAGTCTTGGTGAATAAATTTTGCTTCTATATAAAACCTTTTTCCCATCTGAAGTCCCGGGCTCCGGCGCCGGCGTGGATCGCTCGCCACCGCGGAGCGCCACTGTTTGTTGTCCTGCCGGAGTGTGTCGTCTGACTGCACATGTTGAGAAGTTCCTCGTCGTCACTACATATGGCGGATGTCATCCTCCTGCGTTCTCACCTCTATTTTAAAAGCCCACACCTAGTGACTCACTGCCGCTGCCTGCCTCATTCAGCTGTCCGCATTCTTGTCAGCGCCTCCCACAATGCACCAGGCAGCCTGTCAGCCCCCCCCCCCCAAAAGAAAAACCCAGCAATGAGCGTACAAGTGGGATTGTTATATAAATTGAACACTGGAACACTTCAGGAGTTCGGCCTGCTTCTCTCTCTCTCTCTCTCACTCTCTCTCTCTCTCTCTCTCTCTCTCTCTGCGCCGGCTCCACAGGCCCGCCGGAGGCTCGGGTTTTTATTGTGGCAGGGGTGTCCGCATGGGGGGGGTCAGCGGCAGAGAGTCGGGTTGCGGTGCATGAGAGGTGGATGTGTTGGAAACCGAAGCCACTTCATGAGAAATTTATATCCAGGCCGATGTTATGAGCGCTGCCGGGGTCATCGCTGCCTCTCTGCCGGTTTCTGGCTCCTCTCGACACGCCCACGCTCTCACTTCTGCTGTGGAGAGGTTCCACGCCTCGGCCGCCGCGGAAAAATGTCAGCCCCTCGTTTTGCGTCCTTCACACGCGGTCGGCTTCGGTGGATGCCTCCTCGACCCCTCACCTGAACTGTGGCGGCGTTTCAGGGCTCGGCAGACTCCTACACCAGCCGGCCGTCGGACTCGGACGTGTCCCTGGAGGAGGACCCCGAGGCCCTGCGGAAGGAGGCCGACAGGCAGGCCCTCGCCACGCTGGAGAAAGCAAAGGTCAGAGGTCAGCGGTCACGCTGCGCCGCGCCATCGCCGTCACCGCCGCCGCCTCTGAGTCGAAATCCCTCGCGTTGGTAAAAGATGTGTCTGTTTTTGCCTCCCGCAGACCAAACCGGTGGCGTTTGCTGTCCGCACGAACGTGGGGTACAACCCCGGCCCCAGCGACGACGTCCCCGTGCAAGGCATGGCCATCTCCTTCGAAGCCAAAGACTTCCTGCACATCAAAGAGGTCTGGAGTCTCATTTTCCCCGCCTCGGTGTGGAAGTAGAGCTTAAGACAGAAGACGGGGGACGGCGTTGTGGGCGGGGCTTGGGGATCGTGGGCGGGAAGCCGGTGAGGGATCGTGCTCTGATCCACCGGCCGGGCCAGGAGTGGGAGTCGGCAACACGCTGATCCAAATCTGGGAAGAAACATTTCTGAAAATTGGCTCAAAAAAAAAAAACAGATCAGTGAAAGTAGGACTCAGTTTGTTTCTGATTTCTGAACACTGTCAGGCTACAGAATTAGTTTTTAGACACAAATATTTGGGAAATAAATATTTTGGACAGATCTGGGATGAGTTGTTTTTCGCCAGACGGGATTCATGATTCCAATTCTTAATACCAGCGAGCAGTGTTGATCCCACAGCGCATGTTTTTTCCTCCATATTGACAGAATGAGCACATCCCGCTCCAACAGCACTCCGTTTTCATTACAGTCAAGATCAATCTATAAAATACAGGCCAGAGACTCGCCAACAACCAGAATTTAGAAATAAAAAAAAATCCTTTTCGTCAACTAGCAGATGTCGGTTCAGGGTTATTTCTAGATTCGCTTCTCAGTTTGTTTCCAGTTGAACCTTCAAAGAAGCAGTTTGCTTCCCAACAACCCTGAGAGCAACAATGGAGAAGTGTTTCGACGTCGCTCACATCTCTGCGTGCCAAGAATCACTGATGAACGGAACGGCTGCTGTTCAGAGCAGAGCCAGCCGAATTCTCCACACTGTGACTCTAGCTTCAAATTATGGGAGATTTTTATTCATCAAAAACCAAAGAATTAGCTGTAAATTTGTCAGAGATGAAGCAAAGTGTTCATGAATGTGTGTGTCTTTGTGTGTGTGTGTGTGTGTGTGTGTGGCCCGATCCGTTCCGCATGCAGAAGTACAACAACGACTGGTGGATCGGCCGCCTGGTGAAGGAGGGCTGCGAGGTGGGCTTCATTCCCAGCCCGGTCAAGCTGGAGAACACGCGTCTGCTGCAGGAGCAGAGGATGAGACAGAACCGCCTCAGCTCCAGGTAGCCGTGAAAAAAAAAAAAAAGCAAACAGCGAGCCCCGCGCTTTAAAACAGATCAAACATGAGTCACTCTTCACCCCGGCGGCCAACCAAAATAGACCGAAGCACTGGCGTGAGTCACTGAGGGTCTTTGTGTTCACAGGTACGAGCTCCAAATGGATCTGTTTATTGAAATTGTTTGAAATAGTATCCAAAAAAAAAATCAACAGCGCCGTTATTGTAGTAGTACGGTTTGCGAAGCGAGGGCTCTCTCTGCCACTGAGTGATCTCCGCTGACTCTGTTTCCTTTTCTTCCAGTAAATCTGGAGGAAGTTCCAGTCTGGACGTTGCCACGGGAACCCGCAGGCCCACCCCGCCCGGCACAGGTGAGGCCGCGGCGTCCCGGGAGAAACGAGCCCGGCGACGGGCTTCTGATATTCAGATGAGAGTTTTGATTGGCCGGTTAGGCAGGGCCGGTCCCGGGGCGGAGGCAGGTCTGTGGGGGCCTGGAGCGACGGAGGGATTCGAGCTCAACAAACATGAATCCACTTCTCCACAGACTCCCTGGGAGGAGTCTTCACCCGTTTCCTGCAGGGAGGATGCGGTTGTGAATTTCCAAAGCACCGCCGGCAGAAATCGATTTGAAGGGCAAAATGTTCTCCCTCCCGTTTTGAAATGCTCCTTCTGCGAGACTCGGAGGTCACCCACGTTTTGGAAGCGCTCCGAGGCCGAAACGCAGCCACTGCAGAGATGAAATTGACTCCATGCCAAGAAAATAAAAAGTGAAAAAACCGTGCTTTGGGTCACGGCTGAAAGTTTACAATAAAACTGAAGAATTCCACAGAAGTTGAAAGAAATCAGATCGAGCAGAATCTGAGTCCAGGGGAACAGTCCAACATCATTTGATTTGAATTATTTGATTGAACTAGAAGTCTGAAGTCAAGGTGATGAAACACACTTCCTGATGGCAGGGTGTCTTTTTGTTGACGCAGAACGATTCCACTGTGTTTCCTAGGGATGCACCGATACCGAGACGAGCATCGGGTCCGATACTGCACTGAGTACTCGTATTCAGGGTGAGGCCCCTGATACCACCATGAGCAGAGGCTGTGTAGAGGCGATACACAAAGCTCTGCATATGAATCAAGCCTTAGTACTTCTAAAAAGTACTCATATCTGTATTTGGTATCGATAAATCGCTGAAGCTCGTATTCATACTCATCCTTTAAAAACGTGGAATTGGTGCATCCTTAGTGTTTACTTGTGTAAGTTTACTCTGGAAAAACACCTAAACTTGATCATGTTAACATGTAATAATAATGATAATCAGGTTTCCAGGTGGATTTATTGTTCTGGTCACACTCGACCAGGGATGTCGTCGTGGTCATAGTTTGCGAGAAGCTAAGTGGTATCAGTCCTCTCATCTGAAGCCCCAACAGAAAACATCGATTTGCCCCAAATCCCTGATTGGACCCCTAAAAAAAAAACAGACACCCGCCCCGTCCCCCCTTCATCACCCTTTCCATCCCTCCTCCTCCTCCGCTGCTCTCTCTGTCGCTTCCTTCACTCTGTTGATGACGTGATGTTTCTTCATTTTATCTTTCTCGCTCGTCGCTGAAATCATTCCGCCGCCTTCTTTTCTTCCTCCGCTGTTATTTTCCTCCTCCTCCCCTCATCTGGCCTCCTCTCTTCCCGTCCTGTTCTCTGTCTCTGCACCGCCCCCTCCTCCTCCTCCTCCGGCCCCCCCCACCCAGCTCATGTGGACATGTCCACAGTGGCCTTTGACGTTGACCCCCTGGACCTGGATGCTGAGGAGCCCCCCGAGTTGCAGGGGGACGCCCGCTCCCCCAAGGGCATGTCGGGCAGCGTCACGTCCCCCCAGGCCAACGCCCACCGACTGCCCTTCTTTAAGAAGGTAACACCAGGGACATCCGGCCCCCCTGCCCCCCCTCAGAGCTCTCACTAACTCCTGCTGTGCCCCCCCCCCCCCCCCCCCCCCCCCCCCCGCCCCGGTCTAACCCCGTCCGCCCCTGGATCTCTGTGATCGCTGAGCTGGGGGTGGGAGGCCTTGAACTAACCGATGCACGCCGTAAATGGCTGAAAATCAACCCAAACTCTGCCCCCCCCCCCCATCCCGATCCTAACATGTCCGTGACTAAACATGCTCTTGTGTTTTGTGCTTCTTCTTCTTCTTCCGCTGTTTTCCTGGCTGTTGTGTGGAATGCTACCGTAGGCGGTCCGGCTAAACAGAAACAGAAGTCGGTGAGTGTGGTTTGTTCTAAACACTAACCTCTTTAACTTTTCACCTTTTTTTTTTTTTTTTTTTTTTTTTTTTTAAATTGAACCTCCGTCTCCACGTCTTGCGTTCCCCATCCTGTGGTCGCCTGTCGGTTACGTTCTGTCCATTTGAAGCTGCGCTCTGAAGCATGGTAGCGGCAGCCGCAGGTGCGGATCCGCCGCGGACCCTGTCATAATGCGTCCTGACACGCTTTCCTTTCCATTTTACGACGGCCGATCTGAGCGACAGCGGCTGTTTTCACGCTTTTCAGCGCAAGTTCAATCAAATGTCCTGGCTTAAAGCTGCAGCTCAGATCAAAATAACGGTCATGACTTTCAGAAAAAGTAGTTTTAAAAAAAAAGAAAAGTCATTCACGTCTCCGTAGCTGGGGATCTGATGGGAGGCCGTCATAATGAGCGGTCCTGCGGTTCTCCATTTCCACATGTCCCCCATCAGACCTGCTACTCACGGCTCCACACTGCGCCCGGCGCTGCTGTTATTCACAGCCAATAAGTGGTATTGTTACGTCCTGTGCTCCGGCTCTGCCCCGGTGTAGACAAGAGCCATTTGGACGCTTTTAAAAAAGTGTATTTTTAGCCCTCTATGAATACAAATGAGGTGAAATGAGCTTCCGTTGCTCTGCTTTATGTAATATAATGCCCGGAGTGCGGGACACTCCAGCGTTTTCTCCAGCCTGAAGAGCTGCGCAGCACGTACAGGAGAGGAGGCGTGCTCGGAATATAAATCAAAAAAACTCCCCATTTTATTGTTGTCAGAGTTTCTAGGATGTGTGACCCTGTTCTCGCTGAAGAAAACAGTTTCTAAAGAGGACAGATGCTTGTGGATGAATCATCCTTTCTGTGATTCATGATGTACATTTATACCTTAAGTCGGTGTGCTGTCGGCGTCGTGTTTGTGTTTGTGTGTGGGCGCTTTGTGTAAGTCGGCGTCTTGTTTTCTGCCGTAAACGTCTCAAGGAAAGCCGCAGATTTACAGACGTACAGAGTCCAAGACTTGATGCTGAGTGGTCGTTCTAAAAAAAAAATCAGGCAACTTCAGCTCGTCTCAATAAAAACAGGAACATTTGTGGTCGGTCAGATCCGACTCACAGATATATTGTCCTCAATCCAACACAACACAACGCAAATGTGATATTTTTTTCTGCGAACTCAGCCGTGAGCGGTGCTGATGCAGAGAGAAAGGAGGAGATCTGGGAGTTTAGAAAGAGCTGCAGCAGCAGGATTGTGGCCTGAGGGCCTCTGATCAAACCTCTGCAGCATTAGAGATGACATTCTGATCAGAGAAGCTTCAGGATTCATCTGCGGCTGACTGATGATGCTCTGAAGCAGATTCACTGTCATGCAGAATTCCGAGCATCTTAAATACGGATTGGAAACTTTTTCCTTCACGGTGGTGAGACGTTCAGCATAGCAGCCCCGAATCATGATGCTTCCTCCACCGTGCATTTATCCAGTATCCCAGAATGCATCAGAAACGTATCCTTCCAGGCAGAAATCTTTGAAATAGACCTTTCTGTGACTTGCTGATGGCTGAGCTCAGCTTTATTTAACTTCATTTCACAAAAGACGTGGTAAATACCAACGAGTGGGATTGATCAACTTTTTTAGAATTGTAAAAAATCACACCTCAGATGCAAGAAGTGGACTTTACTCTCACGACAGCACGAAGGTGTGAAGTATGACGTGTGTGTGTGTGTGTGTGTGTGTGTGTGTGTGTGTGTGTGTGTGTGTGTGTGTGTGTGTGTGTGTGTGTGATGAGAGCCTCGGCACAGTCACCAGAACCTCCCCTCACACCCCGGCCCCCCCGGCGTCTGCTTTAATTATGGACACTTTAATTATGCGAGTCTGAAGCCGCCGCTTTCGCTGAGGAATTGATCCCCGCCTCCCAACATTCATAGACAGTCAATAAAACAAATGGACTCTGGCCGTCTGAGCGCGGCCGTCCATCAATCTGCCCGCTCAGCAGAACGTTGACGTAGACGTGAGTGTGAGTCTGAACCTGTGTTCCCTCTCCCCGCCCAGATGGAGCACGTCCCGCCGTACGACGTGGTTCCCTCCATGAGACCCATCATCCTGGTCGGACCTTCGCTCAAAGGCTACGAGGTGAGGCGCCGAACCGACACACGGCTCCACACTCAGAGGTTCCAGCTCCCCAAACCCGCTGGCTGCTGTTTTTCCAGGTGACGGACATGATGCAGAAAGCGCTCTTCGACTTTCTGAAGCACAAGTTTGAAGGCAGGTGAGTCTCGGCGCCGCGACGCTTCCTCCTCCTCCTCTTCGCCGGTCCATCGTCCGTCAAAGCCGCTAACGGGCCGGGCCTCTGTCTCAGGATATCCATCACGCGGGTGACGGCCGACATCTCGCTCGCCAAGCGCTCCGTCCTCAACAACCCCAGCAAACACACCATCATCGAGCGCTCCAGCACCCGCTCCAGCCTGGGTAAGATGGCCGCCGCCGCCGCCGCGTGGTCGGGCTGTCCATCACCCCATGTTTTACTTCACTCTCACTATCTGTGTGTCGTCTGTTGACTGCTTTAAATGTCTGTTTTCTGAAGGTAGCATTTCTTTAAAATTCAATTCTAAATATTCACCCCAAACTTCTCGAAGATGGGAAAGAAAAAAGTGGTTTGGGACTGAAAATGTCGATGTATCATTTGTGAAATTTATATTTATATATTATATTTTTTTTTTTGTAGTGTTCCAGTCTTTTAATCTGATTTTCCAAACACAGATTGATGCCATTTTGTTCTTTTTGTTCTTTTATTTATTTTTTGCCATATATAAATATTCTAAAAGTGCACTTTTTATCTGAGATGGAAAAATGATGTCCGTTAGTTCGTTGTCCTCATGTTTCACCTGAGATCAGGGGTGTAGACTAGAAGTTCAGACTAAATGAGATTTATAACGATATATGTGTTAAATCAGACATCCAGAGTGATTTAATATTCTAGCTACTGTAGTTCTCCACATCTGAAACTTCTTCCTGTCACACTTTAAAGTTAGTGGCGATAACAACGTGCCAAAGACCTGAAAGGATTGAATTTCTTCAGCCTTTTATAGCTGGAACTCTTGTCACTGTCAGAAATAAGACAGATATTTCAGGGACATGTGTGAATATAACCTGGTTAAAGCCTCAGTTTGTTTTTTATTTTTTCCCCAGAGGTAAAGACAATTACAGTTTAAGACATGTTCAGAATTTAAATGTCCAAATAATGGACACATACGCATATTTCGCACAGTTTCAGTCGTCTCTTTCGGTTTTACCAGCAGCCAGAAGTGACTGGGAGCGTCTGAAGACTCAACAGTGTTTTATTTCTTCCTGTTCTGATTGTCTGACCCGGCCTCCTCTCTCTCTCCATCCTGTCCTCCCTGCTCTTCACCCATCCTTTCTCCCCCACCACCACCCGCCTCCTCCCTCCACTGTCCTTTGATCCAGACGTTCTGGGTACGTATGCTCTCCTCGCTCCCCCCCCCCCCCCCCCCCCCCTTCCTCCCCCTCTAACTATATTCATCATCCGGCTCATCCATCGTTTGTCTGCCTGTCTGCCTGCCTGTCACTTTCTCTGTTTCTCATACGTCTGTGTGACAGCCTGCAGTCTCTTAACAGCAACAAAAAAGAAAGAAACGAATTAACAAGACGTGCCGCGGGATCAGATCTGTGGGAGGAAAGACGAAACTTTCCATACGGCTGCTGCGATGGTTGTGCTCCGAAACACCATGTTATCACTCAGAAAACCTCCGTCTGAGAGTCAGGAGCCGCCGTGTCATCTGATTTATCTTAATCTTAATGTTTTGCTTTAGAAAACGGTTATGAAACCTCGAGCTGAAAGTCCTTTTTAATAGCAAGTCATTACTTATGTACTTGAGTCCATTTCAAGGATTTTTCTGTGTTTTTCTGTATAAAAACTTAACTTAAAAGATGTGATAATCAGATTATGTTCAGCATACGAAACAGATGTTTAAGAGAACAACTTGTGAGGAAAATGAAGAAATCACATCGACCAATGAAGGCACTAACTCAACTCTTGACACGTAATTCTGTGTAATAATCTAAATCTCATCGAGAGAGAGAGAGAGAGAGAGAGCGAGCGCTGCCCGTCCACGTCTTTGTGAAAGTTAACAGAAAGTCCGCCTGCTGCTGTTTCTTCACTTCAGTTAAAGCCCAGATTTGTTATCAGTCTCCAGAGGGCCCCTGGCCGTGACGCCCCCCCCCTCCTCGGCCCTCTGGAGGCCCCGTCCCTCTGCGGATCGCCCCGGCTCTACTATCTCGCCCGGTGGTTGGCGGTACGCTGCCCAGACAGGCGGGAGAACATTCAGCTTTTGCGGCTTTTAATCTCCGTCCTCCTCCTCACACGTCAACACGCCGATAAGAGAGAGCAGCTGCCTTCGAAATACTAAATAATCAGCTGGAGCGAGCCGCCGCCGAGGAACAATGAGCACAAAACGCCCGGGCACTCCACAACCTTGAGTGGCTCACCTGATAGAATAATTACCGCTGTGCTTATTAGCGCTAACACAAACTAATGTTCCACTCCATTTGTTTAATGAGGGTGTTTTTGTTTGTTTATTTGTTTCTGTTTTTTACTGACATGGTGAGAAATTGTGCCCTTATTGTAAGTTATTCCAAGAACCACAGGCATCTCATTCTTAAGTGCCTCCTTCCCCCGCAAAAAGAAAGAAAGAAAAAAAAAAGTTTAAAAATAAATAAATAAGTGAATAAAATGAAATAAAAACAAGCACTTAAGGAAGAGTGAGCGAGTGAGGGGAGGCGGCGTCAGAATGAGGATGCTGCAGTGCTCCATTTAGCTCGGCGTAAATGGAACTCAAACTGCGGTCCGATCTGATTCATATGCTTGGAAGCATTTCTGACATGCATGAGTAAGAACTGACTCCTCACTCATGGATCTGTGCACCGGATGAACTGCAGCCGCACTGCTGGGGAATGCTTTTCCCTCTGTCCTGCCGTATTTATTTGTCTTATTTGTTCTGTTTTTTCTTCCTCTTCCTCTTCTTCTTCTTCTTCTTCCCCGGGCCTCCAGCGGAGGTGCAGAGTGAGATCGAGCGTATCTTCGAGCTGGCACGCACCCTCCAGCTGGTCGCTCTGGACGCCGACACCATCAACCACCCCTCCCAGCTGGCCAAGACCTCCCTGGCCCCCATCATCGTCTATATCAAAATAGCTTCGCCGAAGGTGTGACCACCATGAAAGACGTGCACGGCCACGCACACCCAGTTAACATTCTGAAAAGTTCATTTTACAGCCTTATTCTGGACTAACAGGTGCATCATGCAAAAGATAAGCAGTAACACCTTTGTACTGTAGGTGGCAGCAGTGAGAAAGTCTGTGTTTTGATAATTAAACCGGTTTATTTTGTTATTGGATTCAGGACAGATGCTGAGTTTGCAGGCTGCACCTGCTAGTTCTCTCTGGAACTGAATCATTATTTTATGTCATAATTTAATTAGTTTGCCTCTTTTTTTTTTTACAAGTTTTACACGGCAAATTATACAACAGACTTTTAAATTATGTGTCAAGATAATACTTAAGCCTATTGCATGTCTTTTTTTTTTTTCTTTATTGGAAACATGGATTTTAAGTCAATGAAGTGGTTGTAAATGTGTCTGGAGTTAATTCTGGAGGGGAAAAAAGAAAGGAAACTAGTGGTTTTTTTTACAAGAAACACAGCTCAAGGTGCTTCACACAGTCGCTGCCCTGCTGTCGCCCTGCAGGTCCTCCAGAGGCTGATTAAGTCCAGGGGGAAGTCCCAGGCCAAACACCTCAACGTGCAGATGGTCGCAGCAGACAAGCTGGCTCAGTGCCCACCGGTGAGTCTCACTCAGGAACAAACGCCCCTCATTTTTTTAAAAGAAAAAGAAGAAAAAGGTGATTTTTTTTTTTTTTTTTTTTTTTTTTTGTCGTCCTGCAGGAGTTGTTCGACATCATCTTGGACGAGAACCAGCTGGAGGACGCCTGCGAGCACCTGGCCGACTACCTGGAGGCCTACTGGAAGGCCACGCACCCGCCCAGCAGCAACCCCCCCAACCCCCTGCTCAACCGCACCATGGCCACGGCCGCCCTGGCCGCCTCCCCCGAGCCCGTCTCCAACCTGCAGGTACAGGTGCTCACCTCCCTGCGCAGGAACATGGATCTGTGGCCCGAGTTGGACGGTGGCGTAGCCGGCGAGGGGAAAGAGGAAGAGCACACCCTCTGAAGCCCAGCGAGCAAGGGAAAGGGGGGGGGGGGTCGTCACCCCGAAGGAAGAGCGACTGAAGCCCTATTCATGCTGTATATAGAAACACAACACAGACACACACATGTATTTATACAAACGAGCCAAAACTTTCCCACACAGCCAGCTGTAGTGATCATCCAGCTTTTCAAACTGTGAAAGCGACTGAACTCAAAGCACACTGGACTCACGGATCGACCCCGCACACGCCTCCTCAACCCAGAAGGCTCTTCTCCGTCTCGCTGCAATCCAGAGTGAAATACCCTGTGCTGCCCCCGCCCTGCCCTCCGTGGCTCTCCGGCCTCCTCTCTCCAGCACTTTTTCTTCTTTCTCGGCGAGGCTGAATCCAGTTTGCCATCCTCCTCCTCCTCCTCCTCCTCCTCCTCCTCCGTGTTGCCATGGCGCCGCCCCTGAAAACAGCAAGTCATGTCCGCCTCTTCAAATAGAAACCCTGAGTTTGGTGGAGGCTGCTGCTAAATACTCTGTCCAGTTTAATCATTTCACCCTAAGAGCAAAAAAAGAAAAAAAACCACTAACTTCCCGTCAGATGTAAAAAGTCGCAGCACGCCGTCAGACTTCTGTTCGCCTCCAGACAGGTCGGCAGCGCCGCACCAAGAGATGCTGCACATCTTTGACAACTGGCTTTTTAACAGAAAGAAGCATGAGGGAAACTCATCTTCTGCTCTGCTGCAGTTCGTCCTGCTGTCACGCGCTACCAGCCACCAGATGGCGCTGTTGTGCTCAGTACTTGTGGACTAATTGCATGTCTGCTTTCAGGTGTGTGTGTTTGCACTGTGCAGTCATGCATGGTGTAACATGGTGTTGGTTATAAGCAGAGGTGGTGAGAGCACGTGGTGTTTTTTAAATAGATATGGGAGAAAACAAAAGTTCTAATCTGACTTTTTTGCTCAGTTTAAACCAACAAAAGTTAAAACGTTTTGAATATACTAGCAGTGCAAAATTAAAGGTAACTGTTTGTTTTTTAAACCAACAATTTTGTAAAACAAAAATCCAAATTGAGCTCAGTCTAATCATAAGTTTTCGTTCATACATTCTCTTCGTCACCAGTGTCACTTCTGATCTGGAGGTCTTTTTGTTTTTCCTCCTGTGTTTTTGCATTTTTTTCGGCATGAAATTCACTAACTGATGCCCAAAGCTTTGTGCTTCCTGTGTGTTGCTGTCCTGTACAGTTGGGTTGTTATCAAATCCAGTAAATTTGGTTAAAAAAAAATTGACTTCTCCCAGTAATAACTTTAGGATCACAAAGTGTGTGTGTTTGATGACTTCCCAGCTCTGTTTATAACCCGGCTGATGTCAGTCTAACCGAGTTAATCTCGCTGTGTGTGACCTGGCTGACTAACCACTGACCCTGTGTGTGTGTGTGTGTGTGTGTGTGTGTCTGCTTGGTTTGCATGGCCGCGCCGGCTGCAGGGGCCGTACCTGGTGCACGGCGAGCAGAAGCGAGAGGGGCCCATGACGGAGTGCGGGGGGAGCGGCGCCCTGCACGACTACCAGACGGACCTGGGCGGGAAGCCCCAGCAGCAGCAGCAGCAGGCCTACCTGCGCTCGTCGCGCGGCCAGCTGCGGGGGGGCAGCGGGCGGGGCCTGTCCAGGCAGGACACCTTCGACTCCGAGACCCAGGGCAGCCGGGACTCGGCCTACACCGAGGCCGGCGACTCCTGCATGGACATTGAGACCGACCCCTACGAGGAGCCGGAGCCCTACCGGGGGGGCGGGGGCGGCCGCCCGCACCCGGCGCAGCACCACGGCCGGCAGGCGTCCTGGGAGGACGAGGGGGCCGAGCCGGACCAGGAGAACCTCAACCACCCCTCGGCGCCCGGCCAGACGCAGCCGCACGGCCGCGCCAAGCTGAGGGAGCGCTACTGCCAGGACCCGGCGGACACGGGGGCCAACATGAGCTGCAACAAGAACCAGGACGAGTGGGGGCGGGACGTCTACATCCGCTGAGCGCTCATCAGACCACAGAGGCTACTGGGGGAGGGGGGTTCGGGGGGCCATGCCAGTCAGGCTGACAACAACAAAAAAAAAAAAAAAATTAAAAATCTGTTTACATCCCAGTACAATGTAAAGAAATACATCAACTGCCAGACGCCATTCTCATCCACTTCTTCTTGCAAATCAATTTATTTATGTTTAGAGAACTAATATTGGTCTGTTTTCTGTTTCTTCTGTTAATACTGCATGAATATCATGGATTTCTATACTGACAGCACGAGGACAGTAGTTGTTATGATTGTGCATCTACGATTGTGATCCTGTACGAGTCGATCCGCCCCTTCTGTGTGGAGCGTGAAGGCCGATGTGTGTGTCGCGTCCGTCCTCTGCAGTCTTAAACAGGGTCTAACGTCACTGTCCCCCCGTGCGCACGGTGTCAGGGTCTCTCTTGAACCTTAATCTCACTCAGTGCTTTTGGCTTTCAGGGTTTTCCTCCCGTACCGAGATCCACAAGTCGTGAGTTTCTCAACCTCCACTTTTCTTAATCACCCAGACCTTAAAACAAGCAGGTGGAGAAGTTGCCATATCCTCAGCGTAGAGAATTTATCCATGTTGCTTACTCTCATGTAAAGCTTTGACGACAACAAAGAGTACACTCCAAAGATGTTTACTTCTTCCCTTGGCCTGGTTCAGCCGCTCCACGCCCGACTTTACCCATCCGACCCGGCCCTCGCGTTTTCCGTTTCCCTTCTTCTTCACGGGTGCTGAGGGCGGACGCAGTATTCCCGACGAGGTGTCCCGCCTCAGTCACTCCCGCCCCGAAGCAACCCCACTTTCAAGAAAACTCCAATCACAAGTGCCGGAAATGTCTCGCCAAGCCATGTCCGCCCCTGCCACGGCGGGATGTCTTAACTCTTGTTACGCTTCGTTTTCATACCGCGCCGCCGTGCGTCGCTCGTGGCCGCCCCGCCGTCGTTCCAGCTCACCTCGTTTTCTTTGCACCAGCTTCGTCGTCCGTTTTTTCAGGGTTATATTTAAAATAAAAAAAAGTACTTGTGCGTGTGGTTAATCACTCCCAAATTCCACCCAAACAGCTGCGCTTGTCTGATATTAACTACCACTCTCTTCTTACTCCTGATTTCTGACTGGATTAGTGTTGTTTTTTTGTTTTTGTTTCTTTTTTTTTTTCTGTGATCATTTGCTATTTGTTTTTTAACTCTTCAGTTCTTGTGAGGTAGTGAGACGAAGAGGAGGAGGAGGAGGAGGATCAGCTTTGGTCTTTACCTGGTTATCTGTAATGGAGAATCCATGAATGTCTTTGGTGGGCTGCCTCAGCTCACCCCTGTCTTCAGTTGAATAAATAAATATAGGATAATGATCAGTAAATAATGTTATTGTTGCGTTATCGCAATTGTTAAAAATTATGAAATAACATGTATCATTGGTGCCTGATTGTAGCTACATTTTGCTTTTTCTGCCTTTCATTTTTAATCTGTGGATAAATTCGTATTTTAATTAAAAATTGAATCAGAAAATGCGTTTGTGTCACTCTATTATCTATGCCAATGCTGCTCATACTGTTCGACAAATAATGCAAAGCCTGGAGTGTTGCTATGATGATTTTGTTGCTACATATTGAGCAAACATGTAAGTGAAGGTCTACATGGTACAGGATGTGGTTTGCATTTCTCACTTTCAAAGTTCTGGTCTCGTCACGATCAGCCGCTCCTTCGTGCTCTGTAAAAGAGGAACTGTGACAAAGGCAAAAAACTGTGTGCATCACGGTCTTATTCTAAAGATAGGATGGCCACAGCATCAGGTAACAGAAAACTGTGAAGCAAAACAGGGTAACACTTTACTTGAAGCACCCGGTATAAAGTCAAAGTCAAAGTCAGCTTTATTTGTCAAATATGCCATACATAAAGACATACAGCACAAATGAAATTACAGTCCTCTCTGACCCACATTATACTCGCAAGTAGTTATAAACACTCATAAATGATCACAATGCTTTATAACCCACAATGCAGCACAGGGTTAGGGTAAGGTACTGATGTTATGAAGCATTGTAATCATTTATGACTGTTTATAACTATAGTTATACAGTGCTATAATGTACTTATAATTTGTTATACAGGTGTGCTTCAAGTAAAGTGTTACCCAAAATGGAAAGAAGAATTCATCTAAATATCTTTACTGTGGGGTAAAATAACCTTTTTTTAAAAAGGTTTCAGTTAAAGTTACGTTTAAAGTGACATTATAAGCATGCAAAGGAAAGCAATACCTGAAAGGAATTTAAAAAATATTTTTTGATATTTTAAGAAAGAAAAAAATTGTTGTAGATTAAATAAAAATGTACTTGTACCATTTAATTTCACTGTCTATACTGTATAATGCATATTTGCCACAAGTACAACATTACCAGTAAAATGAGGAATCTCACTCGTTTAACTAAAGAGCTGCCGGTCCGATTATGACAAGTCACATTTAAAGGAAAATTTAGCTTATTCTAAACAACCTAATATTCACCAGTGTTCACCAGTCTGGGTAAATGTCTCACTCGGTAAATGTAAATACACTCAGTCATGTGGGTTAAAAACATGAAATTTGCAAATATGTCAAACATGAATGCACATGACATACAGAAATGAAACTTGTATCACCTATTTTTAATAAGTAGGCCCTTGTGAAGAGAAATGTTTATTCTCTGGCTTCTGGCGAAGGGTTGAACCAGGAAATTCTAGCTGGAAAATACCTGAACGGCTTGATGGAATCTTCGGGGAATTCTTTTTGTTCCCAGTTTTGCTTTCTGTTGATGAAATAAATCTTCCTGTGTTAACATTGAGGGAAGTACTCCAGCTCGCTTCCCTGCCCATATATGGACGGAACGCGCGCGTCACGCGTTGCGTCATCATTCCGCTGCCGACGGCTGTCGTGTGTTGCCTTCAGGTGCTCCCGGATAAACTCCGACGTCACAGATTCATAAATTGTTGGTATGTTGTGAATAACTGGAACACGCATACAAAAACACAATAAATAAACAAAAAGACAACCAAATAAGAATGGACTACTGATCCTAAATAATTCATGATGGAGATGGAGTCAAGACTCGAGTAAAAATGACAGTTTGAAATCATAATCCATAATTTTCTTTCCTTCCTGGACTTTACTTTCACCATAAGTTACTACCACAGTAAACTGTATATCTGTGACATCATGTATGCTTGAAATCAATTTACCCACTGTACCCTATGTGATAATGTGTTCTGAAGAGCATAATCCAGACTCTTCGTTATAACTTATTATTGATAAGTAATAAAGTATAAAGTGTGCTCTCTGTGATGCCAGTTTTGAAAAGAACTCCCCCTTTTAAAGATGTTGTGTTGTTATCTGAAATTCACTGCATTTGTATATTATTTAAAAGCCATGACAATTATCAAAATGAACAAATTACTTTTACAAACAAAAACTTGAAATTTTCCATTTCTAATCTGTTTTTGTTTCGCCACAGAAAAAGGAATATTTCTTTATTTTTAAAGACACAACAGGTTTCAATTTCCAAGCCTGTAAATTTTATTTAATTACAGTTTTACTATTTTAATAAACCCTTCTTACACAGATGAACCCGTATCCCCAGGATAGATTGTAATATTTCCCGCTGTCTCTGAACGCCTCAATACTATGTCCAATGCGCGTGAGTCATTCATGTGAAAACACGGAGGAGGACTCTGCGCGTGAGGAGGAGCCTCCCACTGAGCCCGGCTGAAAACACATGAAGCAGCAGCCAGTCAGACAGTCAGCTGTTTTCTGCGTCTCTGTCATTATCGGAGCTGTTTTCCTCTCTCACCTGTTGGAAATGGGATTTCTGCTCACCAAGATGATGGCTGTGTTCGGCGACAGAGGTAGGAACATTTATTATCATTATTATTATTTATTTTATTTCTTTTAAAACCTGTCAGATTCTATTAAATGATTCCAATCACTTCAGTCATATTAACCTTTGAAATTTATCCTTCCATCAACTCACTGTAACGTTTAACAATTAATGTAAAATTAAGGTTAATTACCGCCACTGTATCTGTTGACTAATAAATAACATTGATATATTTTCACTACACTCCTGTTTATTATCTGACACAAACTTGAACATAATCCAGATAAAACTAACTGAAGAGTAAATGTGAATCTATGAACTTATTGAGTTAACTTTAACCAAACTTAACCAGTAAATCAGTTGTTGAGGTGACCCACAGTGTGCTGACAGTTCAGCTAAAAGCCACACAGCTGCTGTGTCCACATTATTAAGACCCTCTAGTACACAAACAAATACTGTAATCAGGCTTCAATCTATTGACCACCTAAATCTGCTAACTTTGCTCCAAACAAGGATAAGAAAGTTGAACTTTTGTTGCTGTCCACAGTGATGGCATAACATGGATAAGAGATACATTTCTGCACAGGGAGTCTTGTACCTGTTTGTTTATCTAATCTGTGGGCATTTATCTCATTCACCTGAATTATGCAACAGGCAGATTACGCTACTGTACACCTGGGTCAGTTCGCCCAGGGCCGATCTAACATGTTTCCCACTCCCGCAGAGCACAAAGTCATCATTGTGGGTCTGGACAATGCTGGAAAGACGACGATCCTCTACCAGTTGTAAGTGATACGACACATTTGTGAGGAAGCGGCACCAGCTTGTTATGTTCTGTCACCGTGATTAAAACCCTCCCTCCCTCCAAAAAAACCTCCACCTGCAGTCTGACCAAAGAGGCCGTCCACACATCGCCCACCATCGGCAGCAACGTGGAGGAGATCACCATCCGGAACACCCACTTCTTGGTGTGGGACATTGGGGGACAGGAGAGTCTCCGGGCCAGCTGGTACTCCTACTACTGCAACACCGAGGTACGGCTCATCCGTCTCACTGGAGCCCAAAACCTCAAAGAAAGACTTCACACTGTTTTTTAATACCCTGACAGTGCATGCATGACTTCGTCTGCTTGTATCTTTTCCCCGAAAAAACTTCCTTTTTTTTCTGTGAAGCATGAAAGGTACTTTCTGCAGTGCTGAACTGTGTGTCATTGGCAGCTATAAAAACTAATCCTCAGGAGTTTTACAAGAAACTGAAAGTATTGTAAATACTTATGTGCTCTTGTGGCGGTGGCACATTCACCTAGATAGATATCCATTTAGCACAAAGCTAATTATTTACAGTGCCCCTGTGGGTCTTTCCAGGTATATTACAGGTGTTTTATAATAGCGGTGTTTTGTAACAGTTTGATTTTGGATCAACTCTGCCCTATAGTTGACTGGACTTGTGTGTTTTCGCCGTTTCAGATTGTGATTCTGGTTGTGGACAGCACCGACCGAGAGCGGCTCACTGTCAGCAAAGAGGAACTTCACCGGATGCTCGCGCACGAGGTATCAATACAGGGAATGAGGGTTGCTTTTCAATCTAATTCATAAAGCATTTAATATGCTGGTTCCCAAGCTGTGGTGTAGGAGCCCTTCAGGGACGCAGCACAGATCACAGGGGGCTCAGGGTTATTCAGATTTCATGTTTGTTGCATTTCTTTTGGATGGTCGCTGGTTTTGGATGATTTGGCTTCACTATAATGTTTTGTTTGGAGAGTTCCTGGGAGAATTAGAGCTAAAGAAATAACACGTACAGCAGGGAAGAGACAGGGTTTGGCTCATTGTCTTCTCCAGGTATATGTATTGGTTACTTGTATGATGTGAGAATGTCAAGATCACTACTCTGACTCTCGCTCTCTCTTTTATGAGGTGGAAAGAGGACTGAAACTTTGTAGTTAAGGACTGATACTGTTCCGTTGCGTGAATTGACTTAAATTCTAACTATTAAATTCATTTTAGGCTTTAATACATTCATCCTGTATAAATGATCTATTTTTGAAGCACGGTTCTCGGGCAGTTCAGCCTCTGATCCCTCCTCACACCCCAGAAAACTCGTCTTCTTTTGTGACTGAAACGGCCGACTGATTTCCTCTGAATGCGTTCCTGACGTGGAAACTCCTTTGTCCTTTGTTCCTCTGCGGGCCGCGTCTCGCTCTGCAGCGCGATGTTTTTGTTTTTGACGACCGAGACACGCAGTCACACTTTCAGTCAGTGACTAATTGCGCCGCGGCTTACGAACCCGTGACGCGGCGCCCTGAGGAAGTTCTATCGTCTGACCGCGTGAGTCAGCGTGATGACATGACGAAATGTTCCTCTGAGGCTGCTGTTTCTGCAGAGCGCGGTTTTGGAGATCTTTTGCTTCTGATGCGCGATCTGATTGTGCGACCTGTGACCTTTGGCCCGTCTCTGCCGGCGCAGGACCTGGAGAACGCGGCCGTCCTGATCCTGGCCAACAAGCAGGACGTGAAGGGCTCCCTGACGGCGGCGGAGATCTCCCAGTGCCTCACCCTGGACTCCATCACCACGCACCCCTGGCACGTCCAGGCCTGCTGCGCCCTCACAGGAGAAGGGTGAGTTCGGCGCGTCTCGTGCCGCCTTCAGTCTGAGTCAGGAGTTTTTTACCGCTGACACAGCAGAGAGGAAACAGCTCAGCAAGTACAAACGTCTGAGAGAATACCAAACGTCTTCTTGTCTCCCCTCGCAGTCTACCTGCCAGTCTGGACTGGATGAGGTCGAAGGTGGTGGCGAACTGAAACGGGCAGAAGCCCTCCCTCCTCCCTCCTCCCTCCTCCCTCCTCAGCGCGGCAGAAGTCATCGCTTCTCGCCTGTTTACGGAGTTTAAAGGCCTGAACGCAGCGTCCGAGGCGCTCGGCGTCTCACAAAGCACTTCTCATCTGTTCTCAGAAGAAGAGGAAAGAACAAACGGCCGAGACAAGAGGATGTTTCAAGAGTTCAGGAACTGCTTGTTCAGTTTTTTTTTTTTTTTTTCCGCCCATCAAGAACGGGTTTGGTGGTTTCATTGCATAAGAAGTTATTCTCACTCGTGGTTTCAAAGAACTGCTGAAGCCTGAAGTGACGCTGCAGTCCAACCTGACCACAACAGTGAAATTCCACCATTAATAACAGTTTGTTTTCTTTTATTTAACTGTGTTTGCCATCAGGTGCTAACAGCTGCTTGCTTGTTAAAGACAAGCGGTGTCTAATTATTACTGCCAAGAAATGAGCTGCTGGTGCCAACAGTGTTAGAAACTCAGATCTTTAGTGGATCTATAGAACAAGTTTTATTAGAACAAAGTGTATTTTTATATGTAAATCGTCCTGATTTAAACAGGCTCACTTAGCAACCCACATATGGCACAATTACTCAGAATGTAGATCTTTGACTGTTGGACAATATCTTCATTTTCAACATACCTGAACTACTTTTGCCTCGTTAGAAACTTTTACAGTGAGAACGCTGATAAAAACACACCACTAACTCCCGTGTCCTCCCCTTTTCAACACTTCTGCTCTGCTGAGAAGCAAGTCTGCCTCATACGTAAGAACTAATGTTTAAGTTTACACTTTTGTATGTTAGGCCTGAAAATGTTTATGGCTGTGTCCTTTAAAAAGCTCCTGATCTCTATTCTGTATATTACAGTAATGAGTTAAGTGAGAAATGGAGCTAAAGCTACTAAGGACAATGAGTTCTATTTAAAATGTACATAATGTATTGTGTAAATATTTTAAATAAATTATATTAATACAAATGAACCTGTGTGATTGTTGTCTTTGTTGAAGAGGTAATATTTTTGGAAGTGTGCCAGTTCAGTTTTATATTTAGTTTAATTTATCAGTAAAATTTGTTGTCATTGAAAAACAAGACCCACTTTATCAAACGACCATCTGTTTGTGATTGAAAGAAAGTAATAAGTTTAAATCTTGTCAAGTACAAACAACACTTGTCGAGGTCGGAGCTGTTACTGGCCAAGACGGCCTCATCATTTGGCAACATGTTCCTGTTGAAGTGTTTTCTCCTTCCACTCACTCCCCAGTTCAGAATCAATGTACCGATAGACCTGATTTCACAAACTCACTTAACATGCTTGGGTTTTTGTTTAGTGCTCACGCAGGAAGCACTTATGTGTGTGTTTACATTTTCAGTAAACTTACAATTATTGAAGTATTTCTGCAGGAAGTTCGTCTGAAACATGATGGTTTTGAGCTCATTCTGAGTACAGTAACATAGCACTCAATGACGTTAGCTGTAATATTGGGAATATTGTATTTGCTGCTGAGTCACCTGGAACCAGTATTGTAAGTTAGGATGAGTGAAACCTTCACACTGCAGTGTGGGTGTGACTGTGTGGTGGCTGTAAATGGGAATGTTTGTTTACAGGAAAGAGGAAATATAAAGGAAGAAATGTGAAGGGACGTGAGCACTGCTACAGCCCAGTGCATCTCAGTTAGAGAAAACAGAGAAAACAGCAACGATGCAAATTCACAAACTGACACACAAATCTAAATGAGGTAAAAAAAGAGGAACGTGGTGCAAATGGAAAAATGTGCTTCAAGAAACAAAACGAAATGCATCATCAGAACGTGCTGCAAACAGAAATGATGCAAAGCACAAAAATGATGCAAACCGAGAAACCATCTTCAAATAAAAAAGAAAAACTACATAAACAGGCGCTACAAAGGGACCTGCTCCAAAACTGCAGGGGGCGCTCTCAGCTTAACAGCTGAATTTGCATAGTTTCTGTACTTGAAGCTTTTTTCTGAGACGCCCTGGGCTGTTTCCGATTATTTGGCCCTTGTCGCCCACCGTAGTAGGGTTTACTTGACAGACCGGGCTGCTGAAATTCTTCGCTTGATCATCAAAGAACATGATCAAAATCAAAACAGGGGGCATCCGGATTTGAACCGGAGACCTCTTGATCTGCAGTCAAATGCTCTACCACTGAGCTATACCCCCGCGCACTTCCGCCCTAAGATCTATTCATTAAATATATCAGCAGGTGACTTATTTCATTTTTTGCTGTTCTTTCGGTGCGGGGCAAGCCCATTTTTAGGGGTGCTCAGGCCCTAAAATATGCCAAGCGCCCCTAAAATGATCGACATTAAGAAAAAATGCAATTTGTTATCATTATCATGATTAGTACAGAACTTATTGTTAATTTTACCGGTCCGCAGTAATTTGACCCCCCCTCCACACTTTGACAAGTGGTTCGATCCATAAAAAGTGCACTTCTTTCATCTCTCGTGCGCCGCGTGTGGAAAGCAGCGCTGCCTGGCTGACCCGCGGCAGGAAGCCAGTGTACACGGCAGCAGCAGGTAATGTGGTGCCAGATTAGACGACTTAAATCTCTCTGACAGTGGAGACACAACCCTTCGTCTAACTCATCACTTGTTTCAGTCGCTCCACATTACATTTATATCAGTATTTTATGAAAAAATACAGATATTAACTCGTGAGTCCAAATCAGTGATGGATCACATTACTGCACAGGGTGGTTAAGACTCACCTCTTTTCAATAACTTTTAATGTTCTCGGCTGAATATATGAGATTTCTTCAACTTGATCCTTGACAGTGATTTTCACTTGTGTCACTGTTTGACCTCTTGATAATCCAAGTGAATGTTGCAAATTTACTATAATTTATACTTTTCACATCACTAATGATAAAGATTAAAAAACTGATTATATAGAGCTATTATGTAATCAAACAGTGTAGAATTCGTCAAATTATGGCAAGAAACCACATTTAGTGGCCATTTTAGACACAGTCTTAAGTTTATTGCTACAATACTGAGATGATGAAGTAGAATTGTGACACCTCAAACCAATAGCTTCTTTCTTCAGTGATAAAACTAGTTCTTCATCAGGTTTGCATTTTAATCAATCCCCATTGTGGTTTTGTTATATTTCCAGTGCTCAGAAGGTTTGTAAGTTAGTGTGACACTTGAAAAAGCTGTTATTTGAGAATGCTACAGTATGCACTGAATTGTTGAATTTTATTTTATTTAATTATTATTATTCATATTTATCATATTATTAACACAAAATTTAATGGATTGTTTTTTATTTTGATATTGGCTACAAACTAAATCAATCAAACCAAAAGACGGTATTAATTTCATGTTAATATGATCTTTCATTTTTGTGATTCTGTGACTTCACATGAAAAGATCATTGTACTCATGAGCAGCACATCATTGAACCTCATCTTTCTTCTTGATGCTTTTATGTACAGTTCAAGAAATGTTTCATATAATGAGCCCATTTATGAGCAGCATACCAACATTTATAAAAGTTATCTATTTATTTATTTTACACTGAGAAGAGAAAAAGCGGCTTTTAACTTGTTCTGAATAAAAATCTCCACTGCATTTTTCCAGTAATCTGATGCTCCACTGCCACCCGCCCAGCTGTCCTCCAAGAAGCTAAGCACCCCTAAAACTGAGAGTCTAAATCGCCCCTGTTTCAGTGTGTGCTTTTATTGAATACTTTGATATGGTGACAATAGCTTTACTATTTCAAACAATATTCATAAGTCTGGGTGATACTGTGACCACAAGGTGGCCAAAAGATTAAACATTTAACACGAGGTTACCCTGTAAAATTAAATTAAATTAAATTAAATTAAATTAAATTAAATTAAATTAAAAGGGTTCGTTGTCAGATTAACACAGATTTTTACTGTGCTTTTTGAAGTTAAGATTATTGCACTGTAATTTAGAAGAAAATCCTGTTTTTGCAAGATATTTTAACAGTATGTTGCTGTTCACTTTACAGTAATTTACTTTAATTAAGCAAAACTCTTTGAAAAATTTTGAAGGATATTTCAATCATATTTTACTGGAATTTGCTTGAAAGCAGACTTTCCTCCATCACATTGTGCTGCAGTGATACTTTTTTGGAAAAGAAAATGTTCCTGTTTGTCAGTTTTCTCATTGTTTCTACTGTGTTTAGTACAACTTTTCTTCTGATTCTGCATTACCGTTGAAGAATAGCCACACTACAGACATTTAAATAAACTTTTGTACTTAAAAAGGGGTAGTAGACCATAAATTAATAGACTCTACACAGGTGCAGCTCTCAGTTTATTCATCTCTCTTATATCTCTGTTTAAATCAGCACTCCAGTACACATCAGTATTAGTCCACGCTGCTGAATATTGAGGGTCCTTGTTTTTTGTTGGATGGACTGTTTCTGACACTCTGACTGAACACACTCTCTCTAATAGTCCCCCCTCATTTGCATATGTAGGTAAAATGAGGCGATGACATCATTTAAAAATGATACATTGTTGCAAACTCCTCAGCCAGAACCGTTCTTAATGATGTCATCATCTAATTTGCATATCTTGGTCAAATTGAGCTTTTTGGTCAAGACCAGTGATGGGAGGAATGGCGTTAAAATAAGCAGAGATAGTATTTTTAGTAATGAGAACTGTAACTAATTACTTTACCCAGCGTTACAACGGCGTTACTATTACTGACAATAATATGAGGCGTGGTTCTGCGACTATGATTTATTGCTTTCAGATTAGTTTTTTTCTCTGCTGGAGTCCAGCTGAGCCAGCAGAGCGTGGAGTTTGTGTACAGAAAGAAGGAACTGGATTAGTGCAAAGTGTATCACGTGACATACTTTAAATGGAAGTACAGACCTTTATCAACATACATCTATTGTGTTTTATTATTATTTTACAAATGAAGACACGCTATCTACAGTTACAAATCAAATTTGATTGGTATCTTGTCTCATATTATCACACGGCAATATTTGAAAAATTTTGAATAATGTAGTGTTTCCTGTTTGTAATGTCGAGTGTCCATTTATTTAATGAATCACGTATTCAGTTTTATAATAAATAATTCAACGTGCATCTTAAAGTTCCATTAGGGGGGATTCAAATTCTTTGACATATTTAAACACGCTTTTTTTAAAGTAGTGAAATTGCCCTTGCCCTTGTAATGAATTACTTTTAAAATGCTTTTAGTTCCTAACACAGTTACTTTTTTTTTTAAGTATGTAAGTAGTAAATATGACTAATTACTTTTTAAAAGAAGGTTACCAAAGATTGAGTGGCAGTGAGACCACTGGATGATAATTAATGACACAATATATGTACATTTCAGTCATGCTACAAAATAGTTTCTAGCTAAAGTAAATCATTTGGATTTTATTTAGTTAGAAATACTTTCTGTAATTCTAACAGGTGATTTTTTTTTGAGTGAGCACATGCACAGCTGTTGAAAGAACTAGACATTTTTTCCAAGGGGCAGTATTTTCTGATGGAACCAAAGCAGAGCCAGACGACGGGCATCAGAGCACATATTTGTATAATATGACAATTTTGACACGGTGACCAACATTGCTGATTTCTAAAGGCGCATAACGGCATTAATCACAATCACTGGGCAGCAGTGTTTCACTTACATTTAATTAAACTCGACTGGAACCAAAATAGTCCGTCTTCTGCACACATTGTGGCCTTTGTATTTGCATTGTGACTTTTTCCTGTTTCTTTGTGCCTTTTGCTCTGTCATAGAAATAAATATATTTCACTAATTAGTCAAGGGTTACAGGTTGTGATTTCTGATTTAAAAAAGAAATAAATAAAAATAAATAAATATTCTCCAGCATCACTCAGAAAGCCAGAATCATCACCACTGAATCCTTCCTACTGAAATTTCCCATAAAATCATGACGGTGTGAACATGAACCACATGACCCTGAAATTCATTTCACCTTTCAATTTTTTTCTTATTTTTGCTACAAAATTTTACAACGCTGAACCATTTTCACTCATCAATAAGGCATGTGGAGACAGCAGCATTTGACTAAACCCCAAACATTCATTCAAACCATGCCGTTTTAACAGAAATATTCTACAAATGGGATGTTTTCTATTATAATTCAGTAATAAAATCTTAAATGTGTGTGGTGCAAACACAATGATCCATCTAAAGCTGGAGTTTTCCATCAGTCGGTTGCAGCTGAGGAAGGAAAGGCTGTCGGAATGTTCAGTCAACAGGAAAGAATTATGACAACTGATTAATTTGCTTTAATATTAGTCTTTGCTAAGCTGAACTTCTTCCACTGTGCTACTGCACTGTGGTGTAGAGGTTAGTCCTCTCTCTCTCTCTCTCTCTCTCTCTCTCTCTCTCTCTCTCTCTCTCTCTCTCTCTCTCTCTCTCTCTCTCTCTCTCTCTCTCTCTCTCTCTCTCCAGTATCTCTGACTTTATTCTGGCCCAGGAGTCTTTCTGTGGGGTTTGCAGGTTTTCCTGAAGCATTTGTGAGATTTGTCTGGGTGTTACAGTTCCTCAGCCCAAAGATACACGTGTCATATTTTAGTGAGTTGCTGTTGCCAAAATGTTTGAGAGAGACTGTATCTCTTTGTATCCTGCTGTGCAGCTTAGAATTCAACTGAAATCATATATCAAAAAGGACAAAGTATAAACAGAGGGAGCAAACCGTCATCCCTCATTTGTAATTGTGGCAAAATATACAAATTACACCCTAAGTAAGGATGTTATAAAGCGCAGCATAATAATGTGGGAGGTGTGTGTGTTGATGTTCACAATTACTGCTGTGACACATGCGGTGTTTCTGTCTGTCTCTTGTTTACAGTCTGGGTTATGAGACGCAGCCCTGGTTTACTTTCCAGCTGTGAGTCCAATAAACACCAATAAGGATTTGGAGTTTCCTCCCGCAGCAGATAGAAATAGTGAAATTACGGTGAAGTCAGCCTCGGCCCATTCTGTCATTTTTACATATAAAAACACTGGAAAGTGAGGCGCTGTTCCATAACTGGCAAACAAGGAGCCGGCTGTTGTATGAGAATTGACACCGTGTTATGAGGAGCTCTAAACAGACCTGACATGGAATGTGTAATACTGAAACCCCGTCGGCCTCATGATGTCCACGTCTGATCTCAGATGTCAGTGTTTTCACCGCCGCTCTGGACAGAGGGAGGCGCCAGACTTCAGCAGCCGCCGATCGTCCTCCGATCACTGAAAGATGCTGAGGTTGATGCCTGGCGGAGGAATGCGTCGCCCATCGCCCGGTGCGGACCAGACTCTCCCCTCCCGTCCGTCCGAGGAGGAGAGAAGGGGTGTAGCTCCACTCGGGGTGGGGTGGGGTTGGGGTGTGTGGAGGCAGTGAGGTCTGCAGAGGAGAGGAGGGTGACGGCTGGAAGTGGGAGTCAAACTGTGTTTTGCAGAGAGGAGAAGAAGAGGAGAAGTGCAGAGACAACACTCTATTTTTTGTTTTCTTTCCCTTTTTGCTGCTCAACATGTGTCTCAGTTTGGTGATGCTCTTTCTCTGTCTCTCCCAAACAGAGATGGCTGAAGTTTGGGTTCAACATCAGGCAGGTGAGCCTTTTTTTTTCCCTGTTTTTTTTAACCCTACATCCATCATGATGATTGAGTTCCTTTTCTCATCCAGTCTACACATACTCAACATGACCGGTGCTGCAAAACTTTCAGTATTAGTCTCAAAGGAAATGTTCATAACTGTTGGTTTCCTCTCAGAACATGGCTGCACTGTGTGCAGCAGCGTGTTATTTTAATGTGCTGCGATCTAAACAGAAATCTTTATGTGGCGGCAAATGGGCTCGCCATGCCCTTCCCTTTTCACACACAGAGAGCGAATGACCTAGTTTACAATCAAGTGTACAATAAAAATACCCTATTCCACAAGCACGCCTCTGAGTCTAAACAACAAGCCGCAATCGAGCCCGTCTCGGGTTTATAATTAGATTTCGACTTGTTTTTCCTCCCGCTGCAGCCGGGCGCAAATCTCCAAAGAGCGGGGACACGGACTTGTCACTTCCTCTGTAAACTTTTATTTCTTCATATACAGCGCCGCGCAAAGGCAATGCAGGAGCGACTCGGCGCTGAGAAGTGAGGACACTTTAAAAAAAACAGGGGTGTTAGTCATCACTCAGCACAAAGCAGAAAAAAATACTGAGTGGAGCAACCGTTTGCACCTCAAACGGCATCAGTTCATTCCAGCAAACCTGCAGTTTTGGGGGAAATTTTGAAGGAACACACAGTGCAGATCTTCCTCAGATGGAGCCTGACTCCTCTCCCCGGTGTCAGACCCTCACCTCCAGGACTTCTAATTCATGTTTCCACATTAACGTGACACTTCATGGAACTGGCTGTAACACTGGGGATATTTCATTCTGCTGCAGAGTAAATCTGTTACCAATTTGAAGTTTGCTTTCTGGCATTGCATGATGGGAGAGCCTGAAACATCCTCAGCGCGGTTCCGTTCGCAGGGAAGTGGAGATATAGAGGAGTAAATCAAGGAGACATGCTCTGGTTTCATAATAGCATGTCTTTAAAAGGAATGGCCATGCCGTTGAAACTCCTTTCTTGCCTCCCCGGCAGTGGTTTCTGACCTGGAACAGCTGTCTGAGCATTAATGCCTAAACCGGTTCACTGCTCCAGCTCAGGTCATCGGAAATTGTATTTCACTAATTCGACACCGAGAAGCTACATCGTCCGCTGCTCCGTCTGATTTATAGAGTTCCTGGACATTAGAAAGATGGATGTGAACCAGATACTGTACATGCCTGTCGCCTCAGAGGTCACTGACCTTTCGTCCTCCTGTTCCCCTCCACTATTTTCCTCTATGTATGCTTATCTGTCTTGTCGTTAAACGTTATGTACAGTTCCTTCTGGGGGGTTGGGGGGGTGAATGACTGTACTCCTGGGAGAGCGATTGACACCATCTGAACCGGGCTGTGAAAACACGGCGCCCGGAGCCGAGCATGAATCCTGTGCCCTGTGATGACCTCAGCGTTTGGCCTCCCGTCGCTCCGGCCTCCGCTGAAGGTTGCTTAACAAATAGGCTGAAACGCATCCAGACGCTCTGGATGCTGGGAAAATGAGAAACAAACCAAAGCCCTGATAGGATGTTATCGTGTGCCGGTCCCAGACTGACTCTTATTTTCACAACAGTCATGTGCAATTTGACTTGTGATAAAAATGCTGGTGTGTTTTAGGAACGTGGCAAGAGGGAAAACCGCCATGTGCCAAAATATGATCAACTTGTTCTTCCAGTCATGTTCGATTTGGAAAAATATTTGAATACAAAAGAGTTTTTGGCCTAAATTGCATCCTTCTTTCATTCTTATCAGGAAATGAGAAACAGAAAGACTTTTTTCACTCGTGCAGTAGATTATTCAGACAGAATCCTTTTTTTTTTTTTTTTTCATTTAAGAGTTTTATTGAGAAATCCAACTTTATTTGTCAGCACACAGTGTTATTTATGAAAGGAGGCTCCTCTGCATTAGCTGAAAATGACGATGATTGTTGCTGTAGTGTGTCAGCAGCTTAGCAAAGGCCAAAAAGAGCAGCACCGCCTCTCAGCTTTCCCCTGTGTTTCATAGTGGAGGACGAAGAGTTCAGATGAAACGTCTGGGATTAAAACGAAGCTGGAAAACTCTCAAAGCAACAGCAGAGTAATTATCCGGGCTGAGCTTATTTTGGTGGAGTGAAAACAAGGGGATTGCACATCTGCAGTTCGGCCGCACGGCGTAAAATGAATTATGGGTGTTTATTGTGGTCGGTGCTGGAGAGGCCGTGCCAGCTCCTTCCGCCTCTGCTCCGGAAGGGAGCGTCCCGCCGGGCCGCTCCGGCCTGACCGCTGGCAGGAACGCTGAGGTCTGGTCGCTCTGGAAGAGAGAAGGCAGAGGTCACTGTGTGGCTCCTCGGCTACCTCTAACTGTCACGAGGAGCTCATCGATATTCTGGTTCGTCCGAGTTATTGTCCTTTTTTCATTTTCTGACTCACTCGGCATCATTCAGAGGCAGCGATAGTTTGGCCCGTCACGAGGAAACGAGCGACGCCATTATCTATTATCTTCCAACCAAGGCTGCGCTCTGTAATTCCTCCTGAAAAAGAGAAAATACATCAGACAATTTCTAGATGGTGATTCATCACTTTGGTGCAGCTTGATGCACTGGACTGGCTGCAGGCAAATTGTACATCATTGATTTTTTTTTTTTTTTTGGGTCAGATATTTCTGTGTCTGGAACAAACAAACTTGCAATTGCGGTCGTTATGGCCTGTGCTTCAAGTTAAAAAAAAAACAGCTCATCTTGTTACAAAGTGTAATATTTTGAGGTACTGTATTTTTAATTTCCATATCCTATATGCCAGTGCAAAAAATAAAATAAAAAATTGTGTAATTAATCGAAAATATATTGAAATTTCACAATTTCAGCTAAATTTTTTTAAATGAACCTGCTAATGATATTAATATTCATGCTAAATAAATAAAAAAGAATCTTTTTATTTACATAACTGTAAAGCATTTGTCTTTTCCCCTCAAACAATGCAACATTTTGAAGCACATGCATTTGTAGGATGTGCATCAGAGCTGTGCATGTCAATGTGCCCATGGATATTTGTTTAATCGGCGTCTTCAAGCTCATCCCACAAATGCATGTTCTCTACAAATGTGCAGCTATTTAAAGGAGATTTAAACAGCCTGTCTAAAGCCACGGCACATTATAGCAGAAACATAATCAACAAAAACTAAATATCCGAACTTGTTATGGAGTCACTATCAAAAGAGGATCAAAGATTTCTGTTTTATTGAAATCAATCAAAACAAGGTCTCATCAGGAGACTGTTTTCTCCCTAAACCTAATGTCCTATTCTCTTTGAATTTCTAAATATGTTGTTACCTCGAAGCAGCAATAGAAATTGGACTGCGCACAGTAAATAATTGATGTGGATGAATGGAGAGAGCGAGGATCTGGAAGTAACCACCAGACAGCGTTCGCAGTCTGACTCCCAGCACACGTTTTTTGGATTATCCGCCAGTGAACCTATTAATCCTGCTTGGGGGAGCGATGACCTGACCACAAATAACAAGCCATATCTCCATTTTCACTGTCTGCGCTCCACCCAGCGTTCTAAAAGCCGAACATGTTTATCCAAGGCATCGATTGCCTCGGCGGCGGTGCAGACATAATCTGTCCTCTTACCTCATAGATGCCATAATAGGGCGGATCTGGCGCTCAACAATCACACATCTCGGCTTAATATATAAGCTGCCACGGACACTGACGCAGCAGTCAAGTGGATCAAAGGGTGGGGAGGAAGACTTGTACGTAATTTCATTGAGTTTAATGAGGTCAGGACATTTGGACTGTCTCTATGAACCTTTAGAAAAGTTCAGATGGCTGTGGAAGACGTCAGTGTGGAGAGCGGTTTTTAGAGAACAGCCTCACCACACAGTCTGAACACTTTCTCTCTTTACGTTTTTTCAAACATGGAGCATCTGCCACACTGCACCGAGACGCGACTGAAGTTCTAGCCTGTTAATTTTCTCATTAGCAGAACTCGTAAAAGACGTAGCACGGGGAGTGGGAGGTGTGTCTGCGATGTTTAATTAGGCTTGAACAACGTGAATGAAATAGCTTATTTTTAACGTCAGGAAGGAATGTTTAATCCTGACACGCCTGAGCATGAAGCCTGCAGGCTTGGCACACACCGCGGAGGACATACAGAACCTGTGTGGGCTTTTATTTATAGGCAATGTTCACTTTCATTGTTCTATATAGGTATTTCACACTCAGTCTGAGCACTTCTCCACCCTCGTGAGACTCAGATTCTGCACGCAGGGATCGCTTCAGGGTGAAAGGAAGTGATAATTTGTTTTTCTGAAGTGTTTTGGGGCCGTTTTGTGAACAACACTTTACAGACAATGGTTCTGACAACTGTTTGTTTCAACGCCGCAAGTTCAGGGACTGTTTGAAAAACTCACTCATTACATTTATGTTGCAAAACCAAGTTTTTGTCAGCTGTTTGGCCATCAGCTGAAAACAAGTGGTTCCGTCATTGTTTAGGACGTGTCAAAATATTTATTCCTGTAGATTTGTCTTTTACACAAATTTAGGCTTTTTTTTACCGTCATTATTGTGCTTAGTGAAATACTTTCAATCGAGTGTGGTTAAAATCTAGACTACTAAAATAACCAGAGGGTTAAATTAACATCCTTACGTGCAATTTGTATAAAACAATGTCTGTTTAAAAGATGAAACTGACAAAAATTGACTTTTATCATTAACTTTGAAAACATTTCACTGTGATTTGTAGATGAGTGACTAATGTATTTTTATTTGGATAAAAGTAGGATACCCTCAGTATCCCTGCCTTGATGAATGAGTGAAACTTTTTGGAGGAGGAGAAAAATTGCTGAAGCAATGCATAACTTCCTGAAATATAAAAATACATCTTTCAAAGACAGACAATGAGCCGTATCACATTTGAATACATTTTATAAAGTCTTTGACTTGCATTAATCTATTATTTTCAGTTTCTAAGAACATGGAAAACATGATAAAGTTGTCAAATATGGTAACTTGCTCAAAACACTCTGTGATGCAAGCTTCATAAAGGCCACAGATAACTCCATGACAATGCGGTCCAGAGCAACACCAGCCATATGACATGGACTACAGGACTGAATGAAACAAACTGCAGAATGAAAGTGGTCTTTGTGGCATTTTTTTTGCCAAAAAAAAAAGCCAATTCAGGGAAAAATAAATGTGATTTTGGATGCTCTGCACTATATATGCCCTGAAACCTCACTCATTATCCCAACTCATTACTGGACCTGACAGGTGCAGGTCTGCATGTCATGTATTTTCCCTTCAAAAGCATTTATGGATGATACATGTTCTGACAATGAATGAAGCATTGATTAAATGTTGTGAAGATTGAGATTTTCACTGAATCAAATCTGTTTTGTCAGAGCATACTCAAACCGAGTGTGCAAATCAGAATTGTACGAACATGTCTGCACTCAAAAAATGATCAACTTTGCAGAAGAAAAAGCCTGAAATTGTACAGCATGGCCCAATTAATCTAAAAATTTTAGTTCTGTCCAGAAGAAAGCAAACTCGGACAAAAACTGAGGTAGTTTTGAGGGATGATCACTTTATTTCAAACAACTGTGCAGCATGAAGCTGCTTCAGCACGTGGCTGCAGTCCTGTTAAATGGAAAACGGTTGTACAGACAGGTACGCCACCAGCTCAGGTCACAGCTCTCGAAACATTACGTGATTTTAACGTTTCGCCTGCAAGAAACGCCAAACATTCGCAATAACCTATACTTCAGCCTCCGTGTCTAACTTCAGGGGAAAGTTTGAGTCACGTGACCCAAGTGGGGCAAACCTGTGCAAAGCTGCAGACAGAAAAAGGAGGGAAAGAAACAAGGCAGGTAAAAAAAAAAAAAATACAACAGTTTAAAAGTCGTGTCTGAGCACAGGTGCTTCAACCGGACCACGGCAGGTCCGACGGAGTCACCCCGCTCAGTTTTAATGTGCTCAGGCAGCTGCACGGACTCCCTGCGGGGGAAACACCGGGGCAGAGACGAACTCTTCGCGGCAGCCGGGCTGACCGCGGCCGGAGCAACCCCGGTGGTCCCGACAGGCACCTGAGCTCCGCGGGGTCGTCATTCCTGGCTTTTTTTCCCCCTTTCGTCCGGAGCTACTCCCAAAGCCTCCCGTAGTTTGCTGAAAGCCAGGAAGAAAACAGCAAACGATGAGTACAGGAGGGCACCTCCATTTAGGGTTAGGAAAGACACCCCACAAAAAGGAGGCGGGGCGTCTGCTATTTATAGAATTTTCGTGTGACGTCATTACGCGTCCGGACTCAACGTAATATCCCGGATGAGAGGGATGGCTGGCTGAATGAATGCTGACTAAAAATTTTATTAACTTTTAAATGAACACTTTTTTTGAAAACGTTTGTTTTAAGTTCATAAAATGTATTATTATAAGGATAATTATTATTCCAGTTTTGCCCAAATCAACTCAAAGATGTCAAAAACGGTGAAATTCCACCCAGCAATTTTCATATCAAACATTTATTTGTTTGTTTTTTTACAATGAGCAAAAAATTATCTTGAATGAGAAGCAGTTCGAGGAAAACAGGAAAATGTTTATTTGACTTTAAAAGTTTGTTGTTTTTGCTTTTTTCCTGAAATCACTATGGACAATCTGTGATTCCCGTTTTGATCCAGTTTCCCTTTCCATGTGGAGTTCACATGTTCTTTCTGTGTTTTCTCTAAGTACTCTAATTTATTTTCACTTGTATCTAGTAGATTAGTTCTATCAATTAGTTCATCATCGAAAATAATGTGTATTCAAAATTCACCTTTTCTTAATGTGTGGTCTCCACATGGAAAAGTCCAGGAAACCTTGAAAAAAATCAACATCTTGCAGCACGTTTCGCTGTATAGTAGTGCAGCTTGAGGCTGTGCAAGGACATAGATGCCCACATGTCTTCATCCAGACATGCATTTTACACACTCCATAAAATTGTGTGGTCCTAAAAATAAACACCTAACATAAAACAGGGTTTTGCGGCTTGAAAGAACATCAATTAAAGCACCCAAAACTTTTTTTTTTTTTATACAAGGCCTTCCTACCCCAGTTTGCTTATTGAACATGGTTTACTTTGCGAGCTCCTTCTGAGCATCAGCAAGTCTATTTGTATTTGTATTGTTTGTTTGTTTTTTTTACATCAGTTCAATAAGGCCTTCAGCAGACCGGGCAGAGGCAGTAAGTTTCAAAAATAAACTCCTATTACTAATTTGGCTGACACACACTATGAAAAGCCACAGCTGTAAACATTATTCTGGAGAACATGAACACCGACTTCTCCTTTCTGTCCCTGACAGTGTTGAAATGAGGAGCTGGAACCAGTCGGTTTTCAAAATGAAAAGCATCATCTCAGCTCTGTGCTGACTGGAACAACAGTGTAAACTGATATGTGTTTCTTGCTGGACAGATGATTGGTATGATGTGAGCTCACAGCAGCACGGACGGCCAACTGGAGGTGACAGCGGCGCTCTGGGATCCCAGAGGTCGTCTCAGAGCCAGGCCAGAGCGAGCAGAGCCGTCCTGGGCGGAGGACTAACCATCAGCTCGCTGCCAGACAACATGACACGCGTGGTGGTGAGAGCTGCGCCACAGTGGTTCTTATTACTGTCCTGGTTTGTGGCATGTTATTACAGTTCTTGCAACCTGATTTGTTTAACTTGGAGTTAAATGCTGCCCTCTCTTGGAAAGAAGCGTTTACTCCTCGTCACTTTCTTGAGGAAACAGACAGAACAACTGCATGTTATTGAGTCTTGTTCACTCATCCTTCCGTGAAGCACTCCCCGAACAGACGTCATCCCTTTGCAACCTGTCATTTTCAAAAATGTGTTTCTTCCTGGTAGGAGGACTCTGGAAAGTACTACACATGGCGAAGCTTTGGCCCTGAGGATCAGCGTACGGGGGACCTGTGGGTGGACATGAGTGACGTCCGGCGTGGCCAGGTCAGAGTCCACGGCATCCTGTCCAACTCCTACAAACAGGCTGTGGTGAGTGCCACACACATGGACACAAGTTCTCCTTATGTTCTGCTGAAATCACCACAAAATAAACTCATGAGGAAATTCATTCATTCATTTGTTAGTCTGCAACATGTGGTTCCTCTGGAGTGGCTCCCTGCACTTTTCACAAAATGATATGTAAAATAAACCTTTTCAACCGATTCATAATGTTCTCCTCACGTCTTATCTCACACCTTGAGGTGAAAACATGACTCCTGAATAAAAGGTCAGGTCACCAAACAACAAAAGGTCACAGTCAAACCGCTGAATGGCCAAAACAACTAAAAAATAACTGGAAAACTGTGAAACAATAAAACATCTACAGTTCCTATGAGCTGTGTCTTTTTATCCCGAAATAAAACTTGTTTTACGGGTCCAGGAAAATCTACTTAGGTGTAAAAACATTAAATATTCCTCCTTTGGTCATATAGGATGCTCCTCTGGTCTGGTGAAAGAGGATAGGCTGGTCAGAGTGATCCTAAGGGAGACACGAGGACAGGAGCAGTAAGGTACCAGGACTGGACACTCTCGGTCTGTGTCCTTCAGTAAAAAGCTGGAATGTGTTCATCAGTCATTCTGCAGGTGAATTGATGCTTTATCTTGATCTTTAGCAGTGCCATTCAAGAAAATAAAGCATATTTTTTGGAATCAGTTTGTTTTTTCATCTTCCTGTCGGGGTGGGGCTCAGTGGTAGAGCATTTAACTGCAAATGAAAAGGTCCTTGGTTCAAACTTCAGTCCCCGTCACTGAATACCAAGTGAAATTCTCTGTGTTTATTTATACTTCAATCTAGAAGAGACTTTTTTACTAAGGTGTTTGCTAAAATGGAGCTGAAATACGTCTCAACCACATGTTAACTTAAAATCAGTGTACTTCTTTTTTGTTTAAACCTGTGAACTGTTTGTGTTCATTTATTTCTGTATATTTATCCAGCAAAAGCAAGTTTTAAGCAGTGTTTTCAGTGAGGGCATTTTAGCTCTAGTCCAGAAATCTAACATTACCTTAGCTGTAGCTGTGCCATCCAAATAAAAAGTCTTCAAGAGCATGCATGAAGCACAACCCACAAATGGATCACACTGAGTTGCTGAGTTCACACTGGTAACTTGTTAGTGGGGTACTTGACACAATATCCTTTCAGATAGTTCTTGACAGCATGCATAGAAAAATGGAATGTAATCGTAATGAGATGAAGTGATTTGGTGCAATACTTCAATGTTTAAGCAATGCATTCTAGTTATCTGCATACACCAATTCTGAAGCATTCACAGCTGATTTGAGACTTAGGAGGGTGCCTAGTTTACTGTAATGCCAATCTTTTCTTCTTTGAGTTATATGGACAGACCTCTTAACTCTTACGTATGAGATGTAGTTCAGTGGCAGGTTACAGGATCTGTGCTTCAAGCCCGTGATCAGGCTTACAGTCAATATTCGATCCTCCTTCTCAGCCCCACATGAACATCCTAAAGACGTGCTTCATCTGCCCATTTAAAATTGAATCCACAGGGATCTGTGAAACAGAAAACATACGAGCTATTTCATGAAATTTTGAGTTGTGGGGAACTCAGTTCATCTCTCTTTGTACTCCAAATCGAGCTGCAGTCAGCTGTATGCAATGAAGCCCTCTGTGTGGTGGGGGTGTAGCTCAGTGGTAGAGCATTTGACTGCAGATCAAGAGGTCCCCAGTTCAATTCTGGGTGCCCCCTCATATCCTAGAACAGCATCAACATGCTGTACCTGTTTATGTTAATGACAGATATGCTCAGTAAAAAGTGTTAGGCTGTTCTGCCATTTTAGACAGCTTCCCTTATACTACTTTTGAAATCATTAACAATCTGTTGCGATGTGAAGATGCTGCAGAGTCCAAATAAATCAGGAGCTCTGTTAGGATTTGTTTCCCTCTTTATCTGGTCATTTCAGCCTCACAGAAGCTCTCAGATCTGCTCATGTAAGAGCAGCAAACTGAGATTTCCCTGTGACCAATATGTGACCGTAGATCAGAATGGATTAAATTATAAAACAAAAGGTAACAACTTAAAAGGAAACTGGTAAAATGTGCAAAAAACTACGAGCCTGCCGTATTTTCTCTTAATGTTTTAAACTGTACTTTTGCATTGAACATGTGTTTATAAATATTACTAAATAATGTCAATAATCCAATTTTTTTAAGGTCACCAATTTCACAACAGATAAAAACCAGATGTGACAGTTTGGGATAATTCTGCCTCATGTAGACTATTTTTCTGCACTGTCATTATTTGCCTGGTCAGGGTGTTTTTACACGTGAAGCTTCACTGAATTTCAAATGGAGATGAAGGACTTAATCGACAAATAATGTGAATGAGTAATTTTCTGAAATAGGTTCCTTTTTTGCAGACATAAAGCATTATACCGCTTCTTTATACTATTCCACTGCTTTTTTGAAGAGTTTGTTTAACTGTAATCTGTTTGAAGCATGGCTCTGTTTGTGTTCTTTGAATGATTGTGTGAAAAGTGTGTTATATATTCGTGTATGTTCTGTTGTTGCAGAGGCTGGCCCTGTCTTTTGACTTTCCCTTTTACGGACATTACCTGCGGCAGATCACCATAGCAACAGGAGGTATACTTTTATTTCCTAACATATGTTTAAGCGACCTTTTCCACATGCGTTTGCAGCGTAGAAGACTCGGTGTGTGTGTAACATGGTGTGATTCCCAGGGTTCATCTTCACGGGGGACGTCACTCACCGGATGCTGACCGCCACGCAGTACATCGCCCCTCTGATGGCCAACTTTGATCCCAGCTACTCCAAAGACTCCACTGTGCAGTATCTGGATAACGGTATGAAGTCATCCTCCGGTTGTCCACGTCCGTGCGTCTCGTGTTGTTTGATGATCCGTGTGATTTCCGCCCCGTCTCCAGGAGAGGTGTTCGTGGTCCAGTGGGAGCGGGTTCGACTCCCGGGCAAAGAGGCCGCGGGAGCCTTCACCTTTCAGGCGGCGCTTTACAAAACGGGGGTCATCGCTTTCAGCTACAGAGACGTGAGAGGCGTCTCCGCGCCACGCTCCGCCTCGCCGTCCTCAGTTTCAGCCTGAAGTGTGTGTTCTGGTCTCCGTTCTCCAGATCCCCCTGCCGCTGGACGTGATGGGCTCGGCTGAACATCCCGTCAAAGCCGGGCTGTCGGACGCCTTCATGGTCGTGTCACCCTCTTCCCAGGCGCAGGGTCGGTACAGTAGGATGTATAACGACTTCCAGACACAAATATCATTCACATGATTTGATTTTATTCTTGATAAACGTGATTGTAGGTGTCCCACAGCAGACAATCTACGAGTACCATCGAGTGGAGCTCGACACCACGAAGATCACCAACTACTCTGCTGTGGAGTTCACTCCTCTAACCAGTGAGGAATTTTTCATGTTTTCATTTTTCAGATTTTTTTTTTTCTACTGTTCAGAGTATGTTGTAAGACAGAATTCTTTGTTTCTGACTTAATTGAGATTGGTGGTGTCCAACCTTTTTTTCTGAAGAGAAGTTCTTCAGATCTATAATTTGCCCAAACACTAACAGTAAACTTAAATTCCAGTGGGCACATCAACCAGTTTTGGTGATTTTGCATGCAAACCCCCCCACAGGGAAACAATTCCACACTCACCTCAGGCTGTAAACTCTGAGTAACCGCTCGACACTCAAACCATGCAAATCCCAGCAATGCCACCTAACCTCACCTTCCTTTGGTTATGAAAATTGGGTCTTGAAAATCCCTACGTCTCAAGCCCCAACAACGCCACAATCCTGATTCACTTATGGTCATGACCTTTGACCTAAAGAACGATTCTGGGGACACAAGTAGTCGTAATGATTTTCTTTAGCAGGGTTTCAGGAGTCTCTCTTGGTAAAAGACTGTATAGAAAATGAAATGGGGAGGGGGGCTTCCAAAGAACAATCATCACTAGTCATTGAGTGGAACATGATGGATGGATGGATGCATCTCAGCCTAAACTATCAGCCGTTGTGCTTTCTTGCATGCCTTTCGCCGTGCAGCCTGCCTTCTCCACGACAGCTGCCACCTGTGCCTCTCATCCAACCAGACGTCCGGCTGCAGCTGGTGTAACGTACTTCAGAGGTGAGGGAGCCTCCATACCTCCATCCACAGCTCTAACAGAGGAGAGCTTTAGTGCTCATTTTCCATTAACCTCTGGTTTTAGGTGTTCAGACGGCATGGACAGACACAGGCAGGAATGGCTGGATTATGACTGCTCAGCGGAGGTAAGGATGGATATCAGTAGTTATTATCTCTGTGTTTCACATCTTAATGTGTTTTATGACAGACGACACTTGTTTTCCTGTTTGTGAGCAGAGCAAAGACGCAACCTGTGAGGATTACCTTGTCGACAGCTCCATCTCGCCAGTGACTGAAGACACAACCTCTTTAACCCCCCCACAGAGCGGCTGTAACACTGATGGTGAGGACATAACAAAAAGCTTTGAATCCTGTAGAACTTCACTGAAATATGTCATTACAGATGATACATTTCTTTCAGATGATACAAAACGTCATGTTTTCAAGACGGGCAGCAGTGAGTGACGGATCTTTCTGCTGTAAACAGTGTGAGTGAGCCTTGGATTTGATTTTGGTTCATGTGTCGTAATTGTGTTTTGGCTGCAGATGTGAAAACAGATTCTTCAACTAAGAGTGAGGGTCTGGCTAACAGCGCAGTCGTCGCCGGTATCGCAGCAGCGCTGGTGTTAATCTTGGCTTTGGTGCTCGTTGCTCTTTATATCAACTTCCATCCAACTGCTGCGTCACCGCTGTACCTCATTCAGGTGAGCTTTTCATAATCTTATAACTTGCAATTTAGGACATTTTGAAAATAAAACAACTGTATTCTTTTACTGCTTTGCAGCGACGCAAGAGCTACTGGCCTTCTTGGAAATTTCAGAAGCAGCAGCCGGGTTACAGAGAAGTGGAAGGAGAAGGTCACGACAAAGACAGCATTGTCGAAGCAGGGCCCTGTTGAGACCATGAAGAGAAGAATACTTTGGTTCAAGCATATGCGTTTGTGCAATAAATTACATTCCAGATCTAGGTTTTTCATTCATTTAATGCTAATTTCCTACAACCTTTTGTGAAGCATTGCAAAAGGGGAAATCATTGCATATATCCGCAGGCTGGAGTTTCTTTGTAGGAGCTTCTTGTTGCTTTTATACATTTCAAGTAAATGATCAGGTAAATTGTTGTTTGGTTTTCGTCACTGCAGAGAATTTCCCAAAACATGTTTTGACAAATGCAACGCTCAAAAGAAAGGAATGTCTCAATATTTCGTTCGTTAAAATGCTCGTCACATGCTCCGATGTCAGCTGCCTGGCAGCTCTCACCACAGGTGATTAATGCTGTGTTTCTGAATCCACTGCTAACCATGTACACAAAGAAAATAAGAAAAACCTCAGAGAATGCTACTCAACCTTTATATCAGTACTCTGCAATTAACAAAAAATGCATGTTAAAAACTGTGCTAAAATGTCTACATTTCTTCACTAAACTTGTTTAATGTCATTAATATCGCAGACAAGACAGTGTGGATTTAGAGTAAAATTATAATTTTGTAACAACATTATCTTGACCCAAAAGGTTACCATTTCCTGCAGCTACAAATCAGTTATATTTGGTAATGTGGGTAAAACTGTATTTTTGGTCTTAAAGGTTGCAGATCTCTGCGATACAGAAGCTCAGTCTTGTTTCACAGTGGTTCAAAACCTCCTGTAAAGCTTCACCTGTTCTGAAACGTCAAAATTAAACTTGCAAATATCAAAGCAAATTAGAATAAACCACTTTCTAGGATCCAGAGCACGCCTTGGAATCTGTCGGTTGCTTTTGTTTTTAGGGATTCTTGCTTTTGTGGGCTAACAAGTCCAACAGTTTGGTTCCACTGATGTTTTTTTTTCTTTTTTCTTTTTTTTGGAGAGAGAGAGAAACACTTGTATGATTTCTATAGTTATGTATGCTTCCTTTGGAATATAGTGGTGGTTGCATTCACCCCTCTGACTGCAGTAAACTGTCTCAGAAAAGAACATCAACTGCTTTTTCACATCAAATAAAGTTGTGGGTGTGCCTCAGTTCCTGTTGTCACGTGTTCCGTTTGTTCTGCAGAAAACACGGTTCACATTTCTTCAGTACTCCTTGCAAGGGAAAATGAAGATTTTCTTTAATGCATTAAATTAGTGCATGTAGAGTGAATGAGGGAAATAAATCACATAATACACGATCCTATACAGTGCGACTTTATTGTCAGCAGATGTCACCCTAAGCAAATGCATCACAAGTAGGACATGCAGTGAACGTGGCAGATTTGTAATAATGTGATCTGATAGTCCTGGATTGGTAAACCCCTTCCAAAAAAAAAAGCCCTGTAACGATAAAGATGATCACATGGGTTTGCTATGCGAGCACAGATGGAGGGAGGACTGATTTGTTGGACATGCACATGCTCAAGGGGTCGATTGGATTGTCTCCCCGCCACGCAAAACACACAGATTATATTGCTTCGATGTTTAATGCACCCAAAAAAACAAAACAAAAAAAAAAAACAATGCAATCCCAGTCAAACATGTGCGACGTGTACATGATCGTGTTCCCCCGCTTAATCAATCAAAATCTTTATTTAAAAGAGGAGAAAAAAAACACGGAACCTCCCACAACCGCCTCCTCTTCTTCCCTTCTGCCCGGACACGCGCAGAAGAGGGAGGGAGAGAGAGCGAGGAGGCGTCGGGAGCGCGCTTTCCGTGTCTGTTTAAGTGGACTGACAGCCAGCTGTGCGGTTACAACAACAACAACCTCCCGCATTTGCTTCACGCGTCTTGATTGGTGTCGCTCCCCCGGCGGACCGTGGTCGTGTTGCTTCCAGCCAGCCTCCGCGGCGAGGACTCGACAGCAGCCCGTTTCATCCCCGGTTTGAGCGCTACAGCCTCCCTCCAACATGAATCCTCCGTGTAACAGATGTGGACGAACCGTATACCCCACGGAAAAAGTCAACTGTCTGGACAAGGTAAGGACGTCTAATTTCTGCTTTTACCCCTCTCTTCTCATTCCGTAAACCATCTCCAGTGATATCCCGGCATGTTACAGCGCGGAGGGACGCGCTCCAGCGCTCCTAAATCTTCACCTTCGGCACATTTTTTTTTTGTGAATGAATTGAACGCCGAACAGGTATTTCGCTAGCAGGGCAAGCTAACGGCTAGCTAACGTCTGGGAGGCGGCGGGACGTCAGCGTGGACCAGAAACGGAGCTTTAGCGCTCTGGAAGCGCAGAGCTCTCCGAAATTACACATTTATGTGATATTATGTGTTGAGGCCACAGTATTGGGTGTACCTTTTTTTTCTGTTTTTTTTTTTTTTTTTACGACTGGCGCTGGTGGGGGTTTCCGACAGGCTCGCCTGGCCTGGGCCCGATTCACCGCTGTCTGAAGAAAACTGATCAGCTTCGGCCAATCTGTCTCACAGGCGTGCTTTCACTCTCCAAAATACATGTACGTGCCTAAACTAAAGCCATAAAAGCGTTTGAGTGGCGAAATATTAGCCCCGCGACGAGGATTTCCGCATCCAGCGGTGCTCAAGGCGGCGTGAACTGATTTGGACGTGTCTGTGTCCGATTCCCTGGCTAATCCGAGTCTCGGACGATTAGTCGAGCAGTCGTTTCGTTTTTCAGTCAAAGCTGACTGTTAATCTCAGCCTAGGTGGTAATCTCATCAAATGTGCCCACGGTGGTTCGGGTGAGAGCCACGGTTGGACCTGGCGCAGCAGAGGCACGCGCATTGTGTGGAGCTTCCTCTTCTGCTTCGAGGCGGTAACCATCATGAGTTGATTATTGTTTATTAGGGAGGAGAGCTGCAGTCGCTTTACGCTTCAACTTTGCAGCAACACGATTCACACGTGTAACCCGGTTAACCCACTTCACCTGGGTGCGGTCTGTTTACTGGTCTTGGGAATATAGTAGTTGTAAGGAGATGATTTGTCTAATGGACGTCTGAATGGTTATTGAAGATCGATTCCTGTTGAAACGTGCTTATCTGTCGGTGTTGACAGATTGACAGATGAGAAAAGGTGCAGAGAGAGCACATCAAGCACTTTATCTAAAGCAACAGTATCAGCTCCTGGCTGGGTGCATGGACGTGACTAATGTTTCTCTAAAGTGATCTGATCTGGGATTGATCTTCCTCAGGAAAAACCTCTTGATGCAGCCCAGTGTAACACACAGTCACATTATATATGCCAGTGTAAGTTATGCTGGGGAGTCAGAGGGGCTGGTATTGATGAGCGCTAAATTGCCACAAGTGCAGTCTGCTCTGGAATCTGGCCTGAAGCGGCGTGCATTCCAGCAGACCGACGCTCCCATAAAACATGCTCTGTCAGAGGCCTGCTGTGCCATCTCCCTGCTCTGATCAGGCTCAGGAGGGTAGCACGCCGTCTGTCTCTGCTGCCATTCCGCATCAGCGCCCAACCTTTCGGACACGCCAAACAGCCGCCTGTTTCCTTTTCCGTGGCACATACACGTCGCCATTCTTGTTCGCGTGAAGCAGCTGAGGCTTTTTTTCCTTTTATTCCCCTCCCCTCCCTATTTGTGAGGCGAGCTCAGGTGAAGGCAGGGGAGCTGAGGATTCTGCCATTGCTGCATTGGAATTCTGAGGCAGTGAGAAATACCTTTTACCTGACAGTTTCTCTCTGTTGTGTCTCTTTTCGGAGAGGCCGAGTCCACTGAGGATTGTTTGTCTTGTCAGCTGCATTCCAGTAAAGCAGGGCTTGGCCCAGCACAAGCAGCGGGCGGCCAAGCACATGGAAAGACAGGAAGTGCATTTTGGTGGAAGCTCTCGCTGGTAACGGTTTTGTCTGCTCGTGCGATTTCCTTCCAGTGCTTAAAATACACCCCGATACCGGGGTAGTGTCGTCGGGACATCGTAAAGTCAGACTTGTCAAAGAGGTTTTATGTGAATTGAGTTGTAGACAGCTGTTGAACCGCCATCACTGAAATGTGTGTCAAAGAAGTATGCTTTTCTTTTCAGCAGTGCTAAAAAGGCTCACCTGCAATCATTACCAGAATAACAGGCTTTGTCAATCGCGTGTCACTTAAAGATTGATATTCCCCTTGTGTTCAGGAAGTGTGTGTTTTTACCATCAGACTGAGAGTCTGTGTTGAATGGTTAGACCTCACAGCTCCTCTCTCACTCAAACACTCGTCTCTACTCGGGTGTGTGCGTGTACTTACCTTTTCTACATGCCGTCAGCCTTTTGCATGACTGAATCACAGAGCCTGTTTCGACTTGCAGGTGGAAAATAAAATTGTCTTCAGATTTCACTCAGGCACTTTATTTTGTACTTAAACACAGCATATGTTCCACTGTCTCCTTAAATTTCAGAGTATGCTTTTCTTGAGTAGTAAACCAGCCACTGCTTCAGCAAGTGCAACACAACACATCTGTAAATATTATCAGGAGCAGATTTGTTTGGTTTGGCAGCACATATAGTAATTAGTTTCACAAACGCATTGTTCCTCAAGCATGTATTCAAATCTTCAGTTTGTGAATATTAGCAGTGTCCGGACATCAAGTTCAGTTTTCAATGTCAGCAACCGCTTGTCTTTCACTTACCTGCCACATGCCAAGGAATTAAAGTCACAGTGTCTAAATAACAGATAAGAAGTGATATTTTGTATTTCAAAGCTTCAAGTTTTTTTTTTTTTAAGCTAAGTTGATGGTAATAAAGTGATATAAATGGTCTAAAATGTTGGCGTCATCTCATACAAACTGGAATTTTAGTAATTGCATTCCCTATTGATTTGTCTGACTTATTTTGTCATTTAGTACCTGATTTCTTGCAGCCACGGCCGTTTGGTGTCCATTTGGTTGGTTACCTAACAGTGCGATTGCTCTGTTATCCGGCTGCTATGTAGGATTTCTGCTTAAGATGTGAGACTCAATTGTGCCACTGCTTCTCAATCCCAGGAAATTGCTGGGGAAAGGGGTTAAAGGGCAGAACATATCCGTCTTGTGCAGCTCTGTACAGCCTCTACTGTATGGAGGGAGCTTACGTCACACCAGACACTTATGTGCCGTGTTGTGGCAATGAATTGCACAATTGGGAATTTTCGAAAGTTGTCTTAGCTCATAGTACAGTCTATTGCATGTGATCACTAAGTGCCTCAGTGTTTGCTGTTGAATCATTCGTAAATGTAGTAATTATTCAAGTCCCAAGCAGAACTGTGTGTATGGGGATATTCTTCTTAAATGCTTTCTGATGGAAAAAGTGCTTATAAATGTCTGGGGTTTTTTTTGGTTTTTTTTTTTTTTGGACATTTGTCTCCAGCCTATGCCTATATTTAGTCACATTATTTTAAGCACTGATTCATGTCGTCCAAATGCCACGAGAGGTGAGGAATCTTCATATCCACCCCCAGTCGCCTCCCTGTGATGACTCACAGTCACAAACACACATTAGTCAAAATCACCTGAGGTGCAGACTCAACACTGAGCAGGCAGGTACTTCTGCTTGTCCCGTTGTACGATAGCAAGCCCACCATGTGCTTTGTTTTCTGTTCTGATATCGTTAAGGCTCCAGCACAGCGTGCTGATTCACTGCCTTCAAACAAATTCATACAGAGATAAGAGAAGAGACAGTTGTACCTTGGGCTGAGCTAAAAATGAGTAGCATCAGGTGAGCTAATAATTAACCGGCCTGCATTAATGAGTTGGTTTCCTTTATTAGAACCAGCCAGATGTGGGCACTTTGTCTTCAGGCATGAACAGTCTTACGCAAGAGTAATCCGTTACCCTCCAAGAGCAGCAGTTGCGGCTCCACAGTCCACGTTACTGTGTGTGTTGTTTGTTTTATTTGGCTACGATTAGCCAAACTGCCAACCCAGCATTTCTTCAACCCTTTTGCCTATTCAGCCACTAAAAGCCCCAAACAGAGTTTGTTTAGACTGAAATTAATTGCTACAGATTCAACCAAGAGTTATGAAACATTTTATCAGGGCCCACCAACACGTCCTTCAGGGTTACAAGGCCCTGAATTCCTCAGAGGCTTACTGTGCTGATTACCAGAGGAATGGACCATGCAAATCCATTTAGCATGGGTTATTGATTGTGAACATATTATCATCATCTAAAAATAGCAAGACACTGTCAGAAATCCTCAGGGAATCTGGATCCAAACAATTACAGCCATGACGTCATATTTTGTTTCATTACCAACCTGATATGCGCCTGACCGATATTTCAGATGACCAAAGAGATCAGGAGTTCCTAAAGGTTTATTTTGTGTGTTCTTATAGTTATTAGTACCAAGGTGAGAGAGTCGCCTCCTCTTGTTTTAACCTGATTGTCATTTGTGGTGCAGGAACAACCCTGTATGTCTTGATAAACAGTGATTATTTAAATTCATCGTTTCACCAAATCATCAGCAGAGCTCAGTGATCAGAAAAGATGAAGTAAAGTGACCTCTCAGTGGCTGAACTGTGGTGGTGACCGTTTTAGCTTACTTGAGAGAACATCAGAGGCTATAGTGATACTGAGCTGCTTTTGGCTGTGATCTTAAGTGAAGCTGTGATCTTAAATAAAGCTGAATTGAATTGAATCCTCATCAGAAAATAAATCAGTGGAGTAACGACAGCTTTCTGGAGATGTCAGGTGCAGAAATAGTGTAGAGCAAGGAAATGGCTGAATGTACAGTTTAATCTGCAGCCACTTCATGTTTTGGTCTTTCTTTTACATTGGGGACATGTTACTCTAGTACTGCGCTCTGTTCTGCTCCTTGTTTGTGTAGAAAACCTTTCAATATCGCAACAGTTTATCTTGAAGCCTTCTGACTGCAGAAGTGTTTTCTTCTGTGGGTAAAAATTAGAAATGTTAAAATTTTTAGAAAATGAAAGTATTTCACGTGTTTATAACAAAGTATTTTGTATGAAAGGACGTATTATGGTCCACAGGTCTCAATAGGCCGGGCTGTTTTCAGCATTTCGAGCCAGTGTTTTCCAACAGTCTGTGGTTTGTATGAGAGAACACACACTATAATTGTGTGTACGCGTACAAGGTGTCTGAAGTTGTGTTGACCTCTTGTGTAGCTGAAGTGTTTTTTTTTTGTTGGTCAAGGCTCTCTTGTATTCAGCTCTCACAGAGTGAGCTGTGAGGCTGACTGAGCATTTTGCTCTTGACTGGAGCGTTGGATCCTCCCTGACATACATACATCATGCAGTGAGACTTATAACCTACATACAGAGCAATGGGCATGTACATGCACACACTTAATAGTCACAAACATGCACTCACGTGCCTCTGAGCTGCACTGATGTAAAGAGCTGAGGGTTTTTTGTTTTTTTTTTTTTTATTATGGATGCATTATTTCTAGGGCTCCCTCTCTGCAGTGTCCTCATTTTCCAGCTGACTGTCTTGGTATCAAAGAGCCGGGTTACTGTAGAGCTGGTCAAGGCCGACTGCTGGACGGCCTCTGAAATACAGCCAGGAAAGATAATTGCATGTATTGAGAGCAAATGCTGTTAAACTTGAAAGCTGGTTAGTGGTGTAAATGAATTTCAGCTTCCACCTCACACTGCAGCTGTCGATAACTTTGGCTGTGTTAATATGTACTCGGTAAATTAAATTGGTGCATTTCTTCCATCCAAATATTAGAACACAAGGCCATGATATTGATGAGCAGCTAGAGGCTGACAGGTTGTCCTGCTTGAATGTGTCTGAGCAGGTTTGTTGAGAAGAAAAGGGATTTTTTTTTTTTTTAAGGCAAGCCTTAAAGAACACAAAAGCAAAACTTGCATCAACTTGAATGTTTTGAACAATGAAAGGAACGTTTCAGCAGTAGGCAGACATTTGCCTCTATCAGTCAAAGTGACAAACAAAACAGTCAAGTGAAACCTCGCGACTGAAGTCCATGCTGAATTCATTTACGCCAGCATTTGCATCGATTTGTTTGTTTGGATTAAATAGTAATAGTTTACTCCGGCTGTTTCACAGTCTAAAAATATGCTCACAAGGTTGGTTGATGACTTTCTGCTCGAGTTGTTGGCTGCCTGTCTGCGGCTGATATCAATGAATATTTAAGCTTCAAGAAATTATTTCTAGCCGTTGATCAACATTGTGAAGTTTCATCACTGTGTGCAGCCTAATAGTGGACTTCCCCAATAAACAATGTATAGGGCGAATTGGCATCTCTTGATTGATCTTGGTTGTGAATGAGAGCCGATGTGATTGTCCTCATGATGAAGTGGTGACTCCTGCCTTTCACCTATTGTAAGCTGGGGTCAGCTCCAGCAGCCGAGGCCTCAATGTTGGACGTTTCCTTTCAGAAGATGGATGGATGGCGTCCCCCACCTCTTAGCCTGTGAAGATCATGTGAACTCAATCTGGCATTGTTTAATTTTCTTGATGCATTTCTGAATTGTTCATCTGAATTTGTGATCACCATGAGTTGGCTTTTGGACTACTTGTCACCTGTGAGTGTTGGAAGATGACTGAAGGGCAGGTGGAGAGCACAGAGGTTGACTTGACAGAATGTGGGTTAGCAGGGTAGTTGAAGATAAACAGTTGATATCAGCAGATTTCAGTTCCTGTGTAAGTCAGCTTATCTTTTGACACAACTTAAGGATAAAAACAACAGTAAAGTCAAACTATTTTTTTTGCATTCTTTTCTTTTAAACTGTAAATTAATATTGGAATGCCAGAACACCAAATAATTATTGCTGACTCTCAAAACATCGTACAGCAAGAAATGTGACCTGATTACCAAAGTCTGTGCTAAGCTCATTAACTTAACATTTTTCAGCTGTGGCTCAGTCTGAAAACATGCACATGATTGGCTTGAGTTGTCTACTGCATATCAACCACTTGATCATAACGAAATGTCCTGATGATTTATTCCCAGGTGTGTGTCTGAGCTACATGCTACATTAGATTGCGTTGCTCTAACTAAAGGTACAGTTTATCAGTGAACCATTCCCCAAGATTTACAGCAGATGTGCGCATGAGGCCAGATTGTTTCTGGACTGACTATAGCTGTGACCTGGAGTGTGTGCGGTCGTCTGTCTTTGTCTTCGCCCTTTGGACCGGTGGCCTGTCTGAGTTTTAACCTGCTTTTTGCGCATTGCCTGCTGGGATCAGTTTCGGCCGCATGGAATCCGTATCGGTGTAGAAGATGACTGAGAAGATCATTTAGAACCAAACAGGAGTTGTTGGTGTTTTTCTTAAATGAGAATTCAAATAAAAATGTTGCGGTTTTGTGTTTTTTTTAGTTGCTCATCTAAATAGTTCGACATACTGAGCAGGGCGTCTTCTTCTTGTCCCTTGTAAAGATGTAATATCGATAGACGGGTGGAGCTGGTGGAGTTTGTCCAGGTAGAAAGTGGGTTAGCAGGTCAGGTGAAGCACGTAAATAAACGGTTCGGTTATAATTTCAGATTTCTGATAAGACAAGAAAACCAAAGTCCACCTTTATTGACTTCCCAGGAAGTATTTTTATTTGAAGTTACATTGGGAGAGTTTCTTCCTTCGACAGGATGAAAACATGTTGTCAAGATGGACTTGTCTCTGTGTATTAGCGCTGTAGCTTCCAGTCTGTGAAAGGTGTGCTATCAACTGGTAAAGGCTCAAACTTCCTTCACCCGAGTGAAGAAAAGAATTTAGGGCTGGGTTAATTAATCTTGCAGGTTCGGGGAAGGGTAGATTGCGATCGTCTGATCCAAATCTGCTGCATAATGAGGAGACGAGCAGAAGCTACGCATGCGAAGATGGCAACTTCCACAGCGGCAAATCGGCAGAAGCTTGAGGAAATGGAATCTGCCCGCAGTATGATGTTGTTTGTAAAGGGATTTACCATCACACTTCTGGCCAGAACAATAAAGAGCGCGAGCAGTGGAAAGAGTAACTGCATGTGTCCATCTGCAGCTCCCTCAGGGACTGGCTGGCTCGCATCGGGATAAGGCGTTAGCGTTCGAACGCCCGGCCCAGCGTGTTTGGCTGTGGATCACAGCTCTGCTGAACAAAGCCAAAGCCCGCTTTTTACTCGGAGCCTCCTCTTTTGTTGTCTCCGTACAATATTGCTTGCCCACCGAAACAAACGCCCATGTCAGACACGTACATGCACTTGCTCGTTGTCATTGCAAATCATCCTGGGTGGTCCATTACCTTAAAGCTGGCCTGGAGTCTGGGTTTAGATTGTTCAATATAAAGTCTGGAATGTGTTTGGTCCCGTTTCCGTACACATCTCTGCCAGTGTTGTGTTCACTGTCTGTCCTCGGCTTCGGGAAAGCTCAGCATCCTACTGATTTACTTCCAGCTTTATCGGAGCTGTTGTACATGCTACATTATCAAATGGCATCACTGTGTGCAAAAAAAAAAAAAAAATGGATGTATTTTCCTGTCCCCTAATCCCACCTCTTAGCCTGTGAAGATCATGTTGAACCCAACTGGCATTAAGCGTGTTTTTATTTTTTATTTTTTCCTCAATCATTGGAGCATTCAGGGAGTGATGTGGCACTTTCATGTGTTAATGCAGTGAGCTCCGTTGTGAAGCGTCCTCATTCCGATGTTTGTTTGGTAGATTAGTGTTTTGTGTGTGTGTGTGTGTGTGTGGGGGGGGCATGTACGGCAGAAAATGATAAAGAGTGGGTGAAAGAATGAGAGGGATGGCAAAGTGCCCTTGGGCCATGTTAATAAGGACTCCCTCTTCTTTCTTTCTTTCCCTCCTCTTCCTTCAGTCTCTGGTTGCGTCTTCGCTCTCCTCCCATCCTTCCCTTGATGATAGCAGAAGCAGCCGGATCATGGCTTCACTTCTCTCCTGCACAGACGCTCCAACTGCTTTCTCCCTCTCCCTTCTTTCATGTTTCCTCCCTCCTTTTAGTTTCCTCTTTGAACCCTCAGGCCGCAGATCAGCCTGGTGCCAGGAGAGGAAAGGAGGCGAGAGGGCGAATGGGTGGGAGGATGGGAGAAAGGGTGGAGAGGAAGATGACAACGTAGACTCGTATGAAGACTTTATTTAGATATTAATAGACAGTGGACTTTAAAGTCTGCTTGTGTACACAGTGTTCACACTTTATATCCAAGTCGGTCTGTTTCTGAGGGTTTCAAAGCTCTCAACCGTGATGGAAAAAATGCCTGGTCACACGACCAAGGCTAACTCTAATGACGTCTAAATAGTAACTACTCAGTTTGCTCGCCAGGGAGGAAGTTTCTCTCTTTGTAACACTTCAGTGCCAGTCCACATGAGTGCATTGATTCATTTTTATCTCAGTCACTGTTTTTCCACCAGCATCCACATCTTGTCCCCGTGAAAACCTTGTGAAAGGAAATGAAGAGGAGTTCTGATCTCACTCATCCATTAGCTTTTTTTGTTGCGTTTGTTTGTTTGTTGAATTCCATCCCAAAATAAGAGTGTGCCCACCAAAAACAAACAAATGACTTCCTCTTCCTTTCTGCCTTTCAGATTTGGCATAAAGGATGCTTCAGCTGCGAGACCTGCAAAATGACCCTGAACATGAAGAATTACAAAGGCTTCAACAAGACACCGTACTGCAATGCGTAAGTCACCGTTTGGCGTGTTTGTGTGTGATTCACTCCTCAAGCAGTTCAGCCTGCCTCCCAGAGACGCCGACGCCAGCGTTTAATCTGTCCACAGCCTTAAATAAGACGCTCTCAACGTGTGCGAGTGACACCCAACTACGGCCCCTTCTGCTGTTTATCTGTAACTGTTCCTGCTCCCCCCCTCCCTCAGAGAGAAGGCCTATATGTGCTGTGGGAAAGTGCCTCCCTCCCTTCTCCTCCCCAGTGGGGAAGGAGGGGGGTATCAACAAAGGAAATTCCTTGAGTTCCTCTACAGTGACACAGGCGGACACTCTACAAACTAGCATGTCCACTCACGCTTCGTCTCACACACAGACACACACAGACATACATGCACTCTAACGGCCCATCAGGAATTCATGGAATCCCCCCCCCCCCCCCCCCCCCACCTCTGTGACTGATAATGGTTTTGTCTTCATCCCTGGTGTGGACAGTGAAAGCGTGTGGTGAGGATTCAGGAAGAAGACGCTGATTCACGTCCTCACGTCGCTCTGTTGCCAAATTGGCCTTTTATTGCTTGAGACATAAACTGATTGTAACTCTTTTATAGGACACTGTTTAATCGATAATCCCAGTGAGACGTCAGTGGTAATACAGTAATACACTTATTGCAAAAAAAGAAAGCCAAATTTGAACTCAAGTATTGGTTTCTTGGCTTAAAGATAAAATATGTACTGTAGTTTAAGGTAAATAACTGTTTACTTCAAATACTAGGCAGTAGTATTTGAAGTGTCATCCCCACATTGGTTGTATAACAGAGACATGACTTCTTCCACAGATGAGCACGTGCACGTCTTCATTTGTTTTGATATCCAGTTAGAACATAATCAAAACCCTGAAAACAGGGCACGACCTGAGCCATCCTGCAGTTTACAATACCTCGACTGTTGTTTATCACCATATGAAGGGCAATTCACAGGGAGTATGCTCTTTTTGCTTCCTTGTTTGTCATTTTGACTGGCAGTGACCACATGAGATGCTTCCTAATGATAGACAGCATTCTGGTCTTTCTCTCATTGTTACTGAAAAAAGAGAAATCCACTGTTCCTTTTCATTTACTTCCAAGTTTCTCGACAGAGTGTGATCCGTTTAGATTGTGTAAGTTGTAGCGACTGAACTTCCCCATGACCAAATGTAAATCGAACTGCAGACGAGTCAAAACACATCTATGGCTTCACTGTAAATTAAAATAGGTCTGTGATGGTGATAAATATGCTGTTTTCTCCCATGTAATTTGTGACGCCGCAAAATTACAGACATGCAGAGCAGTGTGTCTCAAGGTGCTTCTGCTGAGTACAGGCTGCATGCTTAGCCTCTGCAGTTAAGCCCTGCACTGTTTACTGTATTTACAGTATTTACCGTCCAGCCCTGCTCACCAGTCAAACCAGAATGGGACTTTTCTCGTATCAGTTGTTGCTGTTTGTCATTGTTCGCATTGAGATTCAGGTGTTAACCAGCCACAGCAGGTGTCATCCCTCTTTCAGCTCAGTTCACATGCTTCTATTTTTTTTTTTTCTCCCATTTTTCTGCTTCCGATTTTCCCTCCCCGAGGGAGCAAGGTCCTTCAGAGTCTGTTTATTATGCCTCTTTCTGTTTGTTTAAAACAGGCGTCGTTAGAGCAAACATCATCAGTGGAAGAAGAGCCTCCTGCTCCAGGGAAAAGAACGCAGTCTGCTCTCTTTCTCTCTTTCTCTACGATGACTGCTAGATCATTACCTCTCTAAATTTGCCCTTAGTAATTGATATAGGCATTGTTTGCTTTCACTGCGGGTTGGCTCCTCTCTGAAAGTCCCGTCCGTGGTCATGGGAGATATTTGAATGGGAACACAGAGCTAATGTTTGGACACTGGCTGAGTGAATGATACCTATTCATCAATCAGGAAATCACTGCCCTGTTATCAAAGTGATGCAAATGTCTTGATTTCAGGCCATTGCCATGATTATGACTCAAAGCTATTCATTATGGGGTTAATAAATGTCCAGTGAGGACAATTTTTCTGGTTTGTTAGCGATTGATGGCTCTGCCTCTGGGCAGCAGTTCTTGGCTGGTTGGAAGCGGAACTGGAGTCGAACATTACGGCCACTGTTTGTGTCGTTCTTGTAAAGGCATTACCTTCTGAATGAATGTGAAAACGGACTCCTGAATTAAAAAGACAAATTATGAACCCGAGTTTCTCATTGAAAGGTGAACATGGACAGTCTATTGCTTTCACTACTGTTCGTGTTGGCCTACATCTAATAAGAAGGGGGGAAATTGCTAACAAACGAAAAACAATGAATGATCTGAAAAAAATGCCAGGATTTTGAAGTGTATCACTTTGTTTCCACAAAGCCTGAATAACATGTAACATACTCATATGCAAATATGTTGGACAAAATATATAATATTTAAGTGAAATGTGTTTTGGGCTCCAGATAGCTGTCATTGCAGACCACTGACAGAGGCTTAATAGTTTAATTTTCAGCGTGTGTGTGCATTGTTGTTTATTTTGCCCTTGCTCCTTAGCAGTGAATGTTGTACTGATGGAAAAACCTGATTATTTCCCTTTTAAGCAGTTGCCAAATTTTCTTTATTAAATATTGACTCTTAACTGACTTGGTTCTGCAGCTCATTACACCAGTACATGTTCAGTACAGATGTAAGCTAAATAAACAGGCTTTTTCAATGGTGCACAATGCATTATAAAAAAATAAAAAAAACTACCTTATGACAAGGAATCCTAATTCACCAAATGTAATTTCCTAAATTTGCTGTACGAGTACAGATTAAAATTTAATATCCTCTGCACTTTGTAGTCTGCAGCAACATGTAACTCCAGCCGAAGTCCTTGAGCCGGCAGTGAATTGATGAAGCATTAGCGGGACCTTGACTGTTTAATGGACTCTTGTAGTCACTCACTGCAGAAGCTTCAGACTCCTCCGTGCTGCCTCTGTGTGTCTGTGATGATAAACCTCTCACTCAGGCGTCACTGCTGCCGGCTCTTCATTCAGCTGTCTGTCTGTGGTGATGATGATGATGATGATGATGCACACAAACATGAACGTTTGCTGCTTCATGATGCATTACAACCTCTCCAGGTCTCACAGGGTCAAGCTGGCTGCGACGCCTCCTGCTTCCATTATGCAAAGCATCCCCTCTTGCACAGTAGGCAGCATGTGTGTGTGTGTGTGCGTGTGCGTGCATGAGATGACGCGTGTGCCCCCCACCCCACCCCCGACTCCTCCAATCGCCGTTCTTTTCCTGTTTGATCACTCCCTCTTTGGCGTTGGTGCATGTGTCACCCTCTCCCCTCTGAGACGTGTTACCTCGCCGTTCAGTCGGACAGATGAGTGTTCTCGTGAGTCACTCAGATCCTCAAATAGTCACGAGCACAGCGACACGGTCTCACACACACAGCACAGCCCCGCTGTATGTTTGCGTTGCAGTTTCCTGACCTTTTCGCATGCAGCAGAGGCTTCTGAAGTCGCATTCGATGCACACACCCTCCGCCTCAGACGGGCAGGGGATTTCAGGCTCACTGATGCACCCTCGAATTACTCGGGCTCCACCACAAACCAGACACACCCGACTCCAGAGCAGAATGCGCAGATATTAGCTTTTCAGCTTTGATCAGGAAGCATATTCATGGTTAAGTAAAATACTATGTAGTTGTTCTTAACAGCAGCCATGAAAAATCAACTGAAATGACTTTATATTGTACAAATGAAATAAATTACGCTTCAGATTTTCTGTCATCTTGTCTTGTTCAAGAGCATTCATTTCAAGTGTTTGTTAGGATATTGAAAAGATTACTGACTTCATAGTCTTGTGGGTTGGGAACAAAGTCAAAATATCTAAAATAAGGTACGCTTATCTTTATGTGTACATTCTTTCAGAAAAACCTACCTTCCGTGTTATTAAATGTTACTGGCAAGAAAGGACTCTTGTGACAGATCAGCACTTGGTAATGTGATTGAGAGGAAACTGAGAGCATGTCTTCATCCAGGCCTTCAAAGCCTGACTTTGTCTCCAAGTTCAAGATGTAACAGATAGTTATGGATGTCTGCAGCCACAGACGTCCCTGGTTTTTGAGTAACACATGAAAAACACTGAGGGTCGTCTCTGTAGGAGAGTCTGTTTGCTTCTTGAATTACATCCCTTCCACAAAGAACCTCTTTATTTGCATAGTTTGATTGGCATGCCTATCTTATCTGATTAAAAAAGAGAGAGAGAAAGAGAGAGGCTATATCTCAAGGTTGCTAAAAGATGTTGTGCCACTACTGAGCTCTTAAACTGCTTCATCTCGCTGAGGTTTCCTACAGACTGAGATTTTAGCAGTCTCAGTTTTGGACTACACTGGATTGCGTCTGACGACCATAAAGATATATTCAATAAAGACTATCCTGTACGTCATCTGCGTACGCCGCCATATCTGTCATTCAGGAAGTAAACAAAGCTGACTGAAACAGAGCTGTTTCTGGAGGAGCATTAATCTGCAGGGGAGAAAGCACCCCAGCATTTTCCCTCTGCAAACAAAAGATGTTTTGGTGTAGAGCTGGTGCCAATTTCATTACAATTTCTCAATTTCTTCTTCTGCTGCGCTTCTATTGGTGATTAGTCTGTAGCTCAGAGCAGCAGTCACTCCTGACATTTCTGACCATGTCGGGTGTTTATCTCCGGCTGCTAGTTTGTTTTAAATGTCTTTCATAAGACCACAGATTTGAAGCCATGTCATCACAGCTGCCTGTATTTGGTCTGAGACTGCCAGTTCTGTGTGGTGAATAGCTGTACCGCTGCCGTCAGGCTCACAGGACACTGGGGCCGATCCTTTCCCGTGAAAAGGCCAGCGTTAGCATGCTAAGCCAACATGTATCACAGACAGACGCAGCAATGATGAAATGTGTTGTTTCTGTATATTACAGGACTTAAAATGCCAACTCAAGCAGCTGTCTTAATCTCACGGGACTGGTTTCTGTTTCCAACACTTAAAAATTATATTTAAGGCCTCTTCAAAGTTCTCATGTTAGCTTTTGTCTTTTAATGTAAACCACAGTCCTTTGTTATGTCCTTTAGTCACATCTGGACGACTGCTACTTCCGATTGTTGACCCTTGTTGCCTTGGAAACAGTCAACATATTGCTTAAATGGGTTACCCGGAGGCATGAATAGCGGTCTGAGATTTTTGAGGTCACCCAGCCCCCCCTGAGGAAGGCTGGGATCTGTAGTCCATATGAGCGTGTTAGATAAGCTGTCAGGGCTCTTCCTCTCCTCCTGGATTCGGGCCACGCAATTTCTTTTCCTGCCTTTAGGCCTCGACTGAACTCACGGGCGTTATTAGTTGCAGAGAATTCTGGTACGCAGAAGCCTCCAGTGTATGAAAACCCAGCCTGAAGCTACACACACACTCACACACTAGAGTCATTGATGGCAGTTTAGGTGATCGATAAGCGAGCGTGTGATGAACAACTTCTGGAGCAATGCCTGGTGTGCTGCACAAAAATGTGTGTGTTTGTGTTTACTGGAGTTTATTTGTGTTTGTTTCAGACAGAGCAGCCTCTCCTGGGAGGTAAGAGGTCTGGTTGGTTCTGGATCTGAAACCAAGAGGATTCCAAAATTCATTCAAGGGGGGGGGGGAAAAAAAAAAAAAAAAACAGCCCTGCCTTGACGCTGTGCTAAAGGGGGGCTGCCATGACGACATTCATGGGCAGCCTCACTCGCCCACTGTCTGTTTGACCCGCTGCTCGCTCTGTTGTGCTGTTCCTCTTCCTGTTAGCCCCCACGGGCCTGCACTCATGAGTGTGTGTGTGGTGTGTGTGTGTGTTTTAAGCACAGAAAGCTTTTTCCACACCTGCTATGGCTCGCCTCCAAAACTCTGCAACCTTGAGGGCCTCTCTCACTGACACACACACACACACACACACACACACACACACACACACACACACACAGTCTCACACATGCACACGCACACCGCCCCTGCCTGCACTTCCTCTCTTCAGACTTCCAGACCTTGGCTCTCACTTACAGAGCTTTGTGTGTGATACTGACATGGCTTTTGTCTACAGGGGCTCCTAACTCAACCTCGGGACCACCTTGAATAGCTAATGCCCCCACTCCGGGGCCGCAGGCTGCACACTGCTTGAGTTTGGATTGATTTGTCTCTAATGTTTAGGTTAAGAGTGAAGGTATGCATGGGAGATGACACCTGGGCTTACAAAGCATTTACGGTGTCTGCTGTTCTTTGTTTTCCAGACACTACCCCAAGACAAACTTCACCGTTGTGGCTGACACTCTAGAGAACCTGCGCCTGAAAAAGCAGAGCCTGGTGCAGAGCCAGGTGAGTGTGTTCACTGCCACAATCAACACACACAAAAACATCAATCAGTGAGCATCAGGACCGCTCTCTGCGTCCTCGCTGTAACCTTCTGTGCCTTCTCTCTGCTCGGCTGTTTTTAGTTGTGACACTCAATAGACGTCCCCTTAACACCTCTTCACTTCAAACGCCCGTCTCCAGGTCAGAGCCAATCAGAGACAGTAGATCAGGTCATCATGTAAGAGACTGGGAAAACTGTGGAAAAGTGTCCAGAATATCAGTTCCTTTAGCTGGAGATTTGAACAATGGTTTCTGTCGCCAAATCCCCATGGAAAAAGAGAGTAAACGACGCTTGTGACAGTGCATACAATCAAAGACTGTTTTCTTTTCTGGCTTATGTGAAACTCATCAACATAAAATCAAATGAGATCTGAGAGATAGCCGAGAAGGGCTCACTTGCTCAGCCATGACAGCTCCATGAAAATGGTTTCTCTCTCCCATGAAACAGCCGGGTGTCCTCCACTGTGACCAGATCACAGAGCAGAATATCAGGAGAATGTTAGAACAAAGCTTTGTATTGTGTCAGGAATTTCTCTGAGTAACTGTAAATGTAAGCACTACTTTATACCTGTCTGTTCTCAGCTTTTACTGACATTTTTTCCCTCCCGGCTTGCTGTGTCTCGGATTGGCTCTGACCTGGAGATTATGGTTTTTATGCGTGTAGTTATTTATTTATTTATTAATTTATTTATTTTTTTTTTTTGTAATGCAAAGAAAACATACTCGATCTGAAAAGTCTTTGTAGAGCGCCTTCATTTCAGCCAGAGGGTAACTACTCTTCAACATTCATCCAGGAGCTCAGAACTCTTAATACTGACCTGTGAAGTCGGCCATGAAATTGATTCACAACAGACAAGTAAAAGACGTGAGGCCCGGTGGGCCGCAGTCGCTCAGGAGTCTGACAAACTGAACGTAACGGGGATGAAAATGTTTTTGGGTAAAAAAAATTAGCCTTCATTTTATTGGCAGTCACAGAAAGGCAGTTGTAGTCTTTTTATAATCAAATTTTTAAGAAGTTTTGCGCAAGTTCACGCATAGAGACGAGTCCAAATAGTGCTCCCTCTAATCACAGAGAGCACTACTATATCTGCTCCTGAAGAAGCTGAAATTACAAGGACCAAAATATATTCCAAGAGTTAAGGAAGAAAAAAAGACAAACTTAGTGGCTCAAAATATCCGTCTGAACTGGGCCATGTGTTACTGCCCTATTAAAGGCTCTAATGAGAGATTTGTGCTCATAGACAGTTTTCGCAGTGATTTCCCCATTTCGCTGCACTCCAGGGTGACCGGTGGCGTCCAGAGGTGGTCTCTCGTGAGGGTTCTCACTTCTCTTAGTGAAGTGAAAACCCTTCTGAGACCTGTCAGCCAGTTACTTCACCTCCCTGCTGCCTCAGTCATGACATGACAACAACATGATAACATCAAACCTGGCGCAGAACGAGGAAGTGAAAGAACAGTGTGTCTTTTGTGATTTGAGAAATTGAGTGTGCTTCGGCCCGACTCTGTTTCAGTGCGATATGGGAGTATTAGACTGTCAAGGCTCCTCCATTTTTATGTGAATAGCTGTAGAGGGCTGTAGAAGACGTATTGTTTGCAGCTAGCAGTGTACAGACAGTGGTGCAGGGAGGAGGAGGTGCATCCATGTCATTGTCAGTGGATGAAACTGGGATGTATATGAGGTGGGGAGGACCAGAGTGGGGGTAGCAGTCATATGGAGAGGGGGATGACTGAGGGATGGAGGGCCAGATGGTGTTTTTCTACATGGATTGTAGAGCCAAAACCCCCACCCACCCCCCCAAAAAAATGGTTTATTGTCACCACTAACCATAAAAATCAGGTTATATTTGATGTTTTTGTGTCGTGGTATCCACATAACAAGTTGTAGTGTTTAAAAAACAGCGTTTTGTTGGAAGTTGATTTGTAAAAATATGATGTTTGGCATCATAAATGGGGAGCGGACTTCACTTGTTCAGTTTTTTGCACAGACCAGTAACAGTGGTCATGCAGGGTGCTCACACATTGTTGGGAGCTACTTGGCATTCATTCACATAGTCAAGGCAAGGCGGGGCATCGAACTGCCAACCCTGGGTTTGGAGGACGACCCGCTTCACGAACCAAGACACATCCACCTCACAAAAAAAAAAGAAAAAGTTCACTTCAACAGGAAGACGAATCAATGCAGGCGGGATCTCCTCCTGGGAAAGATGTCTGAAAGAAATCTTTTGTTTACACGAAATAAAGAAAATAATGGATATAAAGCTGCCGATTGTCCCACCAGACAGCCCAAACTATTACTGTCACTGCGCCTCTGTCTCGCCGTAATAAAGTTGAAGGTACGTGTGAGAACTGCGGCCATCCAGCTCGTCTCCGCCGCCGCCGCTGCCGCCTCGTTGCTACGGGAACCCTATTGCTATGGTAGCAGGGTAGAGGTTTGTCACACCTCGTTACAAGACTTTGCGGGGGGAATGGAGGGAAACAAGATGGAGAAAAGGAGGAATAAAGGAAAGTGGCGAGACTGAATTGGGTAGGAGGAGAGGGGAAGCAATGAGGCGCTCACGAGCAAGAAGAGGAGGGAGAAACGGAAGAGACAGGAAGGCACCAGCACAGAAAAGGGAGGAGCGCACGGTGAAAGAGGAAGAGATAAAAGTGAAATCCCCAGAGGAAGGAAAGCGAGAGGAATGCACAGAGAAGCGGAGGGAAAGATTCTGATGAGGAAGAGCAGCGGCAGCTCTATGGGGTGAAGCAGTAAAATATGAATGAATGAAAAAGGAGCACAGGGAGACGGGAGTGTGGGTGGGGAAAGAAAGCCGAGGGATGATTGGAGGAGAGGAGGGTTTGCTTCGACCCTGAAATACAAAGAAGACGGGCCCGAGAAATAAAACGAGGGGGGGAGTCATGTGTTGACTGAGCGGAGCGGGGCAGAATGAAGGACAAAGATGGGTCACATGTATCTTCTCCTCGGTGCAGTTTCCCGTGCAGTGAGCCGCACAGCTGCCTCCTCTCCCGCTTTCTCAGCGGCCGTCACGCCCAACAAGACCTTCTGAAATCAAGGCGTGTCGCGGCTCGTCACTCCGTCACCCGCACACATCGGCGTGAATCACGTCGGGACGGGTCAGCGCTCTGCCGAGCGGCGTCAGACCGTCAGACCTCTGCAGAGAGAGGAGGCAGGCATGCAGCTTTGTCTCCCGCTGATGGACTGTGTGCGCCCAGACCTGCATTCATGGAGGAGTGCTTGAGAACCGCAGTCGCCATGGAGGCAGGAAGAAGAGCTCGGCGCGGGGAGGCGGAATTGAAAATGCCTCGGCTCCGTGCCGAGGGAGCCAAATGAAGAGCAGCTCCAACATGTGGCCGCGTCTTTAGGTTAATGATGTAAACATGCACCTGTTTGTCGCTCCTTCCTCTGAGCGTTGGAGATCAGCCACCCGGCGGCGGTGAGAGCGCGCCACTGCTCCACTGCAGGGTCAGATGTTTATCTAATGCTGGAAGGGTTGGACATTTCCTCCAGTGCCCTGTGGGTCAGAGTAGGGTGGGAAGACTGGAAACACACACTCAGAGACACACACACACACACACACACACACGGATTGTTGCGCACTACCTCTGGTTTTGACCGTATATGGCTGCCACCACGTCCTGTATGTCAGGCCTTCTCTCTAAGCAAACAGGAAGTGAACGTCACCTCAGGAGGCTAAAGAAATAAGATTATTTGAGGTGTAGATCTTTAACCTTCTCTTTTAGCTTGACAGGAAGTGTGGTTTTGTTGTGTGCGTGTGTCATAATTTTAAACCATATGAGAGGGTAAGAAAACCACTGTTTGCATATCTAATAATATTTTATCTTATTTCAGGAAAAGACTAAAAAAATACAAAGATTATTTAAAGAGTCTTTTGGTTCATTCAGCATTTATACCAAACTAAATTTTGCTGCCGTTATAAAAATATTTTCAGAAGCTAAAACTCGGCTCCATTTGTCAAACCAAGAATCAACCCTTCTCAAAGTGGACACTGAGGCCAAAAGAAATGAGCAGAAACGGATCAAGTAATCACTTGTTTTCTGAAAGCTGTTTACATTGTCACAATGTGGGTCACAGCATGTATAAATAATCATTTGTGCAGAATCTCTTGGCTTTTCCTGGTTGACTCTAATAAATGGAAACCGTTGATCTGAACATGTTCCGGACCTTCCCTTCATGTCTGACGGTGTGGTTTCTTTGCTCTGCAGGTTCACTACAAGGAGGAATTTGAGAAGAGTAAGGGCAAAGCCTTCAGCGCCGTCGCAGACACACCGGAGATGAAAAGATTTATGAAAACGCAGATGCAAGTCAGCGACGTGAGTATCGGCAGCACTCCACACTGATCAGGTCACGGGACCGACACACACACACACACACACACACACACACACACACACACACACACACACACACACACACACACAGAGCCTGCAGCTCGCATGGCGTCAGCACACACTCCGAAATTCCACAAGTTTCAAGTCCCCAATTAACCGAACATGCAAGACTGTGGACTCTGAGAAGAGAATCATACGTGCACAGAGAGGGAAAGACCCAGCCCGGAATCAAACATGAGACTGAAATTCAACACCAACGTATCGTAAAATACCCAAAGAAAACTTCCCCGTCCTTGCTATTATGTGTGTGGTGAAAAGATCATTGGAGATAAGTGGAGTTCCACCTTTTCGCAACGGTGCATCGCGAGACGGTTACAAATCAATCCAAACGGGACAAATTAAAATCAGAGATCCAAGCTCCAACGAAGCAAACAGCAGAAGGTGGAATCTTCTTTTTAAGCGCCCCACTTCTTTGATAAGCGTGCCCACATTGCTGAATGTAAAAAGAAAAAAATAATGATAATGATAATCATCGCATAATGAGTCGGCTGGAATTGTGAATCGTTGCATCTCTTGTGTCGGGCCACCAGAAACGCACAGAGCCAGTTGGGAATCGCGTGGCGCTGGACACCGAGTCATGCTTATATTCTTTGCTTAATGCGGCTGGCGTGGTTTGAAAGACTTTCTGAAAGTCGCCATAAGAAGCCGCCCGGACGAGGAGATTAGCCGCCTTTTCATGATGTGACACTTTCCCGATACGTTTCATAATTGGTTTTACCTCTTTGATCCCAGGCCTCAAAGAGCTTCACCAGATTGTAATTTTAACTGTTCAAACTTATTTCATTTAAATTTCTGTCCTGCTGCTCAGTCGCTCCTCGTCGTTGGTAAAGGAATTCTCCTCCTTCAGCACCTGTTATTGATGGGTTCTCTCTGGACCTGCTCTCAGCGGCCAGTGTTTCCCCCAGTCAGCTGGAACGGCCTTTATTTTTCCATGCGAAACGCGCCGGAGCACAAAACATGCGTCATTACACTGAAGCGGCTCTGCAGCGGCCTCACTAATGACATAATTAGTGTGGAGGGCGATGGATAATTACTGCTTTCATGTGATGGAAGATCCTGGCGTGTCTCAGATCAAGGAGGTGTGTCGCGGCCGAGGCAGAAATATCACATATGTTGGTACGAGAGCAAACACACAAAGTACCGGGACGGGGTGGAGTTTGGGTCTTTATGAAGTTTCTCAGTCCCTCCTGCCCCCCAAAGGGGTCCCAGACCTCAGGTTGAGAACCAGTTAAGCTTGTGAAGTGTCAGGGAAGGTCAGCAAGAGCAGCCTAGGCACTCTACTAATACACACACGCACACACACACACACCATCTGTTCAACCTGCCCCCTCAAAACAAACAGAATAATCTCCATCACACACTCTCACTCAGCATATTGCTCTGGAGAATGGCCGCAGTCTTCTCTCACTTACTGACTCCACTGTCCCGCTCCAGCACTCCGTCGTCTCATCCAGCCAGTCTATAAGGCCGGCAGCACACTGGGCTCTTTGAGCCCGGGTGTGTGTGTGTGTGTGTGTGTGTGAGGGTGGAGGGGCTGTGGGCTGAATCAGGGTTGTAAAGCGAGGCCGAGGCTCTGTGAGTCAGTGTGTTATCAGCTCGGTAATAAGGGCAGCGGGTTATTTGGTGCAGTCGCTCAGTTTCAGTTTGTCGAGGGCGGCCTGTGTCATGTCGTAACACAGAGTGTGTATGTGTGTGTCACACTGGTGTGAGCGGGCCGATGAGGGCTACCTGCACCTTCAGAGCTGTTTACTCAGCAGCAGTGACTTGCACATTCCAAAAGAACATCATATTTTTACCCAGAAGTGGTGCGATCGGTCACTTGGCCGTCCTCTTCCTGTCCCTCTGCCCCTGTTGGAACCCTCCGGCTCGTTCTGCCCCCTCTCCAGCCCTCTCTTGCCCCACCTGCTCTTCCTGATGTGTCATTGTGCGTTGCCATGCAACTGTGAGCCCACACTACTTCCTGCTGCCGACATGTCATTTCCTCTCAGCGTCAAAGCCCTTTCCCCAGACTAGCACCCCACCTATCAGCCCCAGCACCAGGCGGCAGGAAACCAGAGGGAGACCCCTGGTGGACTGGAACAGAACTACACACAGACGGTTTCCTGAAACCCGAGTGCTGCTCTGACAGCAGATTTCAGAGAAACCGACGCCCCGTGCTGATTCATCTGCTTTGTGACCTGACGTGGTTTTTCTTTTGCAGATTAAATACCAACAAAAGAACAAGACTGGGATGACTGCACCTTCTGAAGGCCACCTCATCAACCCCGGCCCGTCCAGCCAAGGTATCCGCTCACTCTGCCGCTTCAAGCTCAGCTGCACAAACCGCTTAGCTTATAAAACCGAAGGAACAACAGTGTCGGCAGGTGAAGGGAAACATTGGGCACCAAGGGGAAAAGTTTTGCGTGTGTGATTTGCACCTGTCAACAGATTGACGCTGTCTAGAACATTGTGCAGCAGGGAAACCAGACGTGTCCTGACTTGGTGTTTCTGTGTGTGTGTGAGAGAGGTTTTGCTGTGGAGCGCCTCATGTAGACCCGCAGGCAGAAATCCACCAGGCTCATTCCTTTCTTCTCCTCTCTGTTCACCACATCAGCAGCTCCAGAGATGAACCCCGCTCCCCAGCCGATGGCCGACCCCGTCGCTCCGCCCAGCGGGGTAAGCTCCTCCTCGTCCTGAAACCAGACAGCCGTGAATTAGACAGAAGTGACTTGAGCTGCTGCTGTGGGTTTCTGACCGAGCGTCCTGTCGACAGAAGCGGTACCGGGCGGTGTACGACTACACCGCCGCCGACGAAGACGAGGTGTCCTTCCTGGACGGAGACGTGATCATCGACGCGCAGCAGATCGACGAGGGCTGGATGTACGGCCGCGTGGAGCGCACCGGCCAGGGCGGCATGCTGCCCGCCAACTACGTGGAGGCCATCTGAGTGAGGGGGAGGCAGGGAGAAGAAGAAAAAGAAGAGGTAGATAAAGGGAGGGAAAGAAGGAAAGGAAAAGCCCAGTGCCATCTCATCTTAACGCCGCTTTCTCTTAATTTTACTCTTGTTCCCCGATCTGTCCTGTGAGACCCTGAACCCCCCCCCCCTCCCCCCTCCCTCTCTTGTGCATCCCCGCTCTGCTCTCACCTGTCCGTCAATCACAGACTCATCCATCCGTCTGTCTCTGTCCGTGCTGAGGTCTGTCTCCGTCTGTCCGTCTTCTCGTCGCGGTGGGGAAAAAAAAAAAAAAAAGTCATGAAATCAAGTCCTAGCTCAGCGCCGCATGCGAGGAGTCCCGCCGCGTCACACAGCGCCATGTTAGCCGTAGCACTTAGCAACACGCGTCAGAAAAAAGAAACCGCTTCAGGAAAAAAAAGAAGAAAAAAAAAAATCGTCCCACATGTTGTGTGTGTGTGTTATTTTTGATTTTAGCAGCTTGGATCTTTGGCCAGACTGGAAACACAGTGAAAAATCTCAGACATAAGCAGATATAAGCTTATATTTTCAACTTGCGTACATTCCTTTAACCTCTTGCCCTGTTGCACCAATCAGCCAGCTATCAGTCTTAACAGAGTGGTTGTTTTTAATATATTTATGGGACGCCCGGGCGCCTGGCCTGCACGTCGCGCTCGCTCACTGTAGTGAAACTGGAACGGTAGCCGAACCGGAAAGCGCCGCCGCCGCTGCCGCCGCCTCCTCGCCATCGCCATCGCCTCTTCTCGGGCAGCTCGGCTCCAGGAGGAATCAGGGACACGTTGGGGGACATGAGCAGTCTTATCTGTTACAGCCACTCGCTGAACTCTCCCCTCTCAGCTGGTGTGTGTGTGTGTGTGTATGTATGTGTGTATGTAAATGTGTGTGTATAGTTCACACACCCTCAGTGAGGCGTTTGCAGCCTGAATGCCTTCAGTCCCGAGAGAAGAAGAAATAAATGGTGTAAAGTAACCGGCTCTTCCCCCTTTGCTACAAAATCATCAAAGAAAACACATTTATAAAAGAGAAGGCCAAGCACAACTATATATTGTAAATTTCCTCTTTGGTTTTAAACGTATTCCATCGCTTTTGTGAGAGAACATTCCGGTCTTTCTTTTTTTCATTTAATGTGAGAGAAACTGTTGTGGTAAATGTTGTCATTTCCTCATGCTTTTCTTCCACTGTTTTTTTCCTTCTTGTTATTATAAGATGCTTATTTTCAAAAACGGAAAAAAAAAAAAAAAAATAGCCGGTGTATTGAAATGAATCAACCAGCAGCCTAATTTGTTGAAAAGAGAAAACAGAATTGTCGTGGAAATGGACGCCGTTGCGGGATTGGGTCAGTAGTGGGATTGACTAACTTGCAGTTTCAGGTCCGAACTTTACTCACTGCTCGTTGTTGGACGGTTCTGATCAGTGGATCTTTCTGTTCTGTCGTTTATTACTCCGTAGCATTTATCACGCGGTCATAATAACGTCGGCAAAAGCAGGCCTGTCACCTTGCAAGGGTCCATCCGGCAGGTAAATCCCGCAATCCACTCAACCAGTGAGCAGCATGGGCAGTGTTCAGGAGCTGCTGGTCGCTGTGGGTTCACATAAAACCAAAAAAAAAAAAAAAATCAAGAAAAAAGCATTTATGTTGCTGGTTATATTCCTCTGTTGATCCTGTACAAAAAGTCTTTACTAATTCTAATCTCTCTGCTGTGTAAATAATGTCTCTAAAACACCTCTTGCCCCCCCGTCTCTCTCGTGTCCTCCTTCTGTGATGCAGACGTGAGCGACCGGGGGGCGAGGCATTGCCAGCTTTATCGAACGAGACGATGCTGTCACTATGTAGCTAGATGACATTGTACAATTGTATATGTATCCTAAAGGTGAGTCGGGAAGAGTTTCTACAGGTCATGGTGCTCTGGGAAGTGGCTTGCCCGCAGATTGAATTTAAAAAAGAAGAAGCTGGTCAGTACTTTCTGTGAATGTGGGGATGTGATGCGAGTTTCGAGGGTGGAGGGAGGAAGATGGAGGGCTTTGCAGGAGGTGGTTGGTTGGTGTTAAAGATGAATGAACATGATGAAAACAGTCACTGAATCAGAAATGGAAGAAGAAGAAAAAAACAACCTCAGACAGAACCAATGAACACACTGTACAGAATATTTGTGCTTTTTGCATCAACTTCTACTGGACAACGGGAAAAGTGTATTTGCGAAACACACACTTGGATGGTGAAAGCTGTCTCGGAGCTGGCGTGTGTGTGTGGCGTTAAAGAGATTGTTGTTCCTGGCTCATGATGGTGAATTGCTCACGTTTTTTTAATTTAACTGCGAAGCTCCTCGCTCCGGTGAACCTCTGCAGGTTGCACCCAGTCCGAAGTGGTGGTCTGGATGAACGGCAGGCAGGAAGAAAAATGGCAGCCCCGCTGTCTGAAGTGAGGCTCTGGATGGGCCTGTTTGAGTGAGTGTGACGGGCCGGGGGAGGGGCGCCTTCCCCCTGCCCGCGAGGCAGGGCAAGTCGTTTGTCTGACCTGGAAATCAGTGGGCTAGTTAACCTCTCTGGGCCAAATATCACTCGTCTGCTCCGGCGTCACTACTGAACCGTACCGTCATATCATAACCACGCTTCCGCTCAGTCTCTGTATCTTACCCATCCGCCCGCCCGCTCGCCGCGCCCGCCGCGCCCGCCTCCCTCTTCCCTTCAGCCTTCATCGTAAAAGCTCCCGTGCTTCTGATGAATCATTCCCTGCTTCTATGATATATTCTGTAGACTTCGCAGAGTCAAGTCATGTAATCCACAAATGCAACTTTTAGCGTTTTCAGACCAGTTTTGTGCATTCCATCTTAAATCGTTTTGTTTTTTTGTTATTTTGTTATTTTTAATGGAAAAAAGAATAAAGATACCATATGCATATTGACCTACTCTTGTATTCAGATCTCAGAATACGTACTCAGATCAAGGACCTGATATCATCTCCTGTTGCCGTGTTACAGCACTTCAAATTGTACTTATGATTCTGCAGACTCAATAAAATGTCTTTTTTTTTCTCAGACTGCTGTTTGTGTTTGCTGTTGAACGATGCGCTTCCTCCAGCTTGTCTTGTAGTTTTAGTTCCTCTTACTCCTATAACTTCAGTTCTCGGTTCTGTAAAGTGTGTGAAATGTGAATATAATGCGGTATAAACAGAAATAAGTCAAACATAGCAAAATTTAGTCTCCATGTATTCTTTCTTCAATTCCACAGATTTTCTTAAATGGCAACCTGACATTTTTCAGTATTTTTCTTGCAGAATTGAACTTGTACCACAAAATTTTAAAATATCAGATTTCTTTTATATTTAAGATCATCTGCGCAGGACTGTGCTCTACATGAGCCTTTTAAAAAAACTCTTTCATCTATAAAATGTTGGCGTACAATTATTATTGTTGTCATTTGTACCATGATTGAGACATAATCCAAAAAAGTGTCATGTCTTATCATGAGAGTCCTACGCAACACAATGCATCCTGGGTAAATAGTACTTTGTTCCCACGTTTTGAGAACCTTGTGTCTGAATTATCAGAAAGGGGAAACACACCTGTGTCACTTATTGGAAATGTAACTGAAAGTAAATTCTAGCATTTAAAGTATCCTAAAGTAAAAGTAAACAATAAAAAAAAATCGTAACTTGACCTTTGTTCAGGATTTCAGCGGAAACCGTACTGAAAGCCTTAAAAAAAAAAAAAAAAAAACACAGCAGCATTATCACTTCCGCCTTTGCAGCTGAAGTGGGCGGGGCTTCTCGACTCGGCTTCCTCCGAGTCTTCCCGAAGGTTTCCGAAGCCGCGCGGCTGCCGTCCGTGCTGCGCGTCCCGCTCGCATCTCCAGCGTCCGTCTCCGGCAGCGCCTCCATCATGGTGGACATACTGGTGTTGATGTTTTTCGCCATCATGGGCCTCGTCTTCCTCTCCTACATCATCTACATGCTGTGATGGCGAAGAGGCGGGCGTTTGTTTTGCCCCCCGGCGCATCCCCGGTGTCCGTGGAGGAGGAGGACGGTGAGCGGCCTTTCTTTATAATAATAATAATAAATAAAATGCTATTTTTGCGCACATTGCAAGGAGGGAGATGAGAACGATTCGCCTCCAGGATAGAGACGCTGACAGCATGTCAGCCTGTAATGTGAGCTATTTGGAGGAGGCGACGGTAGTTTTTCCACCTGGTGGGTTTTAAATTCCAGCTGCTTTCTCTTCTTTTTTTTTTTTTTTTTTCCAGGGAGGAGAGGCTCGTCCAGGCCCTGAGGATGAGGATGGCGACGGCTCCCCCCACCGGGGCTCTCAGGTGGGACGTTGAGCAGGATCCAACCAGGAGGAGGAGAAACAAAAACGGAGAGGATGAACTGAAAGCCGGACTTGTCCCTCCTCTCCCCCCCAAACACTTACACTTAATTTAACTGCCCTCTTTTGGATCAGTGCCATCTGGCCCCGTCCTCCAGCATCCCCTGTATCCTCCATCATCCTGAACAAGAGGGGCAGTATTACCTCTGCACAAGTGAATACTCGGTCTGCCTTTTTGATACAACACTGTGAGATGATAATGATAATCATGATTTGTTCTGACTCTGATTCGCTGTGTCCAGTTTGACAGTGTTATCCTCATCCTGTTGTTGTCACTGACGCCTTGCTTGGCAACGGCAGTGTTTATTTTATTTCCGTTGCATTGCCAATCTTATCTTCTCTCCCGTTTTCATCTGTTTCTGTCTTAATTTAAGCTGCAGATGACCTGCATGAAGGAACATGTGTGTGCGTGCGTGCGTGTTTCTCAGTTTTAGCACAAAAGCTCATTTATATGATGTGTTGTGTTGAAATGCTGTCATGTTTCCTGATGGTTGTTTGGAGAAATGGTTTCACACGACATGCTGAATAAAGATGATTCCAGTTAAACCTGTCTGGCTTTTGATTGGAGCTCTGGCTTTGTTCAAGGAAATGAACAAACTGCAGAATGTTGGCAACTGTGATGATTTCAGTTTTTAACATTTGGTCAAGCAAGAATTCCCATGAATTATTACTTATTTCTAAATTGTCTTGAGATTTCGTTTCATAATGGGTTACAACGATCATGGTGTGATAACACTGCAATAGCCCCAACACAGATATAATAGTCTGTAATGGTGCATTTATTGTCAGATTAGATTCAATATGAGGATTTTTTTTATCATCATTCTCAGATCTACTCATTGACATAATACATTCTCTATCTTAAAGTAACAAGCCATCTTCATCATCATCATTTTCACTTCTTTCTGAAAGCAGAAAGCAGCTTCTTCTCACATCGGTGAGCAGTGTAGAGGCCATGCAGACTGCGGTCCTGCAGATGGCGCCGTTTACCTACTCTAGACTATTTAACAAGTGAAGGATTGTTCCCTCTTACATCTGCTTTTCTCTCCCAAATCATGAGTAAGCTGCCTGTTTTCTCAACTGAATTCACTCTAAGAGTTTTTAAAACTTTGCAGTTTATTCACCTTTACTAACTGAACTAAAACGGAATCTCAGACTTGGACACACTCCTTCACTTGCAGCATGCTCACACTTCCCTACAAAGGAACAACATGCAACTCCACACTGAAGCCTGGAATAAAACCAGGAAGTTTTCACACCGAGTTTTAGAATCCGACTCACTTTTCCACCGTGTCGCCTCATTTTATTTCCTCTGCTAAATTAGTTTTCATATCAGGGTCATTTCCTGACGAGAGAATCTCAAAAGCTCTTTTATCTTTCGGAAAACATCAGCTGAGCTGGATCGCATCCCTCAGCAGGATTCTGCCCCAAAATGTGAAAGTATCCATTTATTGCTCCTCCTGCCACTGAGCTGGAGTCTCTCCCACTCGTGTGCAGGCCGGGCCGCTCTGGGAATCGACGTGAATTCCTGAGCTGATGGTTTAATCTGCCGCTCTGGGATCACAATGCCGGCGCTGTGCTGCAGTCGTCTCACTTCAAACGGCGTGGATCAAATGACACTGCGGCCAGCTGACTCTGTGCTGGCTGCTGTGCATTTGGGTCAGGGGAACAATGATGCATTGAGGCGGGACTGCAGACAAACGGGGTGGCCGGTGTCGGTTTGGGTTGTTTTGCATGTAGCATGACCTTGCTGTAGGCCGTCCCTGACCCCCCTGACCCCTCTGACCTGTCCCGTATCGTATCATACAGAGGATAAAACGAGGCAGAACAGGTGCACTTTTCATTTCCCCCCCCGCAGCATCATCAGGATGCCTGATGCTGCAGAACGGGACATTTCTCAGAGTTTACTCTGACTTTAAAAGGCAGAAACATTTCGGCCGCAGAGCGCCCTGGCAGGGCTACAGCTGCAGGCGGCATTCCTGCCATTTCTCACAATATTGTGTATTCTTCTTGTGACTTGCTGAATTTTCCAGATGGATGGCGAAATGTGCACAACAAGGTGTGACAACCACACGGCGGAGAAATCTTTAAACTACCCGAACGTACATGACGCCCAGCTGTTTTCAGAAAGTCTCACATCAGACGAGGAGCTGTATGAAGAACTCATTTTCAATGCTTTTTCCCTGTAGTTCACTTTACAGCTTTGCTTCTAAGTTAGAAAGTTAATCATCAAACTTTCAGCGTGTTTGTCTCCAAAAGGTTAATTCTGCAACCTTTAATTCTGCAAATCATTAATGCCAACTTGATGCTAAATGGAACATTTTAGCTTTTTTAAGGGCATGTAGTGAGAATTTTATCCTGTTTATTTTCCAAACTGAAGATGTGAGCTATTCAAATATAATTTATTTTTATTTGTTGGTTTTTTTCACTTTCTGAAAAATGTTCTGTGAAAATGGTATTTATTGAATTTTATCAAACCCAACTTCAAAAAGAAATTCTAAGCATTTGGCCCTGGGATTATTAAAGTTTGATTTTTCTATCGTATTCTATCTAAAAGGAAAAGAAAATGTAAAAAAGCCTTGAAATAGGACTTAGTAACAACTTATGAAGAAAATTTGTTTCAAACAGTGACTCCAGAAAGGATTAACTGAGAGAATTCCCAATTTTATATTTACTTTTTTGACATTATATTCTGTCTTATACCTCATTGTTTGTGAAATAAAGGTATGTTGAATGTATCTTAAAGTGCATCAAATGTCAGCGATTGACACTGAAATGTGGTTAACCTTGGGGTTTGTGGTTTACTTTATTATTTTTTTGAACGGCAGTGCTTTGCTGAGTGATATTTAACAACATTAAAGTAATTTTCAGTAGTTTTTCTTTGTGTTTCAGATGCTGCCTTAATAGAACCCCTGTAGATGAACTGCAGTGATACAGCAGCGGATTGTTACTATCGGTTTAAGACTTTATCTATTCAACCAAGTCACAAAAAAAAATGAAGGAACATGCCTTTATCTAATATGTTTTCTTTCTGCATCCATTTGTCTGCTGCACAGCTGGATAAACCCATCACAGACGTTCTGAAACTGCACTCATATAACCACAGATTACTGTCAGAATTGCTCCTGGAAACCTGTGAACGATGGGAAACGGTGACATTCAGCAACAGAAGCATCCCTGAGAGGATTCTCCTCACTGAGACCCCGACCGACACCTGCTGCTGGTTGCTGATGGCCCCTCCCCTCTGAGGCACCTGTAACCTCAGGCGACCCCTGTGTGGGGTCAGGGAAGAGATGGAGTCTGGGGGGGCGGAGCGGCCTGGATGTGAGAGTATTAATAGAGAGAGCGGGGAGGAGTGGAGAGGATGGAGCAAATAAAGAAAAAGGAGGCAATGAAAGAAGAGAGCAGGGTGAGGGGGTGGGGGGGGGGGGGGGGGGCCATGGCCTTCAGCTGTGCAGTTCCTGTTGTTGTGGGGTGGGAGTTTCCCCTTCAGCGCGGGCTGAGAGGGAACGGCAGAGGATGTCTTTTTCCTGGCTGACCAGGAATGCCCGGGCCTCGAGGCCCTTCCTCCTGGTTCACACCTCTACCCCCCCTCCCCGCTGCGGTCGGTCAGTGATGCCCCCCCCCCCCTGCAGGGACGGCTCCTCTCAGGCACCCGCCTCACCCTCGCTGCAGGTCGGACTACACGTCCCGGCATGCCTCCGCCCCACAGCGGGAGGCGGGGGCCATAAATCCCGCCAGCCAATGGCTTTGTGTCTGCGGCTCTGTGGTTGGAGGGTCGCACGGCAGCTGTTGTCAATGGCAACAGAGGTTTGCAGGGAAGCATGAGCTGGACAGCTGGTAGAGAGGGTCCCTCGGCCCTCCGCCACCAATCACACGGGCCTCCCCCCCCCCCACAGCAGCCAATCTCAGCTCTCCGCCCTCCTCTCTGCCTCGCTCCTTCGCTCCCATTTGCCCGCCGCGGCTCTCCGCTGGCTGCAGCGGGAGGGGGAGGGGAGATGGAACCGAGAGGAGGGAAGTGGAGGCAGGGAGGGAGGGAGGGCGGAGGGGCCAGCTCGCACAAGAGCCGGAGAAACGAACACGGAGAGCGGGAGCCTCTTCCCTCTGGCGTGGCTCTCGAGGAGATAGCCGAGGATCCCATGCACGCCCCGCTTCCCCTCTAGCTGCCGCCCGGGGCAGCAGGAGCAGGCTGGAGGGAGGACTGAGCTGGATGTATCGGACTGTCACTCTCACAGAGACAGGCGGAGACAGAAGCATGCCTCTGTGGGGAGGCGGTGCGGCGGCGGCGGCGGCGGCGGAGGCAGCGGTGCTGGTGATGGGCTGCCCGGCTGCCTCGCCTCTGTGAGCAGAAGGATTTCTGTTGGGAATACCGAACCAGGACAAGAAGAGACAAGAAGACCACTGCCATGACCGGGAGCCGGGGGGAGCAGGAGGCTCGCTGAGATCATGGAGCAGGTGAGGATGAAGGGGAAGTGAAGGGGACGCCACCTCTGGCGCTCCGACACAGAGCACCCGGCGGCAGGTCGGCTCGCAGCATCCCGGCGTCCACGTTTCCCTCAAGGTGAAAACAAACAGCGCGGCACGCTGCTGCCTGCGCCGCCTCACACACCCAGCCGGGCGCTGGCTCCCGGGAGGAGGATGGCGATCAGGGCGAGGAGGTGGAGGAGGGGGAGGAGGGGGTCCAGCAGAGGTGCTGCCTCCGGCCTCTGGGGAGACGGCACAGTTCCAAACAGGACCGGCTTCATCCGGCGGCCGAGTCCTGAACACCTGAGAGAGAGAGAGGGAGAGAGGGAGAGAGAGAGAGGGAGAGAGAGAGAGAGGAGGGAGAGGGGTGTGGCAGAGTTTGGCAGGTTCACCACCCCTCTGCACGATCTGTCTTAACGTGTCAGGAGGCCATCGGGAGAAAGGAGACGAGAGCTCGAGCAACAGTTCTCTGTGTGTGTGTGAGTGTGTGTGTGTGTGTGTGTGTGGTGTGTATTCATTCCCCGGCCGGCGTGTGCGCTGCACGGTGACATTGTGTTCTGATGCCACAGCCTTTGCAGTGAGTGTCATCAGCAGCTTCACTTGTTACTCGGAGGGATGCAATTCCCTGCTACTCCTGCACGTCTCCTGGGGGGGTTAGGGTTAGGGTTAGGGTTAGGGTTTAGGGTTAGGCTAGACGCCTCTCTGGGGTGTGTTGCGGTGCAGGCAGACTCTCTTGCAGCTGCATCCACCTGCTGGTAGATCAGTGAGTGATGGAGGATCTCCTCTGCTGCCCTCCGTGCACCGACAGTGTGTCCTGCTCATTGATTACCTCATCCCCCCCCCCCCCCCCCCTCCTCCTCCACCCGCACCACTCCTCTCCTTGAACTGGAAGTGGGGGGGGGGGGGGGGGGGGGGGGGGGTGGGGGGTGTTGACACACCCGAGCCCAGCCCAATCTCTGTGTGAATTATGCATGTTGTCCACGGGGGGGGGGGGGGGGGGGGGGGGACGTCTCACGGTTGTTCTCAGGTTGGGGTGACGTTACCCCCCCCAGTACAGCCGAGATGATGTCACCACTGGCCAGACAGTGTGTGTGTGGTGTGTGTGTGTGTGTGTGTGTGTGTGTGTGTGTGTGTGTGTGTGTGTGTGTGTGTGAAAGACATCATTCAGACAGAGCCACACACACGTTTTCTTTTCTGTATTTACCTCCTCATCTGTTTACTCCGATGGGAAACTTGGGCCGGAGCGCTCGGCGTGTCTGCAGAGATCGTCCAGATCAGCACTCTGTGAAAACAAAGAGATTCCTCCTTTTGTCTCATTTCGTTCGAAGTCAGTTCAGCTAAAACTGCACTTAAAATATTCGAGTTAAACTGCAGGGTTCAGCTAATGCAGCGAGCCGCTCCAAGATAACTTCACACAATTACACAGGTTAACACTGATGGTACGATTCAAGGTAATGACCACCAGAAGCAGCGTAGACTCACGTTTCCAAGCCCACAAGGACGTGAATTCAAACTATGAGCTCATATCCACAAACAATAGAGTGAGAACGCTGTTGTCTGCAGCTCACAGGAAACAACTACTATTTATAAGGCGTCCGCAGGGCCGCGAAACGCTGACACGGCGCGGCCTTGGCGCAGCGCTCGGGCCGGGTCGCTGTCCCTTCAGTAGATGTGATGTAACGGCCTCAATATGATTAGAGCATTTCCTGCTGGTCATGTGCCGACGTATTATTGTCGTTGGGGCGATGTGGCGGCGAGGCTTTATCTGCTCTCCGCGCTTCCTGCCTGGTGTGTGTGTGTGTGTGTGTGTGTGTGTTTGTGTGTGTTCACAGCGAGACGACTCTCCCCGTTCGGTACGCGCCTGAGAAACATCTGAGGACTCAATGTCAGCTGGAAGCCTAAACACGCCGCCGTGCGAATGTAAACAGAGGCGTGCGGCGTTTACTACAGGCTGCGTGAGTTTACAGGACGCCGTCCTGCGGCGTCTGCGCTCCTCTCCGTCCTTGTCGGTGTGAGTATTATTCAAGGGCAGATGTCATGAGCTGAGAGGGCCGCGCTTCGGCGGGGAAGAGGCAGGGTCCTGTCTGGGCGACGTGATGCCCGGTGTGCGCCGGGTTTGATGGGCGGGTAAAAGCTTCTCACTCCAGAAACACTTTCCCGGGGATGATTAAACCGCTCTCTGCAGATCAGCGCGGGTCATCAGCGCTGCGGGGATCAATAGTCATTAAGGCGGACCTGCGCTGCAAGCTCACGGGCTGCGGGGACGGCGTGGCGAGCAGGCGCCGGTTCAGCTGAAGATGCAGGAAATTGTGTGTCACGGCAGCCGAGGGAATCCCTGCTGCTGCTGCTGCTGCTGCATGAGCCACAGCGATGTGGACGGGAGGGACGCCGCTGCCGTCTGAGCACGGCTCCCCGGAGGCCCCGTGCAAGCAGCAAGGCGACAGTTGTGTGTGCGTGTGTGTGCGCGTGTGTGTGTGTGTGGCTGTCAGCCAGAGTTATCTGGCAAATTGTTTGTCTGTTTCCCATAGATGTGACTGAAATGGAATGCAGTCAAAATTAGCTCAGAGCAAAGACATATTTTATGTGGGTGAAAGTTTCTGTGTGTGCGCGTGTGTGTGTGTGTGTGTGTGTGTGTGTGTGTGTGTGTGTGTGTGTGTGTGTGTGTGTGTTTGTTCTCGTATTTCTATCCTTGTTGGGGCCAAATGTCCCCACAAGGATAGCAAAACGTGGAACGACGTGCCTTGTGGGACCTTTTTTTCGGTCCTAAGTAGGAGAACAGTGTTTTCTTGACCATGTTGTTGTTACTGAAAAAAGTAAAAGTGCAAAAACATTTCTTAGGGTTAGGCTTTGTTGTGGTGTGGGTAGGGTTAGGGTAAGGGTCAGGGTTAGGGGCTAGACATGAATGGGAGTCAATGGACGGTCCCCACAAGGATAGAAATACAAGACTGTGCGTGTGCGTGCGTGTGTGTGTGTGGGAGAGAAGAAAGAGTCCTATTAAGTTACAAACGAGATAGTGAGAGGGAATGTGAAAGGCAACAAGTGTGTGAGAGGGACAAAGAAAAAAAAAAGCAAAAGAATGAGCATGTGTGTGTGTGTGTGTGTGTGTGTGTGTGTGTGTGTGTGTGTGTTTGTGTGTGATGGTGGAACAGGTGGCCTAATCTGACGCCCCACCCATGGCACCCCGAGGCCCCCCTCCACCTCTGAACCTCCCATCTTTGCGCTCTCAGGAATTCCTGGCTCCATTGTCCCGAGCGCCGGACGCCGAGAGCCTCTTAAAGGATGAACTCTGCGCTCGTATTTGCATGCGAATGGAATTAAACACACGCATATAAGCATATATCGATCCCCTCAGCCATGCCGAGGGCCGCCGCCGCCGCCGCCCTGCCCGGATTGTCAGTTTTTCAACAGGAAACAAGAGGCGAGCTACAATAACAATTAACCACGCCGGCCGCAGAAAGCAGGGGTTTTACAGGCCGGCTGAGCTCGCGGTCAGAAGAAACACTCAGAGCTCTCCGGGGCTGCTTGTGGGACGTGGAGCTCTTGGGAGCCTGGGTTCGACTCCCGGCACCATTACGCCATCTCTGCGTGAGGTGAAGCGAGCAGGCGGCTCCGATAAACATCGCTAAGCTGCATCCTGCTTCTCCTGCAGGCAGAGCCTCACACCACCTGTTGGCTTCACACTGTCAACACAACACTGTGAAGAGCTTTGAGATTAATACTCAAGAATGTGACAAATATAGGATACAATAGAATTACACAGGAGGTAAGATGTCTGTCAGTGGCAGTGAGAGAGAAGCTGACATTCATCTTCCAACAGAAATAGCATTTAAACTGTCACTGTCTGTGATTTCAGTGTGAGAGAAGGAAATCTCAGCAGCCATATGTCTCATCACACATGTGGCCCGCAGGCCAGAGCTGGAGGTTCCAACGGGGTCCCAAGATAACTGTGGAAGGTGTAAACATTCCCAAAAAGTCATCTTCCTCTTCTGAAACGGCGGATATGATGTGAAGCGTTCAGGGTGCAGCATGAAGGTCAGCTGAGCAGCTAGCGTTAGCATTGAAGTCGTTCCACGGTGACATTGTGAAAACCGCAGGATTCCTTCTCTCCTGATAAATACCAGACTTTAGACAAACACTGTGAGATTGTACTTTTTTTCCTACTGCGATTGTTGACGATAGATTACACAGAATGTACTTTAAATAATGTTTTTTAGACTTTCATACGACCCCTGACCCGAACTGACTCTGGCATCTAAACTGATTCGCGGCTAAATTTCAGCGTGAACTTTTCCCCGGAGCGAGCCGAAGCTGCTGAACTGGTTGTTTTTTTGTGCATGCCAGGCAGCCTCCTCATCACGGGGTCCGCGTCCTGACTTCAGGCTCTATTAGATTGCGAGATGAGCGATATTAGATTGGTGGACGCCCGGAGGCGAACAATGGCCAGATTGTCCCCTCGGAGGAAAGTAGGACACCCACTTGGAGGACGTAAACATCTCCCGCTCTATCAGGACGGCGGCGGCTGACCTCGGCCTCAATGCGCCATGCGGATGGAAGGGAAGGGGTGGTCGTAGTAAGCGGGGGGGAGGGGGGGGGAGACAACGCTCTCTGGAGGTGGGGTCAGAGGTGAGCCCGTGTGGTTAAAGCCCTTCCTGTCAGCGGCGCTCTGCGTCATGTCAGAGGTCTGCGGCAGGACTGGGGCAGGCTTCATCAGGAGCATGAGGCTCTGCCGTCCAATCAGGACGCCAATTCTACCGATAGGGGGCCGCTTGGCGTGTTTTCCACCCCGTCCATGTCCCCGCCCTGGCGTTTCCAGTTTTCCAGCCACGTCCAGGTGCAGCGTTGAGGACGACAGCCGGGACGGACAGCTGGCCTGATGTTTCATTACTCTGATCATTAAACAGAGCGGCCATGCCCTCTGCAGCTGCACGGCAGCCATGAACTGACCTGCTGACCCATTTTGCACGCCGCCCGGGTGATTCCAGGGTTATTCTCCCCTGGAAACATGGAGGGAATACCTCGGCCCGGTGCGCCACCCCCCCGCCATGATGATCCACTTCAAACATCAGATGATGTGTTCAGGCGCCCCCGTGGTGTTTTATGACCCACGCGGCCTCAGAGGAACACACTCCACATGGACGGATTCTGTCATCTTCCGGCCCGGTGTTACGACACCGTCATCTCCATAATCCCCTGGAATCCCACAGCTGGAGGATGAAATGAAAAACTCACCGCAGCCGCTCTGTTCTGGGCTGCATCTGAGGACAAGTTAATTTTGCATTCCTCCCCACCCTCCTCCTCCTCCTCCTCCTCCTCCTCCTCCATGGGCTGAGCCACCTTGGCAGCCACAGGCCACTGCAGATTGGTTTCTGCTCCCCCCTTTTTTTTTTTTTTTTCAAAGGATTATCTGTTTAGGAAATCTGCGGTGAGCAGCAGAGGAACAGATGGCCACCTTTGTCAGAATTCAACCCGAATAAGAAGATGAGTGCTTATTCTGCTGTTTACGCTGATGACAAAGCACATTATAGTCACTCTGCAAGGAGCCGCTTTAAATCCTCTCTGGCTTAGCGGCCTTCCCACATTCATTTAACCGGAAAAACACATTTGTTCGCTCCTACTTTTGGCTGAATTCTGGTTTATCATGAATACTATGGCGGGATTGTTCCTTGAAAAGACTGTAAACTGGAATAAAAGTCTCAGTCAACTCATGCTGAGCCAACTCAGACACTTGTTGACATTCTTTTAAAATGCACTCCACCAACAAGTATGTGTTTATCTGCATGTGTGGTGCTTCAGCTCGGGCGTGAAGTCCAGCACAGACTTATTCATTTTCAACCAGACTGACAGCAGCCTTTAGGACGAGCACACGTCACGTTTCTGGAAAACCCAGGACCTTTTCCGAAGGTTAGAACCTGGTATCAAAGCATTCCTGCGGCCGGGCCCCCCGTCCTCCAGAAGGAGAACACCCTGCTTTAAGGCCATGTCTAGACAAACTTATCTCTGGAGTTTTAAGGCCAGGGAAACGCTGGGATTAGGATATGATCCCCTCGGGGGCGCGCAAGATTATTCCGTTTACTGTTGTGTGAGAGGTGTGGCTTTACGCTGCAGTTATCCCACAAATGTTCTTAAGGTCTGTCGCTGAACATGGGGTTCGTAATCTGCGTCTTAAACTCAGGCTCGGGTCTGAAACCACTCGGAAAGTTTGGAAAAACTGCATCTTTCTGTTCATTTTCTTAAATCTTTCCCACAACAAAAGTTTAAAATCAGTGTCATTCGACTGAATCCTGGACAACAGAGCAATAATTATTTTTAAAATCATCATATTCTTGTAATAACAATAAATAATAAAACTTAGGCCTCCAGTTGGCTGTGTGGTTTGATTAAAAAAAACATATTTCCTACATTAAAGCCGCTTATTTCAGTTACATAAGAGGAGCTGTATGCGAGGGCAGCTTTAACGTGTTATACAAGCTCACACGTGTTGGAAGACGAAATGTGATTTTAATCCTAATGTTGTCTCTGAATGACGGAATGCATTTTGAGGAGAAAAATAATGAAATGGGGAATCCACAGAAGTGTTTTCTGTCCATCAGTAGTGAGGATGAGTGTGTATGACCCTCACAGCGGCCAAAGGTCAGAGCACACTATCAGTGTGACGTATTTCACAGGTTTTCTGCTGCGACTGTATCAGTGCCTTTAGGCTGTATTCATGAGTGATTATTGAATTTTCCTGCATCATTACAACATGCCAAATTTAACCTTTTCATACATGACAGACGGTAAAACACAATAACAGCGTAAAAGGCAAAAAAGAGAAGTTGACTGAAAAGAGCAGAATATGCATGTGTTCCTGCAGGGAATTTGGAAAATTATACCTGTATATTCTAAAATTTAAAGGGCACACATTCAGAGGCAGTGGCACTGCTATTTTTAGGTATAATTTCCAATGACAATGGGTCAAAAAACTGTGATTTGTGGTAGGAATGTTCTTTAAAAGGCCACCTCGACTTTGAGTTTCAGGTAAAACAGCGTTTTGCCTTGTTTTTCTTGGTTTTCCATATCTGTAGCTACTTCCCCTCGAATATATAACGTTCCTTATCTCTGGGGATAAACCAGCCTCTCAGGAGCCAGCCAGCCTGTCTTTTATTAGGCGACTCTAATTTTAAACCCGTTATTTTGGGTCATTCTTGACTCATCAGTGACCAGCAGGGGAATCTGGTGGTTAATATCGACGGACTCGCTTCCCGAATGTGACTGAAACATATCTCATCTCTTGGAGCTCATTCCCATTGTCTGCCCGCGCCCCCCCCTGCCGTGCTGCGGGAATGAAGCTGTGAAGGCAGAAAAAAAAAAAAACCAACAAACACGTTGGAGTTGACAGGAAGGAAACTCGCTGCCCTGCTACTGGAACCACGAGAGTTTGTTTATTTTCCCTCCTTGTCTCTCAGAAGAGGTTTAAGAGGAAAGAAAAGGTGGATTTGAAGGAGGTGTGGGGGGGGGGGGGGCAACACAGGGATGTCCTTTGAAGAGTGTGTGCCAAGCATTTCTAGTAACGGGGGCCAATTATAGACGAGCGGAATCCCCTGGATGTGATTCACCGCCATGTTTGTCTGGAGCTCTCGGAAAAGCGATTCTGGGGCTGAATCAGGGGT